>NC_142262.1:4310775-4615172 GCF_052056855.1 Sturnus vulgaris
AAATATTGAGCAGGTCTGAGCAAAGATGTGTTCAAACTTACAGATGAACCCCTAGAAAGCTGCTGCTGCTGCTAACAGCCAAACCAAACCTGCCCATGGGACTAACACTTCCCACAGTGAGACTCTGCCAGACCCAGAGGAGCCCAAGGCAGCATAAAATGCTTCTTTCTCCTTTGCTCTGAGGATCTCCTGGCCTGTAGTGGTGGTGCCCCGGGGATTATTGTTGGCTCAGTCCTTTCACACTGATCCAGAGCTCTTGTCCTGTGCTGGCCAAGGAAGATTCCCCCATCTCCCAAGAGAAGAGCAGATGAACTGACAGAGAAGGGGCAGTGGATGCTGATCTGAAGGCACCTCCACTGCCTTTGTCACCTACAGGACATGTTTTGTCACCCACAGCCCCTCTGCTGAAGTCCCAGGTTATCAAGGGTCCCTGAGAAATGACCTACAAATAACAGGGAGTATAACAACCCCTGTTTTAGTCTATATCATGAAAAATGAGAGACCAATGCAAGTTCTGTCTAAATAGAAACTTCTTTTTTTCTGTCCCCAAAATGAGTCTCTCAGGATTACACACAAATGCCAGAAGGCTGTTGCAAAGAAAACCCAGAACACTGAGTTTGTTGGCCTTTTTGGCTTTGTGGAAAACTTTACATTGTGTTGCAGTTCTTCAGTTTGGTACTGCTCTACTGCACAAACTGGGAACTGTGCTTAAAAGAGAAGTAACTATTCTAAACTAATTGAGATTTTAGTTGTGTTGCATGTACTGTGTCCACTTAGCTCCACTGTCTGTGCTTTGTGCTTTGATATATGGCAATGATACAGAAATACTGCATTGTGGGATGGGAAGTGGCTCAGGGGAGAAGGATATAAACCAGATGTGCAACATATCCAGTGTGCATTCAGTGTACCTCCTGTGACCTGTCTGGAGATGATACAAATACAATCAGTTTTTGAGACAAAGAAAGAGAAGAGCAGGGAGAGAAAACAGCAGACCAGAGCAATTCAATAAATAGGAAATAATTTTGAGCAAGCTACAAAAAAAACCAAACCAACAACAACAAAAAACAAAACCCCCCAAAAAAGGCAAGAAAGAGCAGATTTCTTCTAAAAATTTGTAAAATAAAAAAAGAAGCTAAGAACATTTCCCTTGTGTTTTGACTAAAACCACAAAGACAATTCTCTGAAGAAAACTCCAGTTTGTTTCATAGAACCTCTTGTTAAATTGTGTATAATTTATCTCAGAGCATAGTTTTAAGCCTTACTGGCATTTTCAGTTTTATCCTCACAGGGCAAGTACTTCAAACCAGTAACAGAATGGCAGAACTACTCATGGCAAGCTGACTTTGGAGGTTCCACCTACAAATAAAACCTTTCAGCATAGTGTTTTTCCTCCAACAAGGGATTTTAATGGCCAGACCCTTATTTGTTGTAAGCTGGACAAATCACTGACTCCATGGACATCACCACACAGCACTCTGCATTGTGGCAGGGGGAAAACTGTGACACACCAGTGTAACAATTCACACCCAAATAAATCCTGATATTCTTTGGAATGGGCAGGTTTTGGGGGATACAAGTCCCAGACTCTCCCCAGTATAATCGAAACAGTGGCACAGGATGAAGCTTGTGGAGTTTAGGGTGCTGGATTCAGAAGGTGCAACCAGCATTAATTACCACCAGCTTTGTGATAAAACTGAAACGAGGAAATGCATAACACTGACCTGGAAGATTTTGGTCTTTCCAGGATGATGTGACATTTTTTCTTGTTCTGTGACTGAGTTTTATGCTTCCCTTTTCCAGCACATTCTGGTGTCAAGTCTTCTGCAATTATGCCACACACAGGGGCTTTTTCCATCACAGTAAAGAAAAAGCCACAGATGCTACAAAAGTTCCCGTTGCTGTGGGTTTGAACCTGCCCAGCCCCGGCAGTGGAGACGGGAATTTCTCTCTTGTGGCAGAGTTTGGCAGTGGGAGTTTCCCCTTTCCTCCCTCACCTTGGCTGCAGGTCCCAGCAGTGGCCTCCCCATTCCCACACAGACGGGTGGGGATGGGCTGGGATGGGATGGGATGGGAAGGGGAGCTGAGGAATTTTGGTTTGGCACTCCTTGCACAGCAGGGCAGCCAGGAGGGGAAGGCAGCTGGAGCCAAGCACGATGTGAACACGGATTGCTGCTTTTGGAAAGGAGGAAACCCAGGAGCCACCACAAAAGCACAGCTTTGCTCTTGGGACAACTCAACTGTGTGCTGCCCCTGAGCCCAACAGAACTAGGACAATATTTCACTGGACTGGGAAATGGTCTTTGGGATGTGTCTCAGAAATTAAATGCTCATTGTTTGGATAATTTGGAAAAATACCTTGTTTTTCTTTGGTTGACTGGTCTCTGGAAAATTTTAGGATGGCATGCACATTGTGGTAAAAGGAAAATAAAAAGAGAACAACAAGAAATTTGAATTAATTTGACATGCTGGGAGTCGTGCTGCTGGGGGATAGTAGACATTACAAATGGAAAAAAGAAGGCAACACAGATAACTGTGTTTACTGCTAAAGAGATTCCCAGGACAAAAAGTGCTTGCAAACCTCAGTGCCCAGTGGCTACTGAGAAGTGGGTAGGTGCTTATGAGAAAGGAGCAGAGGAGCTTCCAAGAAATGTGGGAAGTTCACAGCCTTGCCTGGATAGTTTCATTCTCCTGGGTTGGATGCTGGTCTAATCAGGCCATCATTCAGTGGCCCTTTGGGCTGCTGCTGGAGAAGCAGTTCTTCCATTCCCTGCTCCCCCAGACACCCATCCCTGCACACACATACCCCAGCACAAGCATTCATGTGCCTCTGCCACATCAAGAAACTGATTTTAAAAAAAAAGTATTCAAGTAATTGAATTGATACTCAGCTGGATTCTGTGGTCCAACACATTGCACAGCCAGGCAGACACTGGTGCCAGACAAGAGTGGGTGAAAGAAGTGACTGGGTGCAGAGCAAGAGGGAGAGGGGTGGAACAGCCCCTTTCAGCAGCAGCCAGATTTATGCCAGATTAAAGTGACCGTGCAACCACGACCTCTTTGAGTAGCCCCCTTAATTTCGTTTTGGGCATGTGAAGAATCAGCTTTTACTGCTGCTGAGTTAAGAGCAGCACAAACAGGCTTTTATCATCTAATCGTCTCGCATTTGCTGAACTTGTGATGTGCTCTGCCAGAATTTCTGGGAGGATCTGTGGCAATTATAGGGAAACCCACCTAGGGACAATATCATTCCAGTGTAAGAAGGCTGGTATGTGTGCAGCTACTTTAGCAGCTCTGTCTGCTGTGAAAGCAAATGAACTCAAGAGCAGACAAGAACTGATATGTGAAGTCAGAGTATAAATCTGACTGCATAAATTAAATGGACGGGAATGCAATGGATTTTGAATAGGTTCTTTCACATGACAGTGTTCTCCTGGAATCAGAGAGCAGACACTGCAGGAAAAAAAAGCTTTACAGTGCTCTGAAATAAATATTAGTGTTTCTCTTAGCACAGAGGAGTTAAATGAAGTGGCAAATCAAAACATGCATGTGTATGCATATACATTAGTTACAGATAGAAAATGGGGACTGCACTGGAAATGGATTGATGTGGAATATTGACTGATACAGAATATGGACAAAATATTGACTGTGTGTTGCAAGTTTTGTACTCTCCCTAAGGTATTTTCTCTCTGGGTTACTGACTGGCAGATACAGGAAGGTCTGAGCCTCCAACATGGAATTTCATCTTCCCTTAGTAATTTCCTGCACAGAGCTATGGAAAGAGTCACAAAATTGTGGGTGAATGCTGCCCTGAATCAGCTGAAAGCCTGCAGTTCAAGACCCAAGGGAAGAATTGAGCTCTTCAGCCAATATCATTGCAGAAATCATACAAACAGAATAAATCAGGATATGTTGAGATCCAAGGTCTCCTATAGGGTTTCCAAGAGCAGCATAATGTTATTTTAGGTCACTGCAATAACAACACCAATTCCAGTGCTGGTGATAGTAATTCTATGTCTGCTCCACAAGCGATTTATGGCAATTTTACAAAAACTCCTTTCCATACACAACTATGAAAGTAACCATGTCCCAGAGTGTTTATAGTGAGCATTATTTTTTACCATTGTCTTAAATATTTTATTAGAATTTCTATAGTTTATTATTTTTATAGGTTTAATGAAATTATTTAGCTTTTCTAATAATCTGTTATAATTCCTGGGCTTAATTTTGTAGGTGTTGATTTGATATTGAGAAACTGAATACTTTGGGCTTCTGTTGTCTTACATTAGTATAATTTCAGTGGTAACTTCTTGGGTTTATTTCTTCACATTTACTAATTTCAATGCATTCATGAAAATTCTGAGCTGTTTTTCTCTCAAAAACTGCGTAGACCAAAACCACTGAAAATCAAGAAAAATTTGGTTTTCTTGTTAGAACTGAATTAATGAAGCATGTTTTCACTGAAGTGGTACCTCTAATTCCCTATTCAGTGTTTATTATTACACTGGGAAAAAAGGACATTTCTGGCACTAAGAGGGTTTGATTACAGATTTTTTTTGCCCAAGAAATTACTTGGGAAGCATTACAATGTTCTCTGGAAAGCTGTCCTCTCCCAGCTGGCCACTTCTTCTCTTACTTGCCTGATCCATAGCCTGCTGAAGTTGATACTGGGAATTATTCATCCTGCAACTCTTATGGAATTTCAGCTGCCCTTGGCTGCTCCAATGGTTGCCTTGTCAGGATGCTTATTTACCCTTCACCAAAACACCACAAGCTGTTTAAAACTGAAAACATTCCAGTGAGGAGTTTCACGCAAAACATTCAGACATTATAAGTGAAAAGAATGATTGAAAAGAAAAATACAAAACTCTGCTGCAGTTTGTGTGTGTTTGCCACTAGAAAAGGCTACAGCTTGGTAATTTCATTCAAAACCAAATGTGCAGTTTTCCTAAATGCCCTCCCTGATCAGACCACCAAAGCACTTATCTCTCTTTTGCTTCCCAAACATTTTTTATGATTTTCCACAAGAAATAGCCAGACCAGATGCTAATAAACACTCTGAGAGGATGAGAATACATCATGTCTCCAGACACCATGAAAATAAAACAAATCACAAGAGGAACAAAATTTTATATGGCTTGTTTTTTAAATTATGTTTTGCTGTAAGGAGATGATGAAAAGAAGCATGCACCAAAGTAAGGAGAGAAAAGCTATTCTTGCCTAGACCTTGGAGTACTGCTATTATCAGAAAAAATCGTCAGCCTTTGGAAGAGCAGCCAAGAGGTTTAAGAGCACCAGCCACAGTCTTTAGAAACCCCTTCCCTTTAAGATCAGAATGTCAACATTAGGGACGGTGTCTATACCAAGAAATAACATGCACGGATTTAACAATGAGGGCAGTTCATCACCGTGGTATCTTATCTAGGGATGAACAAGATTCCTGCTCCTTATAGTCTTTAAATCAAGGCTTGGTGCATGTCTGGGTGTCGCACTGAGATGTAAAGCAGAGACAGGAGCCCCTTTTGGAAACCTCTGAGCTCACAGAACAACAGGAGTCCAGCAGGAAAAAGGCAGAGTAGTGCTGGTAGGGCAAATGATTTGTGCTGAGTACAGCTGGACTGATCTCTGTCCCCACCAGCTATTTAAAATTACCCTATCTTTACTCTTCCCTGTGTAGATATTCAGGTGTGTATATCTACACCTCAGTGTAGCTATAACATGGTAAACTTTCTGTACAAAGTATTAAAGCTCAGATAGAATTTATGAAGAGATCCATGGATGATGCTCATGGCCTGCCAGACAGTCCCTCTTGATGTGTGCTGGTAAAATAAATCCATTTCCAGAGATAAGCCCTTTAACAGATCACTCAGCATTATGGATAAAAAATTTCTTCCTCTGGGATTGGCTGGCTCTGGCCCTCTCTGACCCTCTGTCTTTGTCTGTGAGGTTCTGGCTGCATGGGGAGCCAAATATTGGGACCTGCTGGTTTGCAGTGCTATCAACATTCACCCAAAAGCAACTTAGAAGCCAGTGAGCTGCATTAACACCAGTGTTTGGTGCTTCATTGCACTGCCACTCAAAACCAGAGAATCATCAGTGCCTGAGAAGATTCCTTTACCTGTATTCCCATCCCATGCAGCAGAACAAACTCCTGTATCAGTATCTGTTTCTATTATTAAACTCTGGATATTCCCCCCAGCATTCTCAGTCTCGTAATGCTCGCCCTTGGCTCCCCTTACAGACCTGCCTGGCAAACATTTCTGCCTCTGCTGCGAGGAGCTGAGACCAAAATCGTGCCTTGCTGGCACTGCAGCCACGACTGAGTGGCAACATTTCAATCCCACTTTGTGCCTGCCCACCAGAAAGCCAGGCACACACACACACACACACTGAAGGCTGCCCCTGCATTACCACAGTGTCTTCTATAAGAAAACATGGATTTCTGCCACCAGACAGACACAGAAACTAGTAAGCTATTCCCTGCATTCTTCTATCCCCCTGGGCACCCTGTGTAAGGGAAGCCATTGATGCTTGCCATCAGATAGACACACAGACTAGTAATAAAATACCCATGATTCACTGCATTTTTATTCCTCGGGGTGCCTCTGAAGAGGGAGCTACTGATTTCTTACTTGTGTTTAAATGATTTGTGAAGGGGGGAAAAAAATCTATTTTATAGCTTCTGCCTTTAGTCATAGGGGAAACTGTTTTCTGTGAGTTCTATTTTTTGGGGGTTTTTGATAGATAGCCTTTCTCTAATTACTTATCTTTACTCTGATTGTTTTATAGGAAGCTAAAGTTTTCCCTAATCTTGTAATTTTAATCAGTTAAAAAATATCTATTGGGTGAAACATCAAACTGTCCCAGTTTCCGGATTTACTCATTTCAGTGTGAGATTTTTCCAGCTTGAAGAACATGACCTTTAATGCCTCAGCATCCCTAACACTGTAGCCCCTCTCTAGTACAAGCAATTATATTCCTAAGGATTGTGTAAAAGGCAAAAAAAGGTGAAGAGAAGTGGATATGCCAAGGAGTTTTCCCAAAGTTGTACAGAAAACCAGGCAGAACCCGAAGTTCTCTGTACTTGGGGTCACTGGACACCTCTGAGCCCCTGTCCATCCCCTGGAGAGAGCAGGACCCTGCACATGTGCATTGTCAGGGGAAGAACAGCCAAGATCTCCTCGACCTGCCAGCCCTAGGGAAGGCCACAGGGTCCTCCCTGCTCTTTGGGATGGGTTTGGACACTGTGGGGCACAGCACAGCAACTGAAACAAAGACACAGGTCTCCACATTCAGCGAGCAAAGGGAATCCTCATCCCCACGACAGGCTGGAGCCACATCATTTCCTAATGCTGGAGAAAGCAGAACATCCCTTGGATCCTTGGCAGCATCCCTGCCACAGGGTGTATTTTGGTGAGTGGTGTGAACTGGCCCTTCTTCACCATTTCCTTCCCCTATTAGTCACACTCAGCCTTGCTGCACTTTCTGCCTCTGCAAGCCCAGCAGGAAGCCCTGCCTCGGGTCAGGGAGAAGGCAAGCACAGCATTTTCTGCAGGCAAGGATCCACAGCTCCAAACCACCTAATAACACATCTCAGCTCCTCCTGACTGGGTAGTGTCTGCCTTGGAGAGGTCAAGGGTTGGAAGAGAAGGCATTGGCCAGGACAAAAGTGCATTGGCAAAGCTCTGTGGAGGCACTCATGTAAATCCTGCCCACGCTGACCTGGATCCCTCCAGTGCTTTCAGGAGGACTGGGTCTGAGAATCTTTATTTAAAAGCAAAGAATTTATAAGGGGATTTAAAAAAAAAATTAAGTAACTGCTTGGACTGAAGGATTTCCCACACTGTGCTAAGTGAAAAGTTTCTCTTTTGGAGTCCAATTCACACCCAAGCTCAGCCTCAGCCACATCTGCTTTTCCAGAGATGCTCCAATGTTTACGTGTGGCTGATGAGCTCCCAGAGTTGGTTGGGCCAAACAAGCAGAGTTCAGGGCTGAGCTGGCTGGGAGATACACTGATCCAGGCTATTTCTCAGGGAAAGGTTGCTAACAGAGTCCTTCAGGACCCCAGGCTGGGAAATAAAGCTATTGCTTGCAAAGGGAAGTCCTTCTGAACATCAGCAGTCCAGCAAGGGGAAAGTCTCCACTTGGACCTGCACATGTGGAACAAATTTTCCATTTCCTAATATCCACTGATGCCACTGCCCCTGCAAAGATAAAGAGCAGCCCTAAAATCAGCATACACAGCCTAATATGTGAGGAAGGAGCTTATGGGAACTCAAGGGGTGTTCATGCATTTTTCCCTCACCTGCACAGGCAATAAACATCCAGACTCCAGTTCTAGTCTGTCTTAAATCCTGTTATTTGACTGAATTAATCCAGAGACTAATTTATAATCCACCTGTGTTGTCCTAACCTTTTCCTTTTGTCTAGGAAGCAGGATTTTGTGTTTATTCCTCTGTCTCAGGGGAATGACTTGAATCTCCATCTGAGTTATTTGCACACAGAAAGATCTCAGGTCCTGCTTTAGGAATCAGACATGCAAGCAAACACAATAACCTGCCTATTGAGTTTCCTGGTGAAGGTGAAGACACAAACTTGTGGAAGAAGAAATTCACTAGATGAGGTAGAAAATACATAATATTCACCAGAAATATTTCTTCCATAACAAAATATTGTTCTTGAGCATTACTGCCAACAGTTTACTATCATTTAGTGGCAGCAGCCTTGTTTGCAGGAGGTGTAATCCATTTGTGCTTATGGAAACTGAACATTTAAACTGGACAACAAACAAACTTCTGAAGATGACCTGCAAATTATTAACCCAAGGCAAAGATCTAGAATCATCCAAGAGACACAGAGACTGCCTGAAGCAGAGGTACAGAAGGAGCTGCTCTGGAAGGAGCAGCTGAACACCTCATTAACTGAGCTTCATGCCTTCAGTCTGAGTGACTGAATATTTCCAACACAATTGAAACTGTGGTTCTCTGAATTAATGTTATTTTTAATAAAAGGAGGCGTTAAGTTGCCTTCTTTGGTGAGCAATGAGAAATGTTTCTAACTCCCCTACCAGACATGGCTGTGTTTGGGTGATATTTGTGAGGTACTTGGAGAAGAAATGTGCTATATAAAATTAAAGATTATGCCAAACCTCAGTGTTGGATTAATATGTCTGTGTGAATTTAGAGGATGAAAAGTCACCTTCCATTTGATGGCAATGTGTCAAATTCCATGTTAGTGTAAACTTTATGCAGACAGTTATAAAGAAGTTATTCCAGTTGTACTGACAAAGAATCTGACCGTAGTCCATTTGCTTGAAATGAAGAAATCAGAATCCTGGTCCTGCCAGAAGTTTGTATGAAAACTGATGTCTAGATCCTAGTTTTGTTTTTTGAGGCTTTTAAAAATGCATAGTGATGATCTACTGCTATATAAGCAGCAAATGCTAGTAAAGAAGTTTTAAATCAGCAGAAAAGATGCTTTATAAACTACAGAATTTTGAGAGTTGTTTTTTTCAGATATTTTGTGGATTCACCTGAAATTGCAGAGCAAGAGTAAGTTTCTGTTCAAAACCAAGGAATGAATTTTGTGTCCTCCCAAACTCTGTATATGCCTGAGATGTGGTAAATGGTACTTTGTGAAAACTCTGTGCTGGTGCATGAAATTAGGGCCCTGCAGCCCCATCCAGCAGCATTGAGTCCTTTGACTCAAAGCACTGCAGCAGCAGCAGGAATATCCCAGCCAGATCCCCACTGCTCCAGAGGACACAGCCACAGACTACAGCAAACAGATCTGCAGGACAACTTTCAAAGCAGTTTCAGTGTCTCACTGGGAGATTTTTGCTGGCTAAATTAGCAAAATTCAGAGCATACATTAGGTCTGTGTCTCCAGTTAATGAGTCCTTTGTTTTATTAGCTGAATTGGTAAGGAGGGTGATTTTCTAATAGATCTTTCCCAGCAGAGTAAAATATCCACCAGTGAAAGCAGCCATAGGCAATCCATAATTTTTATATTACCATGTAAGCTGCTCCTTACAAATAATGAACACTCATAACTAAACGTTGCTCAGAAGAATAAATGACTAACCAGATTTTATCAGTACACAAGCTAAATTCAATGATTTATGAAGAAATCTTGGTCCCGTCTAATGGAATTTTCCCAAAATAAATTCATGTAAACAACTTGCCACAAAGAGGCAGTCAGTGCTGGTTGGTATGTGTAAACAGCATTAACAGTTGAGAATATAATCTCCTTGACTGCTAAGCAGTCTGGGGAGATTCATGCAGAGTCTCCATTCAGAAAACCACCTTTGGCTCTGCTCCTCCTGACATCATAATGCCACCCATTTCATTAGTTTTTAGGAGATGTTAATATCATCACAGATAGGTAGAATCATTTCGCTTTTCAAAGCAAACACGTGAAGTTTCACAGAATGCCAGGATGAGAGTCACAGGTAGAATGAGTGGGAGGAGGTAAAAGAGCCTGAAATGAACAAAATCCAACTCCTGAATAAATGTATCACAGTGTATTCAGTTCTAGCAGTGGATTTTCCAACACCTTTTTATATGTTCCTAGAATTCATCTGAAAGTACAGTGGGGTCGTATTAACGTGCCACAGTCATTCTTAACATGTTTCCAGGGTAACTCTTATTTACATGGTCTGTAACTGCAAAGTGAAGTCAAATATCTAATAAATTATCTCTCTGATGTTAATTAGGCCTGTTAGGAGGTGCCACTGAGAGCAATGTGTGTAAACTGATCTGTGTGAGTGGCTCAAGCCCATTTGGGCTGGTTTCCAAACAACCTAGACCAGAGTTCTAAAGCAAACCAAGGCCTTTTCAGTTTGCATCATTATCAGAAATATTTCCTTTTCTGCCTTAATTCATCCTCAAGAGCAACACAGCACAGTCAGCAGCAGTTTTAGGAGAATAAGGGCAAGTAGGCAGGCTGGCTGAGCACCAAAACTGCAAAGACAGTTCTCTTTTTCTAATGGCTATTCATAAACACAGCATATTAACAGTTTCATGGGCATGGGAGCTAAGGACAGCATGTTCTATTGCTCGGTGGAAGAAGAAATCCTGCACTATACATGCAGATTTTACAGGGACTAATAAGTACCTTTTTTAGATTTGTAGAACTTTCAAGGCTTTTCACAGTTAATATTTCTACATTAGCCTGATTTTCCAATATGCCTGCTAGGCAGATGAAGACTGATGTTTTCTAAAAGGGACTAGTGATTTTGCATGCCTGTTCTGAGGTGCCTAACTTGAGTTTGAGAACAGCCTGATAGTTTGAGGATTTCCAAAAATCAGTTTCTTTGAGGTGTCTCAACCTAACACCTCATCAGTCTCCCCTGAACTTCGGTCAGTGACAAAAAACAATCCCCAAGTACTCCTTGCTGCTGAAGTCCCTGCTGCAGTTGGACAGGGTGCTTTCTTACAGAGAAGATGTGAGATTTAATTTGCAGCCAATTGCTGCTGTCCCATAGCTGGTGACTGTGAGCTCAGCCTGGAGCTGATTGAAGGGGTTCCTAGGACTTTCATCATGGAGTTGTCAGTTCAGAGCAGTGTAAATGAGATCAATATTTACTTCCTCTGTCTCAGAAATGTGCCTGATTAGCTCTCTGTAACTTGTGAGCTGTTTTGGACACTTTCTTGACTGTCAAAACTTTGGTTTCAATTTTAGGTTAATTTGTTTAAAACAAAAGAAGTGTCTTTGACCAGCTGAATTAAAGGGTATTATCCATCCAGGGCTTTTACATTAGAATGGTTTCATTTTGAAATAAGAACAGAATAATTTAATTCAATCATTGGCACAAAAATAATACCAGTATCAGATAATAGAGACTTCCTAGGAAAGATATACCTGATGTCAGACAGTCTTCTAAGCAGGCTGGCAGCCAGTTCTAATGGAAAAACAGTCTGTGAAGAATTCCCAGCATATTATATTCCCAGGCTTTTTTGGAAGCTATTTTCTGGCTAATCAAAAACCAGAAGCTATGTCTTCAGCAGATATAGAATAACATCCTTGCTGAAATACAGCAGCTCAAGATCTGGCCCCAGCATGAATTTAAGATGTTTAGTTACACTTGAAGCCCAACCTTTTTTTACCCACCTAGCTTTAATTAGGTGTGACAGCACTCCACATCAGGGTGTTCAGGGCAGTGGGAATGAAGTGGGATATCAAACCAGAGCAGAATGATGGTGATTGACAACGACTTTTCAGAAATGGATGTCTCATGAATAAGGCAACAGGGAAGTCACGTCTGTGGCTTTTCCACATCCATGTGCATGTACCTGCTGGCCAGTTCCCATCCTAAGGCTGGGATCACCCAGCCCTCAGCTGCACAGTGTGTGGGGAATCCACGGGATCAGTGCAGACAGGTTTAAAGCATTCCATGCAAACTTGGATTTATCCAGAAAAGAAGTTAATGAGGCATGAGCTGTGAGTGGTATTTATGCAGCATCTGGGCTATGGAGCTGAAACTGTGATAGCTTGGCCCCTTCTCAGAGTACTCTTTTCCTACTCTTTTCTTCATCAAACATGAGTTGAGGTCACCCAGCTGGAGGCACTGAGGGCTGTTGAGAACTGCTGGGGATGTGCAGTAGCTGAGTGTATCAATACAAGCATTTCAAGTCTCTGATGGCCTATTTGCCAGTCTTAATAGAATCCTGGAAGACAAAATCTAGAACTAATTTAACAAATAAGGTATATGCAGAAATAGCACCAGTCTGCCAATCCCATGGGGATGCTGCTTCAACAAGTAATGGATTTTCAGTGTTGGGCAGCACTTTGGTCACTGCATTCCTGCAAAGCAAAGCAGGTTGTCTTCCTGCATTTCCTTCTGCTTTCACTCACTCTGTCAATCTAGACAAATTGTTTAATCTCTTTACACCTTATTCTGGTAATCTGTAAAGTAGCTATTCTGAAGCTTAATTACTATTTGTGGGCACACAAGAACTTCAAATGAAGAGTGACATGGAAACACAAAGTATTATTGCCTGCTCCTTTGAAACTTTGGGGCTCTTCATTATCCATCAAGCAGGTCCAATTCTCCTTTTAATTACTTCCACCTTATGTCACTACAAGTGTCCAAAGTAATTATTTACATTGTTGTAATAGAACAGATTCAGGCTGAGGTATCCTCATTTCCAAACCAAGTAAAGATCTTTGAGGATAGCTCAATTTTAGCTTAAACACACAGAGTGTTTCCTTGGCTGGTTATTCCACACACCCACCCCTTTTTCCTTCCTCCCCAGATATTTGTTCTGTTCCCTTTTTCATCCAGATTGTTGCAGCACTTCACCTTCCTATATATGTCACATAGTCTGAGTTTATACCACTTGCAAAAGATCAGTAATTTGTTTAATTGTTACTTACACATGCACATGAACTGCCTTGCTGGCTAATTATTGGGATGACATGAAAAACTATCAATAGCTACAAACTTACAAACCTTGACTCTTTCTGAGCTAGTGAGATCACAGCTGCTGTGTTTTAGTTGGAAATAAACAACATCACTGAAAAGGCGGGAAAGAGCTCTGAAAGGGATAATTAATAGGAAATGGGAAGAATTTATTGCCATACTCATGCTATTGTATTAAGGAAATTTAGGTCAAATCCTAAGACACTGGAAGATGATTAAATTTCATTTCAACACAGCTAATAGAGAAGCCACCAGGGCCTCCAGAATAATGAGGCTATTTTGAAAGTTTGGAAGTGTAGCAGAGAAATCATGTGGATTTCTTCCCCTTTTTATATTATTTTTTTTTTGTTCCATCTGCCTCCAGATATTTAAGTCCTCACAGAGTGCTTGGGTCACATTATCAATCTCCTCCCTACAAGTACAAAGCCCTTTGGAGAGGAAAGCTGAGATTTTGATGCATTCACATGAGACTGGACTTGGGTCTCTAAGCAATGCACCAAATATTGCCAGGCTTCCAATACCACCACAAGATATGCCAGCACTGTATTGATTTCAGCTGAGTGATGATGACTGACACCAGGCCAGGCTTTGGTCCCTGCCTTGCCAGTGAAGCTGAGTTCGGTTCTGCTCTGCCCTGGGTAGCCCAGACCCTCTCACAGCTGCTCTGTATAAATGTGCTCACAGCTGTGGTGCCACCGTGGACTGAGACTCAGCTCCTCGCTGGCCACCTGAGCCCTGGGCATCCCACCTGTGCCGGCTGTCCTCAGTGTGACAGAGACACTGCAGCACCTGGGAATAACCTGGGAATAACCTGGGAATAACCTGGGAATAACCTGGGAACTCTCCATCCCCGGCCACAGCCGGAGCTCTGGGGGATGCCACCAAGCACAGCGCAGCCCGGCACAGCCCCCACGGCAGGGGGACAAGCCACAGAACTGTCACCTACAAGGGACAAGCCAGAGAATTGTCACCTACAAGGGACAGAAGGCCCCGAGGCCAGGGCAGCCAGGGGCTCCCGCTGACCACGCAGTGTCGCTGTTACCCAAAATTTGGAGCTGGGCACTCACCTCTGCGATGCGGATGAGAACACAAAAAACCTGTCCCTTTAAACGGGAGGAAAAATAAAAAATAAAATTATCTGGTACCATCTCTTTCTCCTTTAAAACGCTCAACTTCCCCTCGTCCTCCCCTCCTCTTTTCTCCTGGGAATCAGGATTCCTAAACTCTGCTTGGAACCAAAGTTCAGATTTTTTGGCAGCGCAAAGGGACTCAAATGAGAGCTAAATTAAACCTTTTCAAAAGCTCCCGAGCCAGCCGGGCAGCAGACAAGAAGCACATTCCAGGACTGTGTGGGAGATCTGAGTGTGGAGGCAGACAGCAAAGGCAAAGGTGATGCTTTTGCAGGGATGCCAACCCGTCTGTGCTGGCCCCAACCAGGGCCAGTGCTACTGTCCCCACCGAAATAAAAACCCCTCCCAGATATTCTCCTGGCCAGGCGAAACATTTGTTGTAAATTCCAAAGAGGACAGTCAGCAGTGGAGCACCACGCTGGGATGATGGTGAGGATTTACAGAACCACAGAGGATGGTGAGTGCAGACAGGAGTGGTTCTGGGCAAGGCTTTGGGGATAACAAGGGCACAAAGGAGAGCCCAGGAGAATGAGGCACCTCTAATCCTCCTTAGATTTTCTGTTTATATCTACTACAGAGTGAACAGAAGGCAATAGGAAGGTTTCCTGTTGGTTTTATCCACGGTGACATTCGCTCACCATTTCTTTCCTTATCCTTCTGAAGCAGCTTTGAAGCATGAAAGAGAAGCACATCCAGTAGAACAGGGCTGGGCATAGGAAACTGTATAAAATTCCCCTTCTAGCACCATGCTGACCTCCTGCTAGGAATGCTTGGAAAACTTCAGTTTTGAGGAATTCTGCATTTTGTCACAATTTCATAACAGTCGGACATTTCTTTGGAAAAACTAGAAAGTACTGACTTTTCTAAGCTTTAAACCAAGATTTTCCCCAAGATAAGGGAAAGGAACTTATTGAAACAATTTTTTACCCCCATCATTTTGTATAAACTGTTCCATTTAAGTTTTTTTGAACAGCAAGATGGAAACATTTAATCCAAGAAAGATCTGGTTTCATTGTGCATGGGCCACAGACACTTAACATGAGGTACATCTGGGTGTACCAAAGGAGCTGGTCTGAGTAGTTTCCATTTTCTAGGTGTTTTTCTATGAACACTGAGGGCAAATCACCATTACTGGTGTCCAAAACAGGCCAGAAAAGCAGCTGATTAGAAGGGATTTAGGTGGAGTTCATTTTGTTTAGGGCAAGCAGAGGGACTGAACCAGACTCTTTAGGTCTATGATTCTATGGCAACACCACAATCTCTGCAAAACTGTATGGTTTGTTCCCAGAACCATAAATCTAGCCTGGCATCACTGGAAACTCAGTGCTGGAAAGCTCAGTTTAATTTCAGATTTATTGCAGTAATCAAAACTGAACAAAATCAGCCCAGGACCAAGCCTCCTACCTGAACCTGTGACTTGTGGAATGAAAGTTGCTTGAATTTTCTGGTGCTTACAAATTCCTGCTGGATCAGAAATGTCACAATCATTTTATGTCTTGGCTTTCAGTAGAATTGCAGTCAGGGTGGTTGCCCCAGTCAAACAAAATAAACCCCTGTATCTTAGTCTGTTGCTGGCTGAAGAAGGCATAGTGGACTATACTAATTTTTAAAAAATTATATAATATCCTCATGCAAATGAAAAATTGCAATGGCAGGCAGTGATTGAGCCATCCCCGTTGTCTACATTAATTCCTACTCTATGGTTCATTGTTTTCCTGGGTGGTCCCTACCAAAGTCAGGGAGGGGAAAACCAGATGGAATTGAATGACTGACCCCCAGTCCTATGGAAATGTTGTCCATTGTTTGTAAAGCTAATATTCTCTTGAGTAGTGGGCCCTTGAATGAATAAAAATGGATTTACTACTTTTGCCAGATTTGCTGATTTATCTGCAACTCACATAATCAAGTCCACAAACCATCACTGAAATTTTTACTGTTGGGGCACCCAAACACGAAAAAGACACTGGATCCCCAATCAGCAAGTCCCAACTAAAGAGCTCCAGAACACTGGCTAGTCAAAACTGACACATCACTGTTTTGTCATAAGGCCACTCAAATTTTTAAATTACATTTAAAAATCTAGATGTTTGAATTTTACTGTACTTAGAGTAGACGACTGAACCATTTGCTGTAAAATATATCCAAAGAGTTTATACCTTTCACTGAAAAACTACTGGCCAACCTCTTAGCAAGATAAGAATCTAATTATATACATTTAAAGTGACATTTAGAGGCCTCTGTACTTTTCATATTTGATCTCAGATCTTAGAACTGGCATCTGTTTCTCCTTTTAGTAAAGAAATTGAAAGACTATTTACATATTCTTAGGAGTATATCTCCAATTAAATCTTTTTCTGAACTGCACTCTCAACATTTCATATTAAGTTTCTTGGCAGACAACTATCTTTTTATTTAAGAGATTTATTTATTCAGTTGGATAGTTTTTTTCATCCTTTGCCTGGGCACTGCAGTCTTTGGTCTCACCATCCTATAATTAGAAAAATGACCCTACTTAGAAGTTTTACAGCTCTGCTCCAAAACATCGTCTTCTCTGTCCATTTATTTATCCACCTTTTTACTGATGTGGCTTCATCTAGTAACTGCCTCTCTCCTGAAATCTGCAGCAGAGTAAATTTAAGCAGACATTTAAAAACTTGTTATCAAAGACCAACATCCAGACTAAGAAATTATGTCTTTGAAGGGTAACAAAATACATCTATAAACAATATGCTCCTGGTATGCAACTCATAGCTTGAACACCTCATCTGCATTTTACTCAGCTTTTGCCCTACATTGTTCTCTTTAGGAACCTCTCTCTGCTCAGAGAACAGTAAAACGACCATTCTAGTCCTACATCAGACAAAGTGGCAACGTCCAGCCACTCTCCAGCTCCCTCTCCATGCAAGCAAGGCAATCTTTGGGGTGATCAAGGACAATCCAGACAAACAAAATCAACTTAAGCAAGACATTTGTGTGTAAAAAATCAGATAAACCTTACAAACAAAATATTAATTTGCTCCAGTTTGTAATTTGTTTTGAATAATCTGTGATCTGTGTGAAGGACTTAGAAACTCTTGTGTGATAAAGCACATGGATGGGGTGCCTGGAGGCAGGAGCCTGGAAATTGAGAACTGTGAGCCACCAGTGCTGTAACTCCTCTTCCTTCCAGCAGTGTCAGTCCAGAACAATTCCAGAGCCTCCAGGGCAATTTCTTCTGCACGAAGAGCCAGATGAGATCCCGGTCTCCAGCAGAAGATGGAAAGATGGAGGCTGTAATTCCATCCGGGGGATGGGGTGTGGTCTGCACACATCAATAAGCCACAGCACATCCCCTCTTGTGGTTCCTGATGTCATTGGAATGACTCAATAGAATTACAGCCTTATGTCGAGCTGGGTGTATATTATTCTACCGAAATGAAAGCTTTTGAAATAGGAGCTTATTGTTTTTAATAACTTCAGTTATATAATTCCTTTCTCATGTTAGTGCTTCAATAAACATTTCTTATGTTCAATTTTACTCCAGATCCATCCTTGCCAGTTTTAGGCTCAGAACTGATATATTGGAATAATCCTCTTCGTTTTAAGTCCCACAGACACTGTGCTGTTCACATGATGTCATTCTGTGTGTATTCCTTCATTTACTACTGGTGAGTCATTATTATCGTAGCTAATAGAAAGAGGATTATCTCTTTATTAAATCAAAGGCATGGCATTTTGTTGGTTGCGCTTTGTCTCCTTGATTTTTAACCCTTTAAATTACATGTGTCAAGATTTTTCAGCATTGGCTCTTGCTGGTGAGAGTCAGAGCTTCTGCTAGAAAGTCACCACCAAGAGCTCAAGAAAATTAGGACTGGTAATTTCTCACCAGAGATCATACATGATAGAGCAAGTCAGAGCCAAAACAGTGTAAGAGTCTTTGAGAGCCTGGATATTGGCTTCTCACCTTTATTAATTCATAGAAGAAAATTATCTCTACCCCAACATCAGTGCTTTTAATCACAGCTGTGATTATAATATATTGCAAACACAGTCATGAGGTATTTATATAAATTAAAGGATCAGTATTGTGAGAAAAGGCCAATAGGAAACAGGGCTACCTTCCTGGGAAGATGAAGAAATGTGAATCTATAGTTTTATATTGTTTATATTTATCATAATATTTTCTGAGGAACTGCTCTCATGCAATACAATTTTTTTTCAGAGACTGCAGAGCTATGAAGAATTAAAAATTCAGCCAGAGAAATTAATGACTGCATTTACACAAATTATTCAGAATCCAGCATTTCTTCTAATAGGAAATTTCAGCATTTAGAACTTGTTTTAATTCTCAATTGAAATTTCAGTTTTCCCCCATAACCCAGCATTTCTAAGACTTTCCAAGTTTCAGAATTAGCTAAACCTTTTTATTAAAATCATGTAGAAACAATTAAATCTACTAATGCAACTTTATGGCCTTAAATACCTATCTTTGTAACCTTAGTATAAAAATGAAAGTCTAGACACAAATTAAAATTATGGTGTCAAATTAAAATACTACATCATATTCCTCTGAAAAATGCCAAGATGCTTCTTTCAACTTTCCTGTGGAAAATTTTTCCAAAACTGATGCCCTCCCTGGAAGAAACATTTCAATTTTAGTAAAACTGCATTTATCAATAGAAAACGACTCTGTCAGAAAGAATTTCAAAGAGCTCCATTTAATATAAACGGTGACCACTGCTGTGATAGAAACAAAAGCTGCCCATTTGCATTATGGCAAGAAGAATGAAACAGAAACAGCTCCTAGACCTGTGATATCTCCTTGCAGCAAAGTCCTCATGAGGGGCTGGTGAGAAAGGCTTTGAAGAGCCTGTCATCAGCCCTGCCTTTCTGTGCTTTAAAGCAGAAGATGCCAAGCCAGCCACCACCTTCAGAGGAAACAGCAGCTGCAGGTAGAGTGTACCAGACTGAATGAAATTTTCCTGGCACGTTTCCTCCTCTTATCTCCCCTGTCACCCATTATCAGACAGCAGATTATAGTAAAGAACACAGGGCTGAAACACAATTATCCATGGACATGTTGGAGGAGTCACAAATCTGCTAATGTTACTAACAAGCCAAGTCCCATTGCAGAACACATCAGCACTCCAGACAGAGGCTTAGCTGTTAATGAAAGCTAAATCTCAGCACCAGATAGAAACTTCAAGCTTCTTGTGGCTTAATCCTGGAAGCCAATACATCATAGAAACTTTTAAGAATTACCTAAAGAACAAGCAGGTTTGGCAAGCCACCATAATTAAATCTTAGCTGATTTCACATCTGAGGGCTCTAGGCAGCAAGACGTTGTCATTGAAATTACATCTTATGTTTTTGTTGCTGCTTGTCACAATCCACCATTAAAATGCTGCAATGTGATTAGGACCAGGGTATCAATGCCTTTAGCAAGAAGGAATATTCTCCTGGATTCACAATCCTAACACAGCAAGCAGGGTTAATCTGGTGCTGAGAAAGCCAACAGCTTTACAGACATGGGTCCTTCATACAGCACCACTTATGTAACCAGAAGCACAGAAATCCATTGCAAAGTTATGCTATTATAGTATTCTTTACTGTTAATGACACTATTTGGAAAGAGATGCTTATCTTGGATTAAGAATGCCCTTTTCCTTCAAGTAAGTATGTCCCATTTTCAGAGGAGCATAAGCTAAATGGGGAAAGAGTGGGGGAAATAAGGAATTCTTATTCCAAAATAATATCCAGGCATAGATCTGAAATGGGATAACTACAGTGGTACAGACAAACATTAAGACAAGCACAGACAAGATTTATGAAATACCTTGGGCACAGGCCACAAAATACCTTGAGGATTAGGGTCCAGACCTTGAACTTGACTCAATATTCTTGGAAAGGACAATTTGGAGTTCTCATTGTAGCAACTACAGAGGAAGTATATTAGAGACAATGCAGTCAGCAACAAAAATCTCTGTCCTTCAGCACTCCAGATGTACAACAGGGATACTCAGTGGGGATAATACACATTGTACATCTCACCCTGTGCTATCAAAGCTTCTTGTCAATAGTTTCTATTTAGATTGGAAATATATACATGTTAATAAGAAACTCTGTGTATTACAGAACCACTTACAAAGAGAGTTTGATAGAAATGACAGTAAACTAAAAGATGCTTTGTTTTCATTGACAAACCAACTGCACTGCACTGAAAGAACATCACATAATCACCACACTTGTGTTTACCAGTCATGAGGAGCTATTATCCCCAGTCTCCTTATTTTAGACATAAAGATTTGTATGGATGACTACAAAATGTACTAAAACACAAGCTTCCACTGACCAAGCTGCTTCCCACTAGAGGGGAGAGAAGAGCAGTTGCTTTGGCTAAATGCATGAAACATAACAAAATCAAAACCACAGTCAGGAGAGTAACATACAATTCTAAATGGAACTTGAAAACTTGAGAAGTCATTTAAGGGAACCACATTAAATGCTAAATGTTTAATGGGACCCATGTGTCTCAGGCAGAGAAAGAGAGTGAGAGAAATGTAACAGAGGAAATCAAGGAGACAATATGTCTGTGCGACTTGTTCTAATTAGGGGCACAGTGCTGGTGAGGATCATTCATTATAATTTAGTTAAATCTTTAGCATGGCAAAGGCACCTCTGTAGAGTGGTATAAAACCAAAGACTCCCAGTCATAAAGCGAGTTAAGGCCCATAGAAGAGAGGTTAATTTTAGTCATTTGTGACTGCTAAAGGCAGTACATCCCAGGAATACCAGCACTTCTTTCCTGCTGCAGTGCTGTGCTCCAGCTCGCAGATGTCTGCAAATTTGGCAAGTGGGGGGTGGTACTGGGGAGGGCAGTGCCTCGTTGTCTCCAACTTGTCTGTCGCTGAACTGAGTGGATCTGTTTCTTTTAGCAGGGGTGGAAAAGGAGTTCAAAGAAAGAATCAAAACAATCCATCCATCCAAGCTTTGGAGTATCTGAACTGAGCCCAAATATCACCAAGCACTTCCCAATCTCTGCTTTGAAACAGGAGAACGGACGATGATTTGCAGCGGTTTGGGATGATTTACACACACAGCATGTGTAACACTGCAGTGTTATTTTAAAACTCACAAAGCATCACAAGAGCAAGTGGGGGTCAGGTTCAGGTTGGTGACACCAGCTTGGCTTGTTGCACACCAGAGCAGCAGAAGCAGCTTCAGCTGTGCTTCCCCACAGCAAATCAGGGGCACAGGGGACCTAATTCACATTGCATTTGCTATTGTGTATTTTAGGAGTAATTCTATTTAAATGTGGGTCAGATTCTTAGCTGGTGTAAAGCAGCTGAGCTGCCTGCATTCCAGTGCAGATAAACTAATTCACACCAGCTGAAGGCTGGGCCAGTGGAATTACATTGCTGTAAATCCAGTGCCAGATCAGAACGGTGTTAACCTGTGTTAGCACTGGTGGAACTGAGAACAGAATTTAACCCGCAACATTTTGACACCATTCCAAATATTCGTAAAACCCATAATAATTTTAAGTGTAAATGTGCCAAATTCACCCTGGTGTCATTCAGAGTCCAAAAAAACTACACCCTAGGGATAAATTTGGCTCTGCATATTTAATCTGAGTACACGGCATCATCCCAGCAAGGAAAGCAAATGAGCAATAAACGTAAGTTTGCTGTTAAATGTTGTCTCCTTGCTCCTCAACTTCCTAGTACGTTTTGTTTTTGGAGCTTATTTAAACGAGCAGTTTATGGTTTGATCAAGTCCTAAACAGGAAACCTAAAAGGTTTGTAAAACCTTGAGTGTTCTAATTACAACTGACCTAAAAAACCCTGCATCTTGGCAATCTTCATTTCTGTTATACCTGCTGTTCTTGTGATGGGATTGTTTTTAGTGGTTAACATAGACATCAGGGAGTCGAGATTCTTGAGGTCTAACTCTCAGCTTTGCCATGGACTTGTTGTGTGGGCTTGGGGGAATTATTTAAGTTCTCTGTGCTTGAGTTCACTTATATGGTGTGGGACAATTAATGATCACCAAAGGGCTCTGGGTTCCTCAGATGGAAACAGAAGGGGTAGTGTTCAGAAGTATGACAGGAATGCCCTCCCCTTTTCTATGTGATATTATGGTAACACACTAATCAAATTACACCATAAAATAGCCATAATAAACATTACAGTACCATAAAAATAACAATACCAGGACTAAGACATAAAGATAATAATACAGAGTTATTTATAAAGCTGCTCATTACCACGTTGCCAGGCACCTCATACACAAATCAGAGTGCATCTCCAACCAAAATTGCTTTGGATACTAGTGGAAGGCCACTGAATTCCAGAGAGACCATGCCCAGGCCATGCCAATCAATGTGGCACTGCTCAAATTACAGGGAATTTAAGCAGTTTTCACCAGAGGAAGTCCTGGCCACTTACACAACTTCTTTTTAGACCTCAGCTATAATAAATTATGATAAAGCATGCTGAAAAACAAAAGGGAAATTGAAAGCCTTGATGAATTGGCTTTTCCTGACTCTAGAGCTCAAACCTCCACAAATCTTCTGAAGCAATATTTTGGGGAAGTGCTCCTCATTGCCCTGTCTCTCAAATACACTGAACACAATTTTCCTTCCATTTGTGTTGGTGTGAGATGGCAAGATTCATTTTATCAGGGATTGAAGAAATCATATATCAAAGAATGGGAACAATCCAGGTCACCAATTCCCAATTTAGATTTTTTCCCCAGTTCCTCCCAGTATGGAGGTTTCCAGCTCAAGCTGGTATCACCAGCCCAGGAGCACAGGACAGGGTCACCACGCCAGAGGGGGAACTGGGTGCACAGTAACAGGACTGAGGAGCCTGGCCTCATGTTGCATCTGCCAGTGACTTAATACAGGCTCTTGGACAAGGCACAGGCTATTTTAAACCAGCTCTGTCTCTGTGTGCCTTTGAAAGAGGGATTAGGAGGACTAATGTTCATGGAGTATTTCAGTGATGGACACCAGTACATGATGTGTGACTTTCCACTAACAGCCACCAACTCACCACTTCACACTGCTGTGACTCCAGGTGCCTGTGTTTCCTCAGTTTCAAGCAGAAACCCTGTGCTTCTGGGCTGATTATGTTAATTTTAAACAATTAATGAAAAGAATAACAAGGGCTTTTCCAGGAATTGTTACATAATGTATAGAATACATATTATACTGCCTAAACATCCCTGAAGTGGATGGTTAGATACCAGTCTCAGGTTCATCTACAGGTGTATCTAGACCAAGAAGTTCACCTGCTGTCTGAGTTGCAAAATAGAAAAAATTGAACCAGAAATTACTGAATTGGAACTGACTTGATAATAAAAGTTATTTCAGTACAATAAAATCTCACAACTTCTCACATGAGGGGCAAAGTAGGTGGCACCTACTTATACAACATGAAAGCTGTGATTCAAAACAGCATAAGCACCAGGGACTAGGAGGGGTCAATTTATCTGGCTACTCCTTTACAGAGTAGAGGAAGGACACAAAAACTGAATTACTGAAAGCTCTCTTTTCCACATGAAGAGAATATGCATAAAAAGTTTTAAAGTTGGTTCACTGGGTAGCAGATCACTGTTTCAAGAAGTGAATTTAATATTTAGGCTTCCTGTCAGGCTACTGCACAAGTAGCTTCTGTCTGGATGTCTCCAAATCTCCCACTGATACAAATTTAATTCTGAACATTCCAATTGTCTATGTTTCAGACAGAGGAGGAAAAGAACAAGATTAGCATTAGTTGATAATTCTTCCCATCTCCCCATTATGAAGAAAAAAAAGAACTGTGCAGTAAAAGAGCCAGATGAACGCTTGCCCAGCTTCCACGTGTTTGAAACAACAGGGCTGGCTGCTCCACAAGGAGTATGGGCTGTGGCCTCCCCAGGCACTGCCCCTGTCCTGCCCGAGCCCAGGCAGCACCAGCCTCAGCCAAGCATCCACATCAGGGGAGTCCTTGGTGACAAGGTCGAGCTGAGAAGTCACGTCAGGATCAGCTCTGGTGACAGCAACCTATCCATGGCAGTAAGTCCAAGACCAAGCAGAGAAAAGAGTCTGCAAGGCAAGGACACAGTGTGGGAGCCAAAGAGAGCCACAACAGAGCTGCACAGAGGCACCTCAACAGCTTTGACCAAACAAGAGCTGGGAGCTCAGAGCTGAGCTTAAAAAGAGCTCCTGGACCAAAGGGTGCAGTGTGGGGAGGCCACAGGTGAAGGGCAGTTAAAGCCATTAGTGCCCACAGAGCCTCTAAACAAGGAACATCTGTCACTTTTTGTTGGGGGGAGGAACAGAAATTAGAGATCAAAGAAAAAACAAGATTAGAAGTTTTGTGTTGGGGAAAAAAAGTATGCATTTTTTCCCCCTTAAAATTTAGAATATTCAGTGATACTTTTCAGCTCCACAAGTGGCTAAGGAACAGCAAAACAGTATCTCAGGTTGCTCATAAAAAACCTCCTGGTATTAAAGCTGTAAGGACTCCATAACCAATTATTCTGAACTAAAAATGAATTGCTTACATCCCTGAAACTGTATTTTAAAAACAACTTCTTTCTGAAGTGGGAAAGGAGAAGAATTGTACTGGCTCCTGTGATAAAAGGCATGCTTTGGTCAGTGGCCTCTGAACTCGGTGTGGGGCTTGTGTAGCTCCTGCAAGACTAGGAATTGTCCTGAACTTATAGTTCAGTTTCTCAACCTGGTTCATCAAGGAACTGGCTCAGAATAAGAGAAGAACATCAAGGGGAGGAATAACAAGTCCTAAAAAAGAGAAATTATGAATTAAGATAATAAAGATTCAATGTAAAAACATCAACACACACAGAGTATGAAGAGTGAGAAGATCTGAACCACCCTGGAACAAATGTTGTATTTTCCAGTGTGCAAAATAATCCAAGTAACATTTTCCATCTTGGCTGCTCTCAGTGAGATACTCAGTCAATATACAAAGTGATTCAGTATCTCAAACATTTGAGAAGAGACACTAGTGGAAATCACCCAAACCAGGTCACTCCAGGCTCTGGTGCCTCACCACAGTGGGACCCTCACTCAGGTGTGGCCTCTGGTGTTACATGTGCACACTCAGCACCGGTGCGAGGTTATCTCGCCTCTTGCAGCTATGGAAAATACACAAAACCCCCAGCATGGCTGACCAAAGCTTCTGCCCAGCTAAATACCATTCCTTTTAGTAAGACCTTGCTCCCTCACAAGGCTTGGAAACGCTTTACAAGCATATATGAAAACTGAGGTATGAGGAAAACACAGAGTTGTAGAACGGCTTGAGTTGGAATGCTGTGATTTGACCATTTTTAGACATTATGAAAATACCCAAACTGGAAATAAAGCTTAGGCACTTCTGCTCAACCAAAAGAAAGGCTGTGGCTCTAACCAAAGAAAGGCTGAGACGATCCCTTCAGTCTCCTTTCAGCTACTTAATCTTTTATTTCTGACCATCACCTTTTGGGGCTGATGGTGTAATTATGTGCTATCACCACTCAGGAAGATTCAATGGTTCCAGTTTCAATTCTGGCCACCACTGTTCCATCCTAAGACACAAGATTTGCCTGGGCAGGCCAGAAGGAAGTGGCAGTTCAGTGTAGAGCAGCCACGGTGTGTGGTGTGTCATGCAAAGGGCTCAGAGTCCCCAAGCCTCGCTCCAGCCCTGTGCAGGATGTGCTGTGGGAGCCGGGGCTGCACCATCCCTCTTTTTGTTCTCCCTAGATTGGCTGATCCTCCCGCTGAAATCCAAGGGAGTCTGAAAGCATTTAACAGCCTCACAAAGATATTTCATGCGATCTAACATTCTGAGCACAGAACTGGGAGCCAGGAGCTTTTAATGGTGCCTGTAGGAATTGGAGCCAAATCACTTAACCTCTTTGCTTCTCAGCTTCTCATCCATAAAAAGAAAACTATGCTCATGCTGCTGGCTGGGGTTTTATGAGAGTTAATTCATAGACCTGTATGGAAAATGACTCCTCCTCTGCTGCAGAAATGCAAACGTTTTGTTAAAAAAAAAAATTAAATATGAGTAATTTCAACAGAAACTAAGAGCAGACAGAAGTTTAAACTTTTGGCTGAATTGTTCTCGAGGGAAACACATTTCTTCTGCAAAAGCAGATCTCCATTGTGAAAAAGATGGTTGGGCTTTTTTGTTTTTTGTTTTTTTTTTTCTTTCTTGTTTGTTTGTTTGTTTTCTTTTTGGTTTTTTTTTTTTCTTCTTTTTCAAATTAATTTTTCCACTGAAAAACAGTTTTGGCAAAACATTGGTGGCCACCCTATCAACAGTGAGACATCCAGCCTTTCCAAGGCGCTGTGCTCGCCCACGCCCAGCGATGCTCACGGGCAGCCCTGGAGACAAACCCCGCACCGGTGACAAACCCCGAACTGGCGACAAACCCCGCACCGGTGACAAACCCCGCACTGGTGACAGACAAACCCCGCACAGGCGGGGCCGGGCGAGCTCCGGGACCCCGGGCCGGGGCAGCGGCGGAGCGGGGCCGGCACCGCTAGAGGGCAGCGGCGGAGCGGCCACGGCCGGGGGCTCGGCTCGGCTCGGCTCGGCTCGGCTCGGCTCGGCTCGGCTCGGCTCGGCTCGGCTCGGCTCGGCTCGGCCCGGCTCGGCTCGGCCCGGCTCGGCCCGGCTCGGCTCGGCTCGGCTCGGCCCGGCTCGGCTCGGCTCGGCTCGGCTCGGCTCGGCTCGGCTCGGCTCGGCTCGGCTCGGCTCGGCTCGGCTCGGGTGGGAACAGGCTGCCCCGACTCGGCTCGGCTCGAGTGGCACCGGGCTATCCCGGTCGGCTCGGGTGGGATCGGCCTATTCCGGCTCGGCTCGGCTCGGCTGGGACCGGGCTGCCCCGGCTCGGCTCGGCTGGGCTCGGCTCGGCACGGCACAGCACGGGATGGCACAGCCCGGCTCGGCACGGGGTCCCGGGCAGGTGCAGCCTCGGTGCTGCCGCGGGGACACCGCGCGTTCCCGGGGATGCGGCGGCAGCGAGAACCGAGCGGGCCCAGCGCCTCCTTCCCACCCCGCGGGCTCCGCTGAGGAAAGCGCAGCTTCGGCCACTGCTGATCTCACGGCAGGAATCGCTGCGCTCCCGCTGGCCCCCGCCTGCTCACGCACGCCCATCCCCATCCAAGTGAACACGGAGGGAATTAGCCCGGAACCAGCCTAAGTGCCGGGGTCACTGATGGAAAGAGCCGCGGATGTGAATAACGCGTTCACGAGCCAGCGTCGAATTATAAGATGCTTGGCTACTTGGGAAGAAAAGGAACAAGATTTGTCTGGTCAGGAGAGAAAGTCTGCTTAGTTCCAGGGTGTTTTCTGCTATTTTTCACAGAGTAGCAAAGAACAAAAAGATTTTGCCAAAGTCTTCCCTAAGGATGGGCAGTGACTTTTAGCTGATAGTCAAAGGAAAAGAAAAATAAACCCCGCGCTACCTGATACTAAATGCAGTATTTTAGATCCATATATTCACAAATACATATTCAAGTTCAGTGAAGCAAATCAGAGCATGGTGGGCTGTTACAAACCTGGCTGCACAGGTAAAGGGCAAACTGGAGCCTGGACTGTGCACTTCAGGCAAGCAGAGCCTGAGCCCAGCACAAGGGCCATAGGCTTTACCTGGTGGCCATCCAGGGCCAGGGTCCCCCAGGCAGTGCCTGGGGAGCTGTAGTAGTCACTGGACTGTGTCATGAGCTGTGGCCCATGTTCTCTCCTGGTGCTGATGCACTAAATTCAATTCATGAGAGCAAGGATTTGTATGCTCCAGCATGGAGCATGTGACTGACCTTCCTCTGCCTGCTCAGGTGGATCAACATTATCCCACCAAACCAAAACCAGCAACAACATCCATTCCCTCCCTCCCAAAGACAGGACACTGTGAAACACAGATCCTGGAACAGACGTGGCCAGACACATGCAAAATATACCTGGCATGAGATAGGTGGAGTCGTGTTCCACCAGGCCTGCTGGCCACCACTGGCAAACTCAGCAGAGGATGACTGGAATGTGGATGTGGTGCACAGGACTGTGGCATGTACACAGTGTGGTGGCTGCCACCTCTTGCCACTTCAGGAGCCTAGCACAAGACACCTACCACTAAGGCTCATTTGAATAATTCCCACATACATTCCAGATGCTGACCACATGGCTCGTCTTTGTAAGGCTTCAAAATACGGGGAGGAGAGGAAAAGGTTGAGGGGAGGAGAGGAAAAGGTTTTTTTTTTCCCTTCAGTGTCCATATTTGTTTTCTACACAGTTGCTTGTAGTTATACAGAGTAAACAAGCATAAACCAGCCCCCCCCCCCTTTTTTTATTTAAGTTCACTATATGATTCATATTTATGGAACATG
The DNA here is from genome assembly GCF_052056855.1 of Sturnus vulgaris. NCBI lineage: Eukaryota > Metazoa > Chordata > Aves > Passeriformes > Sturnidae > Sturnus > Sturnus vulgaris. The sequence goes on from NC_142262.1 coordinate 4,339,685, forward strand.
CATAGAACTCAGGGTAGCTGACAGATCTAAGTTGTGGGCTGATGACCATATATATATACACACACTGGTTTTAGGGACATGAAAATCTTAAAACCCCACTGATCAAAAGCACAAACATCAATGTTGCTGCTCTACTCAGCCCTTTTCACACAGTGGGCCTGACCCCAGCAGCTTCTCTTCCTGCTCTCTGAGCAAGGTGTCTCTCCTTCCTGGGGTGGGATTGTGTCAGGTTTTGGGGCTCCAGGAGCAGCCCTGCAGGGACAGGAGGCAGAGGTGTGAGGGCTGGAGCCCTCCCTGTGCACAGCTCCTGCTCCAGGAGCTGAGTCCAGGCTGATGTTGCTGCGGGAGTGCTTGAGATGAGCTGGGTTTGGGTGGGTGGGTGAATGCCTGTTCTCCCAGGAGCTGGGACAGGTCTTTAGTGCTGCTGCCAAAGACTGGCTGTTCGCAGAGTAAATAAGTTAGGCTCAAATAAAAATGAGCTATAGGCTCCCTTGTTTCAGAGTTTTCTCTTTTCCTGCTTAATTCAAGATTTTTGTAAGTCAGGCATGCACGCCCAGATGAAAAGTTTAAGACTGTGGAGGGGAAATAATTTCCTTCCAGACTGCAATTCTGCATCTTAACCTGGAGAGGGGGGAGTGGAATATGACAAGATCATGGAATGTCAGCTCCCCAGAAGTTCTGTCTCTTCAACATTTACAGTCCAGGAACCCCCAAATGGTCTTTTCAGCAATGCACAAATGCACAGTGCACAAATGCTATTTACTGTGTATCAGTCTTTCACAGTCCAGCAGTGTCACAAGAATGCTTTGGCCTCGGGAGAAGCAGCTTTCAGGGGAAATCCTTTTTCTCCACAGCTGACAGAAACAGGGCCAGGGACCCACCTAAGCACAACACTGGAGCCATTCTCTGGGCTCCTCCTGAAGCTGGTAATGTGGCTTTTATGCTGAGCTGTAGCTGCTGAGGACAGAAAATGGATTAGGTAACTCTGCTATGAAGATGAAGGCTGGAGGCACTGCACCATTTCAGCCCCTCCACCATGGGCAAGGCAATGCCCACAGGGCTCACAGTCAATGGCCAGATTGCCACTCTCATTCTTTTAGGGATCCATGAAATTCCAACACTAACAGCAAGCAGCCAACACTACGAGCAAAGGCACAGTACTTTTCTTACAAAAAAAAAAATCTCTGTTTTGTTAAAAGTACGATGTGTTGTTGACCAAAGTGTTGGTCAACACGTTGTTGAACAGCTAGACAAGACTTTAAGCTCTCACCCCATTTTTCTCTGCTACTTAATTAATTTGCTTGGAAAGCAGAATTGGTTAAGGAGATGCTACTGAGGCTTGGATTGCATGTCCTAAGCAGGCTTAGAAAAGCCAATGCCTGTGCTGCTAATGCAGCCCTTCAGTCCTGCTGAGCCCAGCAAATAAGCTACACTTCATCATCCTCATTGTGAAAGTCCTCTTTTGCATAACAACATCAACCACAACTTCTCTCAAGATGTTTTACCGGGGGAAACTACAAAATACAACCAAGATCACAATTTCTGTCAGGAGAAGTATTAGGAAATAAAGGTCATAACACTGCTGATTTTTGAAGTACATGAATTATAGACTCAAGGTCTTTCCATGAATCACAACAGAAATGTGAAGACTGGGATAGCACATTAAAACAAAACAAAAAAAGAGATATATAAAAGAAGAGGTACCTTTTTAGTTACTGCTGGTTTATATGGTGAATAAACTTTAGAAGGTCCCAATGTCTCAATCCAGAACTGACACCTAAAGGCAAAAAGGGTCCGAAAGATTTTCTGAGGTGCTCAGTGTGGTGTATGGAGCAGTAGGACCAAGGGAAGGGGGTGTCAGACAGGCCTTTCTCTAGACTGAGAGCTGTTCTCTCCCATTTGCCATGGGTACAGGCTGGAGAGGTGCAGTCAGGCCTGGAAAACACTACAGTGTCAGCATGATACATGGGAACAAACATCTGCTGATAAATGGATGGCACTAAACACAGATCTTCATTTACTCACTGGGTGTTTCTTACATAACTAACACTTAGCTGTACCTGAATGGCTCCTTTGGGTTTGAAGCACGAGTGACAGAAGTTTTTTAAAAAAAGGATTAAGCATCTTCCATCAAAAGTTTCAAGTATCCTTATTTCTCAAAAGTGTCCTCTGCTAAAGGCTGCTTTGTACTACTCCCATTCACCATCCAGACTGTGGGATCAGCACTGATGTTAGTTACTCAATCCAGCACCAATCCCAGCTCAGATCCACGTCCATCATGTAGGGAATATTGTACCTTTAGGCACAGCCTCCTACAAGGAGTTGGGTGTTAATCACACCGTCTTGAAGATAAACCCCAGGCTGTTCATGACTCACAGACACACCTCTGAGTCACTGCTCTCATTACTTTCTCTTGGGGGTAGAGAGTTACTGTTGGTTTACACCAGCAGCAAATTACAACATCTTCCTGCTATGCTGACCTTGCTGTTTTGGCTACTGACTCTCAAAACAGAGCCAACATTCCTTCTTTGCTCTACCTACTGGAATAAGGAAGTCACTTGATGAGTGAATCCTCTTCATCCCATCACACCCAGAGCTGAAGCTGAAGGGTAAATTTTCTGAGTAGCCCAATTCACTGCAATGGAATTATGTTGAGTGATGCAACACCCAGTCTGAGGCAGGTTGACAAAATGCAGTTTATAGCTTGAGATCATGGAATAAGATGACAGGAAAAGCACTTTGTGTTGCCAGATAGAATGAGGGCCTATCATAGAAATAGCCCTAGGAAAAGTTGGATTAAAAAAACCCTTGAATCCTTTGGTTTGCAGCTCACATTGGCTATAGAAAGACCTATCAATCATTACATCAATTGAAAATAAGCTTCTTGCTGTCATTCTCTCCTGAAACAGCTGAAATCCAGAGTAGCTCAAAATGGCAGGAATCCTCACTAGATCTGAGATCAGATCTCCATCAGGTACCAGTCTCTTGGTACCTAGAATTTAATCTTATTTAACCAGGACTGAGAGCAAAAAGACATCTTTCTATGTCACAGAATATCACCACTTTAGTAGATGTCACTGAATCTATTTCCTTCAAAGTAATGAAGTGAGATTGTTTATGTGAATGTTTTCAAAGAGCTGAACCTGCAAGGTCCTGCTCACAGTTCAGGAAATGGCAGAATATAAATCTGTCCAAATTAACCAAGCTCCTACAAAATTCAATGCTGAAACACAGCGACAGCAGCAACATCTTGTTCTTTTAGTGTAATGACTGTTGATGCTGGGATTTAAAAGGATTATGTCGATCTAGGAAAAAGTGGGGAATATTAATATACAAAATTGTTAAATGTCAAATCAAATCCTTTAATAACCTGTGTGTCTGGTTGAGGACGGGAGTGCTTTCAAAACTATCTACAAATATTCAAGAAATCCATTTGGCAAGTTCAAACAGATAGCCCAAATCAATTACACAAGCAGTATTCTTTAGGGGGCACATTTTCAGCATAGTCTGTGGAGAATTAAGCCCTCTGCTCCCATTATTGTTAATGGGATTGGCACACCCAATTCCTCATACACATGGTTGTGAGTTTAAAGCCAACAGATAAAATAAGACTTCGAAAGAATAAGAACGTTTATATATTGTCTAGTCCTTTCTGTACAGTGCAATGTCTGTATTTGCTAAGATATCTCAGTCCATACAAGTAGAGCTCCCTGGCTCAACACAGACACAAAACTGAAACTGGGATGGAAGAGTTTAGAAACGCTTCTTGACAGCTATATGAGAGCTTCAGAGATAAATCCAGGTTAGGAAATATGAACTGTCCTTTGTAGGAATTGCTAAATTTTAGCACTTACTCTCAAGCCTTTCCCAAAGAACAAAAATAACTGTCTGAATTCTCATGCCCAAAAATCAGAGAAGAAGCCAAAAAAGTAACAATTCCAGAGTAATAATTAGATGCTGTATAAGCTTTAAATAAATAATACAGATGCTGTATAAACTTTAAATCCCTGAATCAGAGGGACTAGAAGCCAGTCAACTCATGTTCTGAGTAACTGTCCTAGTTACCACCTTCCTCTCTATTTTGAAATGGGTGGAAGTAACAGTTCCTTTCACTCTTTTGTTTCTCTCTGATTTTGATCGCAATTTCTTCCTAAATATCAGAATGTTGAATTAAAATTCAAAATCTGTTTTGATATACTGGTATTTTTCTGTGGAAAAATAATCGGGCAGTTGCAGTTAGTACTCGTAATTGCCTATTTTTCAAAGCACCAATGTCACACAGTGAGTCAGGAAACCCTGAAATCTTTCCACTGACTGTAGTTTACTCTGTGGGGTGCTCCTTTCTATTGCCTAAGAACACCTTAAGTGTAGCTAGAGATCCTTACCACAGCAATGGTTGGGCAAAGTTGAGAATTGAACTCCCAAAATTTGGTTTTAAAATAAGCAGATTTGGAATGCTCTCATCTGCCCCACTGCAATTACTCGTGAGAAGATGGATTAAATTCTTCTGACCAGAATCTGATGACATTCAACAACAAAGTCACCAACAAAGTCACCACAATACTCTCTAATACTTCCAGTTGCTGTGTGTTGGACAGCTGCAGTTCTTTGCACTAATAGCCATGTATTTGTCTAGAGCTTTTCTCTGTAGGTGCACAATTGCTCAAGAGATAAAAAGAAATTGTTTGTATCTAGAGGCTGGAGCCAGTTAACTTCAAAGTGAAGTGCTCTACATGCAAAGGACTCCCCAAGTGCTCTGTGAACTTGGCAAAAGAGCCCTTCCAATTCCAACAGCAAAGTTTTGCTCTTGATGTTCTGGCTAGTTCTCCTGTGCTGGGTTTCCATGGATTTAGTTTACAGCTGAATTCAACCTCTGAATTACACACCCATGTAGTCCAGTGGACAGGGCACTAAGAGAACACTGGAAAACATAAGTGCTATTTCTGGCTTTAGAGTTTACTTGCTCCCTGCTGCTGTATTCCTTTCTCCCTTCTCTTTCTTCCTTAGGTGTGGTCTTCAGCAAAGATTCTCATTTTTTTGTAGCCAGGTGGGTGACACTGCTCCAGCAGACTGGGCCTTGAAAAAAAAAGCTGTATGTAGACAGGAATTACTGAAACAGCAATGACTCCTTTCTGATGCATGAATTACTGTACTGAACACATCTGGAGCTCATAATGATGGAAGGGAAGGCTAAAATAAGGGGATCGTGGATATAGATCCAGAAGCACATCCAGAAATTACTTACATTACTTAAATTACTTAAATTAAATCAATCCTTGTACTTTAGTTCTGACTCAGAATGTTTAAGAACAGGGTGTAAAAGTAAGGACTGGTTCCACAGCTGGTGTAAATTGGCATAAATCCATTCACTTCAATCTGAAATGTGCTTCTTAAAGGTCACAATACCTGGAGAGTGTAAATAATTAGGTCTGCAGGTCAACAAAACCTGACGGCTTGAATTAGGTGTTGGGCCACTTGAGTTTAAGCCAAACATTGACTATTCACTGGAAAATGCTCTTCACAGTAACTGAGACATCAATGCAGGTAAATATTTTCTCTGCAAAGTCCTATCTGATGGTTACTCTTTATACTTTCCCAAGGAGCAAGTGTTAAATTCTTTTGTGAAGATCCTTCTTCGTTTACCAGGTTTTAGACTGGATTTACAGCAGTGAAAGCCAGGAGGAGGAGTGATGGAAAGTTCTTTATGGAGCTGTGCAACAAGTGGACCCACAATTCAGTGCAGACAGCATGATTTTAACCAGGAAAAAACCCATTCTATGACCAATCAAGCTTTTTTCTTTTTTAAATTTTAAAAATTTAATCAGATTTTTATAATATATATTTAACTGGCATTTTATTTGCCTAGTGGAACATTCTTCATAAGCAATTTCCATAATGACAGCCTTATAGAACACGATGTGAATAAATTAAAGACAATGTGTAATAAAGTTTCATCCTAATAAGATAGGTTATTTCAAGCAGCATATAAAAATAATTTAGCTAAGGTCCTAGAAATAAAAATCCTCTTTGGTATCCTGGGTTTATAAGGCTACATTTTTGAAAGGGGAAAGAAAATGTGGGTGCAATGTACACGTATTTATTTATTTATAAAATATGCACTCATTGTAACCACTTTGCTCTTTACTGGAGATACCTACTTGGCCTAACATGAACTGTTTATGGTCAGGAAGTAATTGTTGCATTTTCCACATCTATAGTAGCCACTTCCTTATGAAATGGCCTAAAATCTGTGCTGAAAATAATTCAGGAAGCACATCCCAGAGTGTACCAGGGCCCAGTGGAGTCCTGCAATCCCAGAGCCTCTGCCCAGTTTTAGGAGTGTGGGTGTAGTCCATACTTCAAATTCCATTATCACCATGCAGAAGCTGATTCCATGTGCAACCTCCAGCTGTATCAGCATTGATTCTGGTGTCCAGGCAATACCTATCAATTATTCCAATGTTATTGGATCAACTGCTGTTTTCTAAAAACTTCTCAGCAACCATCCTTGGTCTCAGCACACAGCATTAACCAGCATTACTTTAAATCTCCACTGACTCTCATTAGTCTTACATTATACTTTTCATTAGACTCTTCTGGACTGCCAGAACTCTCTCTGGGAGAAAAATTAAAATCACAAATAGCATTATCAGATGAATTGTGTGAGGCTTGGCTAATTCTGGTCAAGCAGCACACACATTATTTACACACTGCAGTTAATTGCTCTTCATATAACTGTAGCATCATTTCATTCTGTCCAGAGCCCTTTTTGCCTCCAGATGGTAATTCATATCTATTACAACATTACAAAGTGTTTGAAGAAATGATGTATCAGACTCAGAATTATAATGGGTTTTTTTTAGAAAACAAACTCTTATGACAGCTTGTAAATATTTATTGGCCTCTGTTTGCCTTCTTGTCCTAAAAAAAAGTGTCAAAACTTCATACCCACAGAAGTGAGAGATATATTTTTAAGTATAAAACTTGAAAACTGTTATTCGAATGACTTCATGCAAATCCCAAAGCCAAGGCATTATAAACACTAATATTACGTGGGCTGGGAATACTGTTAATAAAAAGTATGTGAAGAGAGGGTCTATTCTATAAAAATGTAAAGAGAATATGATAAAGACAGAGTTAAAGTGTATTTGAAAGAAATGTTTAAAGCATTGGGACTAAACTCTTGCTACCGAAAATTTACTTTTAACTCACAGTGCTATGCTACTTGAGATTATATCAGCTGAGAGATGTGCCCACTGTCTAAAAATAGGAAGAGAAAGCCTGGAACAGCTGTCACAGGGAATTCTGCTTTCTAGAAGTGCTCTGCTGTGACAGTCATTGTAAAGATAAGATTCCTTTTCCAGAGGAATAAAAGGGATTTCTGTGAGACAGCGAGTGTCAAAGAACAAGTGATACTCAAGACTATGTTCTCAAAAATCCTGCTGAGTAAAGCTCAAACCTGTACCTTTCAGAGCTGCTATAACTTCATGTTTTCAGTGTCAACAAGATTTGTGAAGACACCAAAGTGTGAGCTCAGAATTGTATTACAGCCATGAAAATCAATGTGCATTTCAGGACTGGGAAGGATTCTCTGGGAAACCCACTGGGTATCACAAGCTTTTGGAAATGGAGCTTTTTCTACAGTTACTTCAGGTCGTGTTGCCATAAATGCCTACTGCTTGCTTGAGTTGCTCTGAACACACAAAAAATGGGATTCTCAAGGAATAGTAGGTAAGGGCTAACAAGGGAATCTTGTTTATTAACTGCCTTTCTCAGTTATGCTTTAATATAGACTGATTAGTGATATGCTGACTTCTAGTTTGTAATGACTTGATCTCAAGCCTTTGTCATTCTTACCTCCCCTGTCTTACAGTTTCTGCTGGTTTTAGACCTGCACAGGCAAGAAATGACTTCAGCATGTGCTTTACTTCAAAAAGATGAGTCTCCTCTTAAAGACAGTAAGTATTTACATCCTGGAAATTATTCAGGTCCTGAAGTTTCAGCCCCTCTCCAAGGGACAGGGATTTTGGTCTCCTCTGTGCTTCCATGGGAGCACAAAGCTCCCAGCTGGGCTCTCCTGTAGTTACCAGTGCCAGCCCCAGGAATGGCAGCAGCAGAAACGACAGGACCATGCCAACCACTGATACTCCAGAGGGAAATCCTTCCTTGGTGGCACGTGATGAAAAAGCCACGCCACGTGCCCCAGCTGTCACACAACTGGCCAGCCTCACTCTCCAGGGTAAAAGTGGTCCAGACTGAGATGCTCTGGCAGAGCCATTGCAGGGAAGTTTGCACAATGCCTACCCCACTATGCCTGACCCGAGCCACTGTTATTAATCATTCGCTTTCATAAGTGGTAAATTAATCCATAAAATTTAATTAGAAAGAAATCTGTAAATGCATTTTAAAAATATGGTATAAAATAGAAATGTCCATTAAAGGAGTAACATGAACACTCACTTGGTGCTTTACTGGGGAGCCACTGAGGAGGGTTTCTTTGTTGTTCTGTAGTAAGTTTTAAAATACAATAAAAAAATAAGCACGAAGAAGCATTGTTTTGAAGGGGTGCATTATACACCCTCTGAAAGGGATCTCTGTCAGCTCAGTACCCAAAATTGCACATGCTATTAGCAGATAGAACAGTAGCACAACATAACTTTGTATCACTGGAGACCTCCCATATATTTGCCTAGAAGGGAATACTCTGCATTGACTAAGCCTTTTTCCTTCTGTGGTGAACAATAATTACCTTTCTATAAGATTTCAGCCCCAAATATTAAGCATTCCTGCCAGTCTTTCCAAAAGCAGAGGGAGCAGTTGTTAATCTATAAATACTGCTGCACTTAGCAGAGGTGAGCGCTGCAAGAGTTGCTCTGCATTGATGCCAACCCTCTGCAAATCACTGCTGGCAGAAAGGGAATTATTTGGGATTGTGTCAGTGGTGTTACTGAGTGCTGCTGTGACAAGGATGAAACATGTCAAGAGACCTTCTTGGCCAGCTTGCCACCCACCCCCAAATCACTGAACTTTGTATTGCTTGTTTGTACTGCTCAAGACGTTTGCAAATAAACTTTTTCATAGATGATTTATATGCAGAGAAGCTAAAAACAAACTGACCTTTCTCACCCATCAAATAGTCCAAGCTTGTTCTTGTATCCAATTGCCTACTTAAACCATCTGAGCTTGCTCTTTGTAACGCATGTATCTGCTTTTGTGTGTGTCCCCTTGCAGGAGTTCTGTGAAGGAAAGCAGTGAGGGGGTTTTGCAAGATGTTAGTCCATTTAGCAGATGGAACTGCTGAGAAAAATCACCACCTATTTTTTCTGGAAAAACAATGTTACATAAGCACTTCTGTAACTTTTTCTGTTTCATAAGTAAGCTGGCAAGTTGAGTAATTCACATTCTGGGTATCATTCTAAAGAAATATTTCTAATAATCCTCTCTGTGTACAAAGCGGTATTGCCTCATCCTGGTTTGGCATTTCATCTACAACTTACTATTTTCAGAAAGGCTATTTCCCAATTCAAATAAAAACAACAATCTCACACTTCTATAGTGCCTTTCTTCCTAGAAGATTCCAAAGAACTCTAGAGAATCAAAACAAAATAGGGATGTTGGACACAGGGTGGCTTCATTCATCATGGAAATGCAGCCAGCCCCGGGGTGAAGTGTGCTCAGCAGCAGCAGCCTGGAGCAACACCACAGGGCAGCTTCCAGTAGGGAGCATGCAGAGCCTGATTCTCTTCTTCCCTCTCTTATTGCATTTACCAGGAATTCTGTACTGTTATTTGTGATTTACACATGATGTTAAGCATTCGAGGCTGTAGTTTAACAGGGAACAACAGGAGGAAAACTCAGCCACCTGCTCCCTTTGCCATCCTGAGAGCCAGGGATGTGATTGTGTTAAAAAACCGTAAGAGATGGAAAGAGGGGGAGAGCAGCAGTGACACAACAGGCTCCTTAAAAAAAAGGGTGTAACGTAGATATCAGTGCCACGAATGTCCCATACAAAATAAAAATTCACCCGGCCTGCATCCTCCTTCCCAAACATCTGAAGGCCAGAACTGGGAAAGGTCTACTGACTCCAGAGTCAGTACAACAAGGGCACAGCCCCATCTTCAGCTGGATCAGAAATCTCTGGGATAGTCCTTGAGAGCTCCTTGTTATGGGAGCAGCGTGGGAGTGTCTGGGAGGCAGCCACCCCTGATGGTCACCACAGGTTCAGTGCAGCCTGCTGAGAGCCAGCTGGAGCACCAGGAATGCCAGCTCTGGAACAGCCCTTTGTAACCTGGAGGTGAAGGTCCATTTTCTCTCCTGCCCTGCACACACACGCTTTTATCAACTTGATATGAAATATTTTGTGAAGGGTTGTTTGTTTTTTTTTTTTTTTCCAGGCTGTTTTCTGCTGCCTCCGAGTGTCACAGCATAACTCAGTCAGGCTGTACCAGGATCCAGAGCTGGCCATATTATAATCTCATTTAAAGATACGAAGCGATAATTAGTGAACTTTGAATAACCATTCTGTATTATGATGTCTAATACTTGTCTTGGCTAATGCAAATACAGGGGAAAGGGTATAATCTTATTTATATGTATCAATGTACTGAATATATGTCTTTACAAAACCCTGCAGTACTTTTGCCTGCACAATTTAATCTGTGGCACCAAAATTGCACATTAACTGCTTATAATAAGTTGTGCCTTGATTAAAAAAAAAAAAAAACAAATGAAAGGAAGGGAAGCAAAGCACCAACCTTGTTAACCCTCTTACCAGCCTAATACTTAATTGAAAATCCCCTTGGTTGTAATGGATTTTTCTTTTTATACGTACTTTATACAGCATTGTATTAAAGTGGCTTTTTATAAACACAACACATGAGGTTAATAGCTGTAGGCTGGGTTAGGGGGTTTTTGTACCCTAAATCTCTACCAAGACTGTTATATAAATGTCACTATTCTAAAAATAACCCCCCAAATAATCAGGGAAATGTTACATTATCACTCCCCATATCAGGCTCCCAATGATGGCAAACCAGGGCAGGCTATTCATTCTGAAATAATACTCTTTTACAAAAAGAATCCATCCTTACCTGCTCAGAACTACTTACCTGAGCATAGGAAATCTTTGAAGGGCATCTTTAAATACATGCTGGTTGCATCAACGTGTCTTGAAGATTATACATTTATAAAAATTCACTGACTAAATGGAATATCTGGGGAATATCAGGGCAGAGCCAAGGGTTTCTCTGCTCTTGGTACAGCTTTTCTGAGGTGTCTACCCAGAGCAGGATTTATCCAGGAAATTTACAGCTCGCTGTGATGCTTTTTTTGGGTCACACATTAGATTTTACTGGCTTGCAGCGAAGTTCTGTGTGGATACATAGGAACACATATTGTAACATGTATCCAAAACTTTTGGATATAAATTGTGTCCTAGTTGCTTTTTAATAAATGAACGATATGATTTCAATCCCTACATGTGATGTAGTCTTTAGCACTTCTGCACTGGCAGCTCACTCAGAGCCCTTGTAAATAAAGACTGTTGCAGTACACAAGTTTGTCTGAGTTTTGGAGACTCCGAAGAGTTCTGGTTTGTGTTGTTGATATCTGTCACAAGCTGCTTCATAACCTCTCTCAGCATGGTGAAGTGGATATTTTCACTCCAGAGTGGGATGTGGCTCAATGGGAAGAGCTTCTGTTCTGGCCTTTCCTTGCTCTGTGACCTCTGACTAACAACAGAGCTTTGGTATCTCAGTGAATCCTCTGCAAATGTCTAGAATTATGTCTGCTTTATAATAGTAACATGACCAGGAGTTTGAAAAGCACTTCAAAACCTCCATACAACTTCAACCAGACATTTTTCAGAGCTTTTCCCTATTACTTGACTTTGCTACTTTCCCACTCAGCATGCCACAAGTCTTGATAATCTTGCTTTCCATAGGGATAATTTAATTGTATTAGTTAGTGATCAACAGGCTCTGTGTTCAGTTCCACCGAAGACTCAAAGTCCCATTTGACTGGGCACTTTGTGAAAACACAGTACCAGGCCTGACCATTTCAGATGAAAGAAGAGCTGCCCAAGGAAGCTTGTGGCACAGACAAAAATTTTTCTGAGCTCTCTCCAAAGCCCAGGATCCTATTTCTGATGGAAAAGCGTGTCCCTTCTCATCAGTGCTGGGTCTGATGGCACACACCCATCTGCACTGGGATCTGAGTGTCAGCTCCTAACTGCTCTGGGAACTGACAGACCACAGCTGGTAATTTTCTCGTTTTATGGGAAATAAGAAATATTTTCAGTGCTTGTGGAACTTTCCAAGCTGAGATAGTCTATCTAGACAGCTTTTATTCTAGCAGAAAATACTCTAGGCATTTTTAAAATAATTTTAGCATTGCTCGCTCATTTTTCTTTTTTCGCTCTTCAATTCCTCTCTGTCATGAGAATAAAAAAGAAAAATTCCATTTGAAATGGAACATTTTCCTTAATCCTATAAAGAAAGAGTATAATTGATTCAACTATAAAATTTATAGGCATGGAATCAATGCTTATTATAGTCAAAACATGCCAGGTCACTTCTTTGTGGCTGGTTTAAAGCTGTTCCGTTAAGTGTAATGTTAAATGAAAGTGCTTTAGTCTAAACATGAAAAGGTTAGATTGTGTTACATCTGCACAGCTCTGTGTGCCTGTTAGGATCTGATTTCAGGGTTTCATGCAGAAGACCTTCCATTGTTTCCTTTGTACCTTCTCTCTGGGGTAAAACTAATTTTTGACAGTCACAGTAGTAGCTGCTATAATGTAGATATTAATTTAATCTGGAGCTGCATCAGTCCTTAAATAGTTCAGACTTTGCCTTTATTTTTTTGAGGTCTGGAAAACACTGGGAAATTGAGTATGAATGGGGCTTAATCACGGCATTGATGGCAAATCTTTTCAGTCTCTTAATTTTTCTGTTCTCAGACGTCTACCTTCAGGGCTAATTGAAAAGATTCAAGTGCTATGCAGGCAGTCACTCCTCCAGCTCTACTCTTCTGGCTATTAAACATTTCTACACACTTTGCAATTAAGCTACTAAACTTTTCAGCAGATGTTTTTTCTAAGCAGCAAAGTGTTTCTAACTTTCCTGTTGGCACAGAGCGATGCCATCGCAGAGATCTAATGGTGGAACATTTAGGGAGGGTATTTATTAGGGCTGGATCTGGAGAAACTGACTGGAGAACCTCAGATTGAGCAGATTTCCCATTTTCTTACTACTCTGTGGTTTCATCTTTGTGGTGTGCTGGGTGTTGGTGCAGTGCTTCAGAGACCAGGCAGTGTTGAGGCTGTGATTGCTTGGGGTGGCTGTGCCCTGATGCAGCAGCATCTTTAAATTTCAGTGCCTGGGCCAAAGTTTGCCTTTGGCTGCACAGGTGTGATTCCTGTTGAACCAAGCAGGAATTCCATAGCTTTAAATAACAGCAGCTCTTGGCCCATTATCCACTTACATGCAGTGTGCCCAGGGGCCAGCAAGGACAAGTGACTGGGGGCTCCTCAAGAGCTTGAAGCTTTACTACCCAGGGCTCAAACAAAGCCGTATTTCAGACAGCAGGGAGCACGTGCCAGTTTCATTTGTCTGAATTTTGTCACTCAGAATAAAGGCCTTTAAAATCGCCAGTCACTTTCCAAAAAATCACCCCCAGCCCCCCAATTATAAATCCTGGCTGTGTAAAAGCCTAAATAAGTACATATGTCAGCTGCCAGGATCCTGGATGTCAGTTTTCAAGGCATATATTGCCCCAGACTAGCCTGTAAATAATTTTAATTTTTATTTATTACTTTAAAACCACATCACTAGTGGGCTGGACTTGTGGTTCTTCATTTGCATAGTATATGTTTTGACCTAAACTGAGTTAAATGCAGAGGGAGAAGAAATGAAGGTCAAATTTCATTAACAAAATAAAACAGCTCATGTGAAATTGACGTCTATGATGGAAAAATATGCAACTGAACTGAGTCTTTCACTGGTTATTTAACCAAAACAAGGTCTCAGTAATGACAAACATTCCCATCTTCAACTGCATCACAGACACGAACAGAAAATCTTGGCATCTCTCATTGTATGGGAATATGAGGCAGAACTGGTGAAGACGTTTTCCTGCCATCCCCTTGCCAACTGTACATTCCATCTGGCTGAGGATTACTGATAATTTTTGGCACCTTTGTGACTACAGGGGGATCTTCTGTACAGTGTTTATTTATCCAGGAGTTCAGGAATTTATTTTTAACAAAACCTTAAAAAATGCTGTAAACACAAAATATGCTAATTGTATTAACAAAAGGATTCCTACACCACAAGTTTACTTTCCCCCCCCCCAATCACACTTTGGGGCCAAGCTCCTCAGGTGGTTTAAGTTGGTAGAGCTGCTCTCACTTTGGTGGACACCTTCCAAATTTAAAATGGTTCAAATGGAGGATCTTTCCTAGTAAAGCAAAATGCTTCTAAAAATCTGAATAAAAGGGAGTATTTAGAGGTATATTCTTTCCTTAGCAGTACTACCAGGAGCCTTGAACAGCCAGGTGTCTGCAGCTACAAATGGGACCTCATTTGCCAAGAGGCACAGAGAGCACCAACACCCTGAGGAGAGAGGTCAATGATATTATTCCCAATTTACAGAATAAAAACTGAGGCAGAAAAGCATTAAGTGACTATTTTCTACCAAACCAGACATAACTGACTCCAGCAGAGCCCTGGGTCACCTCTATCAGGACACATGGACATACCCACAGGGATTGTCAGAAACCTCTGACAAAGCTGAGAACTGCCTTCTGTGTCCCCATCCAGAGCATAGCGTGCTATTCCCTAAATGTCCTGGAAAATCTCAGAACTAGATTAGAAACTATTGCTTTCACCACAAAAAATTCAATGACAACTTTTTGGTTTTCAGTGACAGAAAGCTGAAATGTTTTAGTTTTGAACAAAGTTCTTCCCTTCCGCTTTTGGGTACTGAAATCCGTAGAATTTTCACAAGCAGACCTGATTTTTTCCTGGTTTTAATAGAAGGTTTTCTACCTAATCAAAGCCTTACATTTTTTTTTTCAGAATCTGAACATTTTGAGATGCATTAGCAAAAGGAAAAAAAATAACCAATTTTTTTGACAAGACCGACTTTCCATTAAAAAATCACAGTGCGAGGGGCAATTTTTTACATTTTCTTCCTCTTCTTCTTCCTTATCTTTCAGGGACCCCCTGAGCTGCTTTTGCTGTTATTATAATGCCCGTGTGAAAATTCTGATGATGCTTTAGAGCAAATAAGGCAGTAAATAGGCTGAGAACTGAGCTCTGCCTCTCTGAATGCTCCACTGGAACCTGGGACACAAACTGCTAACTTAGGAATCTAACTCATGTACCTGGCACTACTAAAGCTGGGCAGTGGAGCTGGCTTTGGATTAAACCTCCTGTGCTTGGTTTTCTGGCTAAGTCAGCATTGCCCTGCCTTGAATTAAGAGTACCTGCACAGACCCTGGCCAAAGCCAGGCACAGCAACTCTCTGACCTCCAGCTCATGCCTCAGGGCTGAGCAACACTGAGGATGGCTCACAAGAAGCTGGGGAGCTCTGAAGCAGGGACAGCATTATTTGACCAAAAAGAACCCCCAATCAGCCAACCAAAAAAAAACCAAAAAAACAAAACCCCAACAAAAAAACCCCTGCTTTAAAAGATTTAATTATTTTTAAATGTAAAATAAAATATCCATAAAGTAACGCAGCGAAGTTAAACGTTCCCTTCGAGGGAAATTTTCTCTTTTTAAAATTATCCCTTTTTCTAATAAACTTGTAATTTATGTAATCCATATAAAACCACTAACACTCTTTCTTCTATTTTTAAGTAACACCAGAGAGCTTTCCCAAAGCTTATTTTATTTTTATGAGAAGGATTAAAAATCGTGATGGTCCAGATCCTTCCACACTTCTATCTGCTGACAAGCACCACACTCCTGCCACAACCCCAGCGAGCAGCAGCTGGGGATGTGTCGTGTGGAATTTGCAGCACTCCACTGTGGAGCAGTGCCAGGCTGACAGATTCACTGCTCTGAATGCAACACCATCTGATTTGGAGCGTGTTGAACAAGTCATAAATCAAGCGATCTTTATGTTTCTAGACAAACATTTCAAGGAAAACAAGGATAAAGGGTCTCTATATGGAGCTATTTGTTCTACCCAGCCTCTTATCCAGCTTAATATTTTTGTTGCTTCACAACGAGCACATTGTGATTTGCCTGGGCTGCACAGGAGGATGCTTTATCCTTTCAAAGTAACTCCAGGCTCTATTCCTGTTTTTCACCCAGAAGAGGACCATGGGAAGAAACTACAGCTGAGCTACCATCCT
Organism: Sturnus vulgaris; assembly: GCF_052056855.1. Lineage (NCBI taxonomy): Eukaryota > Metazoa > Chordata > Aves > Passeriformes > Sturnidae > Sturnus > Sturnus vulgaris. Next base: position 4,356,045 of record NC_142262.1, read on the forward strand.
TCCTTGGGCTTGCTCTGCTGAGGATGCTGCTCCAACCCAAACCTAAAACATGCAGAAATAATATTTTATTCTTAAGTGAGTCATGGTGCTTTAGTTTTGGATCTATTTTCATGCTAGACATGGCACAGTACCTCAGAGGGCATTGCAGACACAGCCTGAGGGGACACACACTCCTCTCACCACTCAAAGGAGCATGGGGTGAAGTCTACTCAAAGAAAATCCTGCCTGCTCTCTCATACCTCCCCTCTACCCCCTATTTCTCTCTCAAATAATTCAGATGTTTTTGCCCTTCCAGACAAAAACTGGAGCCTTAAATTAAAATGTCATCTGTTAGTAAAGAAACTAAACTATGTTTTTCATTCCTGAGAAAGGACTCACTTATGCTTATAACTATAAGTTGCTAGTGATTAAGCAACTGGTATATTTTCACACTCATTAAAAGAAACATGGTGTGTTCGCCTTTCTAAGAAAAGGCATCTTGTTTGTAATACTGTAATACATTGGGAACACCTTCTAATTGGCTTCTAGTGCCCCTTGCCAAAATTCAGACACAAGTTTGTTTATTTACACAAGGAAAAAAATAAAACATTGTATAATTAGTTGAGTAATGGACTCCTAAATTCAGAAACTCAGAGGTATGCAAAACTGACAAACTTTTTAAGATTCCATTTTGGTTTATGAAATATCTCAATAGGTAGCTCAGACTGCATCATGGCTATTGTAGCAATGTGCTGCTCAATGTGGTGTTTGTGTCGAGATGGAAAACTTTGACATGTTTGATTTTTATGCAAGTCAATTAACCTGTTTTTCAAAACTGTAAGGGCATGCTTTGCAAATAAGATTACTTACTATAAATTATGAGAACATAGGGCTCCATTCAGACAAAAATGTTACACACCCCTTACACATGCATAAGTCTGCAGAATATAGTTCTGCACCCTGACAACTTATTCAGCTAGGGGTAGGAGCTTATTTTGGTCTATTCCATGGGGGCTTTCCTAAAAAGATATGAACAAAAGGGGATAGAGACTTAATTAGAATGTCTCTCTACACCCCACCTTCCTTTGCACCACCCAGGCAATTTCAACAGGCCAAAACCTCTCCTTATGTGGTGAGGGAAGAATTCCTTTTTTCAGTTAAGTCAGCCCAGAGCAGAATTAGCAATGGTATGTCCCCCTAACCACAGTACAGACAGACATTTGGCATTCCCACCTGTGAGCTCTGCTCTCACACTCAGGCACGCTCTGTTGACTGCAGGCCTGTCCATCTGTTCACTCAACCTTCCCTGTGCTTGGCCCCAGCTCACTGGGGACCCTCACTCCAGGGCTTCAGGGCAAAGCTGTCCTGGAAGAAATGACACTGAACACCAGGACTGACACACAACCAGCACAAATGAAGATGGCAGGGACATTTCAGACAGAAAAAATCATTTTCCTTCCATGCCACAGATGACTTCTTGCTTCCAAAAGGCAGACCCTTCGATGGGTGCATGAGAAATGCAGGATGTCTGTTTGGCACTCAAAATCCAACCTAAAGAGCTGCAGAGATGTACTTGGGGCTTGGATGCAATGGCAGTGCCAATACACACACAAAGCAAATCCAGAGACAAGTATGAGTCAGAGAAAGAAAAAACTGTGGAATTCTGTCCAGGTCCTTTCCACTTTTACACATGCAGAGAAACTTTACCTAAGCAAACCATCCCACTGATTACATATGTGAGCAAGAATTGCTCACATGAAGAAAGGTCACTGGATCTGGTTCCTGCTTTATGCACGTTGTGATACAAAGCCAATTCTTGCTAAGTCCAAAACTTGTTAGGTTAAGGCACAAGAGACCACAACAGAGCATTCTGTCTTCCTTGCCAGCTTCAGTCTAGGTGATGAAGTCATTCTTATTTGAGCATGACGTTGGATTGTTGGTTCTGATCTGAACTCTGCAGCAGAGATAGTCTGTATTGCAGATTACTCACTTCTTGGGATGTCTTTTACTTAGGCAAAAAGGTTAAAACAAGGAGAGATGACTGAGAAGATGAGGGGACAAACTGCTTTCTTTGTCCCCTGGCCATATTCTGGACAACCTTTTCCACAGATTATTGCTACCAGAACTCACTTTCAGCTTGGAGCAGCAAACTCATACTCATGGAAATAGTTACAGATGTGCAGAGAAACATCTGTGCACTGACACATTCAAGATTCCCACCAGTGTGTTCAGAATAAGGAGAGATGTCAGTGTGACCAGAAATCAGCCATGCCATGTGCCAGAACTGACCTGCCACGTGTGGAAAAACACCTCCCACTGCTGAGGAGAACCAGTGTGGCTTCGTGTCCCCCAGCAGCCTCACAACACTGGGTCAGCTGTTGTTCCTGGCGAGACACTGCTGTGGAAAGCCTGCAACAGAATCAGGGACTCATCACCACCAGTATGGGTTGCTATGGACACCATTGAAGAAAAGCAAAATCATTTGAGAAGGAAATAAAAAGACTCTTTTCCACCAGTGGTGACAGACACTCCAGTAGGTTAGTGATCCTGCTGGAATGCTAATCAACAGCACATAGAAAGATTTGGAAGTTATGCAACTTTTAATACTCCTAGTGAAGGAGTGTGGAAGGGAATTCATGTAATACTGGCCATGCACACAGAATTTATACCAAGACTTAGTACTCAAACACAGGCATCACATATTAGTGCCACAGATAAGTCAGATAATACTTTTGTCTTGCAAGTCTTTCCTCTCAAGATCTCAGCTCCAAGCCATAGCCACCTGAAGAGTCCATCTACACATTCCTACTGAGCCAAATATTAAAATGGAGATGGATTCCTTGCTGGCTCTCCATTTAAATGGAGATGGATTCCCGACATCAGCACAGCTACACTGATTTACTGCAGCCATGGATCTGGCATCTGATTTGAGCTCTGAGACTATCTAAATTTTCCATTCCTCACAGCTCTGGTGAATAATTTAAATATATGCTCTGAGCTCACCAAAAATAATACATTTTCAAAATTTTTGGTGAGCTGAAAAATAAGAAATACTGGCTTGGAATCCCATTAAATGCTCTGTTCCATCTTACTGAGTACAATTTTGATTGAAATTGGGTTTTCAGTTTATGTAGGGAAAAAGGAATATATTTTTGTAACAGAATTGAAAGAGGACTTCTAAAATGAAAAAACTCACTAAGTTAAAAAATCAACAGGTATTACCCTGAAAAGATCAGAACAAAATATTTTATTAAAAAAACAGTTTATTGTTTTTAAAGCTCAACGTGGCCAGACTTTTCAGCTGATGGGAATCTATAAAATGTTATGCTGCCAATGAGTCACCATTTTTTGCCCCAGAAAAACTGCTAAAGTATTTTCCTCAGCTGTACCAGTAGATACATTTATTGACCTTAGTAAGACAATTTGCACAGCTAGGGCCAGAAGCATTTACTGCTTCACAGTATCTAAACTATTGTGAACAATTTACAGCAGAAACACTCATATGAACCCAAAATACTAAGAAGAGGGACAAGGGTTACAGAATAAATTATAGAATTGCTCAGTGAGGCTGGAAGGCATACTTTGAAATAAATAACATATTTGACTCATACATTTCAAGTGGCATTACAGAAATGATGCTCAGGAGCATCTGGGGAAGGAGGAGATTTGGGGATGATTTGTAAGGGGGTTATTGAATACTCACAGTAGAGCTACTCATGATTCAGATATATCATTCAGTGCTACAGCAATTTTTAAAACATGTTTTGTTTTCAATTGAAATTAAGGGGGTTGGACCATGCTGTCTATATGATGGATTCTATTAATCTCTATGCTCTCTCAGTTATGAACATTAAAGTCCATGTTTTGCTCTGTTTTTACAGAAAGAAATTCCACAAAGCTAAACTTGCAAGACAAAATGTGTAATTTCACAGTACACCTACTATTTCGTTAAAAAAAAACTTAATCACAATATTAGGACAACCTTCTGGGAAAATATAACAGGCAAAGAGAAACTTCAGTGTCAAGTAATTACTGTACCAAAGACAGAAAGATTCTAGGCAAAAAGAAATAGAAAAAGAGATCTCTGAAAATATATTTTCAAAAGCGCATGAAGATCTTTGATTGGCATATAAAAACTGTATTGAAGTCATTATGTTTATCCATCACATCTGCAGGGGCTGATGTGGAGCTGAAATGAAGGAGGGAGGGGACCCAACCACTCCTTCAGTATGTGACAGCATTACCCACACTGGTGGAAGGCAGGAGGAGGGAAAAAAAGTGGAAAGAGGGTAATGCTGCCTTAGGTCTTCCTCTCCCATCCTCCCTTTGCCCCTACAAATCCAACCTGGCAGAATACACAGCTTAGAATCCAATTATTTGGCTTTAGGATTTCTCTTGTCCGTGAGAAACTCCAAGTCCCCCTCTTTTTCTTATTACTTTAGAGTGAGATTTGGAAATGGGGTTTTCTGCAGCTCCTAGGAACGTTATATACCTAATGTCCCACTTTAAATTATGTGCATCTATTAGCTCTTTTAAAAAAACCAAACCAAACCAAAAAACCTAACTATAACCAATTACAAAACTCATCATATCAGATAGGATCTTGTACATAGCAGTAAAGCTCTATCTGCTGTTTTTCACAGTGTGGTGTATTATTGTGTCTCCTACTGAGAGTGGTGAATTTCTGCACCCAAAAATTCAAACCAAAGTTTTTTCCTGCCATACATGTCATCTTATTGAACAAGATGCCTCATCTCAGGCACTCAGGACTGAAAACCTTAACCTTAAAGTTTGTTGGCATCTCTCTTAGAGATGTAAGTTTAGGAGTAAGAGGAACCTAGTCTGCCCAGTCTTAAAAGTTTCTTTCAGATTGCTTTAAGTACTTTGTGGATGGTTACAGTCTGAACATTTGACTACATGCCACTTCATTAGACTTACTCATTTTTTTGTTCTTACCATAGATGGGAAATTAAAAGTGATCTCTGATACTTGATTTCCCATAAGATATGAGAGATATTCACGGCAGTGTCTGGAAAAAAATTAGGATAATAAGGTGTATAAATCTCTGCTTCATTTGAAACAACGCATAAAAGCCAACCCCACATTAATTTTTTTGCTGAAAGAACTTCAATAAGTTTTAAAGTAAGTGTTTCATTTACTGCCACATGCCACACATACATGGCAAACGGTTTATACAAACCACAACACTCAGCTGTTCCTGGTTAGGTAGAGCAGCCCTCCCCTGAACACCCAAGCTGCTCCCGGTTCCCTCGGGACTCTGGTACAGGGTGCTGATGCTTTCAGCTCCAAGAGAGAACTTCTGGACACATGGAAGAGCACTCAGTGCTGAGGATGCGCTTGTGAAGCCTTGGCTGAGTTGTGCTCAAGGTTTAGCGGGATGCTGTGCACTTCTGAAGACAGCTGAAGTGCAATGTAACTATTGCCAACCTGGTGGTCCAGCCTTAATGCCTTCTTCATGTAGTATTCAGGGAGCTTTATTAGATTTCCCAGCTCCTCAGAAACTCCACTCTGCACACACACAACGGTGCTGGCTTTGTGCGGCCAGGTTTGGGCAGTGGGGGGATACAGGGATGCCTTCACTGAATTGGCTCCGTGTCCCACAGAGCCAATTCCAGCCGGCTCCAAGGTGGATCAAGGCTGAGCCCATCAGCCGTGACGGGAGAGCCTCTGAGCTGGGGTATTTAGATATGGAAACAAAAAATCCAGCTACTTCAGCCGGAGAGAAGAGTGAGAATATTAGAGAGAAACAACTGCAGGCACCCAGGTCAGTGCAGAGGGAGGGGGAGCAGAGATTCCCCTGCAGCCGCTGCTGAAGACCATGGTGAGGAAGGCTGTCCTGGAGCAGACATCACCTGCAGCCCTGCAGGAACCAAGGCACGCTGGAGCTGCCAGGACCTGCAGCCCCACGGAGAGAGGTGCCCACCCTGGAGCAGGGAAGGGTGCGAGGAATTCTCTCGCTCTGCAGGGAGGAACAGCAGAATGGCTCGTGATGATCTGACCCCAGCCCCCATTTCCAAGCCTCTGTGCTGCTGATGGGGAGGAAGTAAAGAAAAAAAGGAGTGCATTTAAGCCTGGAAAGAAGGGAGGGGTGGAGGGGAGGTGTTTTAAGAATTGGTTTTGTTTCTCAGTATTCTGATTTGATTAGTTTTAAATAAATTTCCTCAAGCTAAGTCTGTTTCGCTTGTTATGGTAATTGGTGAGTGGTTTCTTCCTGCTTTTGACCCAAAAAACTCTTGTGTTTTCTCCCCCCATCCAGCTGAGCAGTGATAGAGCAGCGTTGGTGGGCACCTGGAGTCCTGCCAGGGTCAACCCCCCCACACCCAGTAAACTGCTGGGTGAAAAGGGCTTTTCACACCCTCCTGAAGCCACGAGCAGATACAATGAGAGACAGGAGAGATACCCTGGGTGTTTCTAAGGCCGGGAGATGTAGCACTGACTCTTAATTTGGCCATTGGCTCTAACCGAGGCTTATTTACAAGAGTTTCAAGGTTCAGGTCAATGACCTCATTTGTTGTGCGAGTATTACCTACAAAACAAAAATTTACCCGCTTATTCCAAAAGGACGTGATTAACTTGGAAGTCCACCTGATTTTAAAAGATAGTATCTCACCGGGCTATAAAATCTCTCTGGTCATTGATGCATGTTTACAATAATATCTATGCAATCTTTTTCAACATTGTGTTGCTGTGCGAAAGAAATGGAATGCCCTTGGAGGAACAAATCTACACAAAAGGCAAAATAAACCTGGCTAGATACGAAGTGCCTAAATGTCCAAAGCAAACTAGGAGAGGGAGTGAGGGAAAATTATTTTCTGTCCATTTTCCACTCCCAGACAATATTATGAAGTGCCTGGAATACCAGAAAGTTCATTTTAAAACAGAGGACTGATGTTTACACTGGCTCTTATATAAATACGCATTGGTTCCTAATACTTCAAGTTAAATTCAGTTTATTTCTTGCTGAGAAAGGTACTGGATTTTTTTTTTTTATTGCACAGGTACAACACAGCAGCCTGGCAAGGATATTCTGAAATTGTTCAGAAAAACGTGTGCTCAGAGCTGCTTGATTTGGAATTCTATGGAGGGGTAAACTCTAACCTGAGCCGTGGAAAGTTGCACTGCTGTAAATAAGGTATTTGCACTTGTGGGTGTAAGATGTACTTACGAAGTTATTTGCACCACCCTCTGCAGGAGGCGCTTCAATTAATGCTGCAGTGCCTGGCCTGGATGTCTGCTCCATCTTCCTCTGAACCAGTTTTGCATCCAAGCCAGGGAAGTTGCCAGGTGTAGGCCAAAAATAAAGATATTACAATGCCAGAAGGAAAATCTATTAGGGTTGTATCAGTACAAGGGGCTATACTGGTTATAGTCTCCTAATTTAATCCCTCCCCCACAAAACAAAAAATACCCAACAACAATATACTCTTCACATTCACAATCATAATCACAATCACAAACTGCTAAGTTACTAGCCACAAACACAGATCCTCATTCTTGTTTCATTTTGCACTCTGGAGTGAGAATCTCTGCAAGCATGACAGTTCTGGTGGTGGCTTTGTGATCTGGATCCTGCTTGGTAGGATCTATGCAGAGACCAACAACTCATTCTACAGAGCCCACTCTGCAGGCATCAGATGACTGTGGCTTTCAGTTACTACCTCTGGATCAGAGCCAGAAGCCTAGTGGTGAAAAGCCCTTTATACCATTACCAATCCCTCGAGCCACCCAGTCCTTCTCCATTGCATACAGGTTTTTAGTGTTGTGCCTTAAGATCTGTTCTGGTTCTGAGTAACGTTCTTTGTGATGGGAGCCTTGCCACTCCCCCTCTCATGAGGGAAAAAAAACAACGAGGAGGGAGTGTGAAACCTATTTTCAAACTCTGTTACGGTTATCTGATGCAGTGACTACTCTGGGATTCTCCACGGGAGAGACCGGTGTGCTGGGCAATGTCAGTCCTGGGTGAAGAGCAGACTCCAGACCAGGATCTGCCTGCCTTCAGCCAGGCTCTGCGACAGGAGCACCCACACACAGCCAGACGCCACCACAGGGATGGCTCCAAAGCTTTCCAGGACACCTACAGGCTGACAGGGCGTCAGTGCACACACACGTTGGTCTGGCACTGAGTGCTGATGCTCGAAGGCAGCACGAATATACCCCCGGAGAGGGCAGAACTACAACCAGCGAGCTCTCAGAGCATCTGCTCTCAGCTGGTTTCCATCTAAGCCATCCACCAGCAGAGTCACAGGCTAAATTGTGGCACCTCTGCACTCCTGTCCCCACAGTTCAGCAGGGAAAAGTGACTCACTGTGACATGACACCCATGCAGATTTCTCTGCAGCAGCTTTTCTCCCAGACTCTCCAGAAGCACATCACACAGAGCAGCTGCTTTCCCCGCAGGGAACAGGCTGCAGGGGACTTAACAGTAATACACTGGTACCCAAGCTTCACGAAGAGGGCTGGAAGCTGCTGATCCTGCAATAACACCTCTGAGGATTTAGAGTCTTTAATGTTGATTGCTGAATATTTCTGTTCCCATCTGAACCATTCCAACAGTTGTTTCAAGTGAATGTATTCATTCCCTTCCTTTTAACCATTGGAGCTTCTTGCTTGGTCTGGGAGCAGGGAAGAGGGAATGAAAAGGTCTCTTCAAATTTACTGGAGCTGCTTTCTTAAAAGAGAGCATTGACACAGATCCTGCAGCTCCCACGTGCAGCAAGGCTCCCACAGGACCTGCAGGCACAGAGAGACTGCAGGATCCTTGTGGGCAGTCCAGGAAAAGTGTGGCTGTTCTCCTCCCCGCTGGATCAGAGTATCCTATCTATTCCTAGCATGGATCTACCAGGTGGCAACATTCCCCTGCCAGCATACCTTTGGTTTGGCTCACCTTGAAAGCTATGATGTTATATTATATGATGACGTCATTATAGTTATTTCAGCTTTCAATGAAGATTCTTGGCAAATCTCCAAGCTGGAATATCTTCTCTTTAATGTGTCCAAGATCCAGCCAATGTGGTGCAGATTACATTTATATAACACAGCCCAGTGAGGTGAACTGCTGGGAATTTTTTTCAAGGTGTTGATGTTACTAAATTAAGATTATTTCTCTACTAAAACTATGGAAGAGGAAAAACGTGTCCAGTATTTACCCAAATACTACTGCTCTAATTTCTAGCTGTGGTTATTTTGGTGATGATGCCATAGTGCCCTCACGCAATTTCAGGAACTCATCTTTGTGGTGGTATTTTGAAAATAATAAAATGAATCAAATATATTTTTCAATTAAGTACATTATGTGAGGACAGAACACTTTAATGTGTAATGCTTCCTAGTTGGTTCATGTTCTTCACACTATCTGACCTAATTTTGTATTAGTTCATTTGGACAAATGAACTGGTTTACTTTTTTGTGCTTTTACCAACTGTGTTCCTCTTAGCACTTTCAAATGAGCCATCATCATGACTTTGGTTAAAAGCCACATATTTTCCCCTGATAATCAGAAGTATAAGGCATTGGAGAATGATACGTAGAACACTGCTCTGCACTGGCAAAAACAATGGCTTGGCTGCTAAATGCAGTATCATAGAGGAACCTCCCTTGAACACTGGGCCTTAACTTTACTAGATTTTGAATAAAGATGTGGTGTGAGAGAACAGATTATTCTAATAAAGACTGACTACAGTGGCAAAGATTAATTCCTGTGCTCTACACAAGGAACTCCAGCACACAGGCTAAATGACTCAGCTGAGCCTATGGTGGACACAGAAATTAATTGAAATTCCCATTATTATGCTTTAAGACACTAAAATTGCAAAAGAAGAAACTGCAGAGTAACTTTAAACTTTTCCCTTATTTCTTCCCCACAGTGGTCTTTGTGCAGTCTCATGATGCCACTACAAAGATCAGCAAAGAAAAACTGGCTGTATTATGAATTGATTTCTATTTAAAAGGGCTATAATTCAATTTTGCTACAAAAACATATTACAAAATCTAATATTAAATAGATTTGCATACGAACATTCATCAGAAAGATATTTTATTTGTTTGGCTTGAAACACTTCCATTACAAGCCAAGCATTTCAACACCAGGGCAGGAGGACCAGAAAGTGGACCTGACCAGAAACAACAGTGAAAACTACTAGTTTATTTTTGATCGACCAGCTGACAAAATTTCACTATTTATTAAAAAAACAGAACAACATGGGCCTTATGGATGGTGAAACTTGATTTTTTAAAACACAAAATATTCTCATAAATTCATTAACAGGGTGTTATTGGTTGAGAAAGCATATATGTACACATGACTCTGTGACGAAAATGACCCTCAGATTAAAATTAAGACAGATACCCTGACAGGCATTTAGACTACATTAACAGCACACTTCTTTTACACTCACGTAGCAGTCACCAATATACACTCAGCTTTGCACACATAAAAATTTTTAAATCTTGAAGCCAGCAGTCAGAGGTGGTTTCCAGATGAAGTCCCTGTTTGCCCCATTGCTGAGATCACAGACAGATAAATCACTGGCTGAGCCCCCTCGCTAAGTAGTGGGAATATTACTTTAGCAAAGTTTGCTAATGGGGCAAAGGACCTTGTATTGTAATCCAGTGACATTTTCAACCTTCTGAGAACTTTTGTTGACATTCCCGAGTCCCTGGCTGCCATCCCAGCATGAAATAGTTTCTGTTCACATAATTCTCGTGTTTACCAGTCATGAAAAAATCTTGCTTTTTTTTTTTAAATAAACTTTTTTTTTTTTGCAAGTGAAACTCTGTCTAAAAAAATATTGGCCCCAGGCATACAAGGTTTTGCATAAATTCATATGTGATGAATGGCTGATTTTAATGTTATTTGGGTATTTGTCAGAACCTAACAAATATACATGGTAATGGTGGTTCATAAACTTAAACATCTCAATATACCCTTTCTTCTGGAAATAAATTACGTTTGTTTGCCCTGCCTGGAGTCCTAAGGTAGCCGACATTAGGAATATTTTAAATGTGATCATCCATCCAGCATGTCTTTCAGGCGCCACGAAGATTAAATGAAAGAATCATAAGATGAAGGTCTTTAACTTTTAATCCTTTTACAATGAACCCTTAGATAGACATGGGGGCAGGGTGCCTTCTATGTGAGTAATAATGCCTCTGTTCCTCTTCACTAGGTTAATGAATACCCTAAATGTCCCAAGATCTGATTTTCTTCCCCCCTCCCAAAACTATTGAAATTAGAGCAAAGAGACGGGCGGTAAAACGCACCGAGAGACTGAGCGAGGGAATGAATATGCATTCGGAGATACCGAACTAAGCGTCAGAGAAAGCAGGGCTGGCTCGTCTCAATGAAAGTCTCATGGGCTTAAAATGATTAGCATAGATTCCCTCCGAGTTATGGAGGAGAAATTAAAAAATAAAAAAAAAAAAAGTTTCTTTGGCTCCAAGATAAATAAGGAAAAGGCTTTCTGCACTGTCAGGGAGCCTTTGAAGAACACGTGGAGAGTTTGTTTTCGCAGTTGGTATCTATGAGATACGAACCTCGGCTCTCCCAGCACGTAAAAGTCAAACACGTCGCTAATTGGGCCGGGTCCCGGCGGAGCCGCGGGATGATTGCGGGTCCGGCGGAGCCCCGCGGGCCGGGCCGGGCCGGGCCGGGCTGTCCCGCAGCACCGAGGCGAGCGGGGAGCGGGCGGGGGCGGCCCCGGGGGGCGGGCCGGGAGCGGGCGGCACAGACTCCCCGGGCTGCCTGCAGACAGGACGCTCGGGGCACGGGGGGCACTCCTCGGGCAGCCCATCGGGGTGGCCACGGCCGGGAGCCTAAGGAGTTAACCGGGCCGGGCCGGGCCGGGCCGGGCGGTGTGCGGGGCTGTCACAGGATCAGGCTGCTAATAACGTGTCTGCGCTGAAACCCCCCAAAGACCAGGGGTCAAGTTTCAGCAGTGTCCCACCACAATGGTAGGTGTGAAAGACACGTGTCCCGTTGTAAATGAAATGTCAAGCGGTTAAAAGAAAAATCCCCGAGCAGCTGCCACCGAGCTCGCCAGGGCTGCGCGGCCGCGGGAGCGGCTCCGCGGGGGACAGCGCGGAGCGGAGCGCAGGGACAGCCCGGCGGCCGCCCCCCAGCCTGCGGGGCCGCAACCCGCGGAACTCCGGCCGTGTAGGTGCCGCAGAGCCCCGCTAACAGAGTCGTGAGCAGGTTCCCACCTCCCCCTGCCACCACGAAACGTCCTGCTGAGCGTGGAGAACGAGGAGGAGAGAGAAGAAAGCCCCCCCGACGGCGGCCAAACCAAAAAGCAAACAGAATCCAAACGGCTCGTGTTTTAGTGGTTGACTTTAATTCTGCACTGCACTTTTACTACAAGGATATAAAGAATAAATAGCAGATACTCTTCATTTACATAGGATTAAGTCATTCAAACTGTTCTCTCTATTTACACTAACATTGTGCTCTAGGCGTTTATTCATTTTTATTTTAAATCTAAAGTCCGTAAGGAAAAAGAAAAAAAAATCCCTCACACATATGCTTTCCGAATAATGGAAAATAGCTTTAAACGTTTTCTTATCAAAAAGTTTGGTTTGTATTTTTTAATCCTTTTATTAAAAAAAAAAACACCCAACAAAAACCTACTTCGCCAAAGCGAAGCAACTTCTCTCTGGAATATAAATTAAAAAAAAAAAAAAAGATACATTAGCAACGATCAGGGTAATAGTCTTGAAAATACAGTAGACGCTGATTATTTCACGTATAATACTGACCTTTTAATAGTATATTAAACCGGTGCCATATATACACACAATATACATTCTCCTACACGTTACAGTGCATTACAACGTTAACCAGAAAGCAAAAGTCTTTTATTTCTGTTGCAGCAAAGGTCCACGTGAGTCCGCTGGAGAAGGGGCGCGGAGGGAAGTGCCAGCCCTAGCAGGAGCACTTACACTCCGAAATGATGGGGTACTGGATGGGTATCCATGTGCATCTCTGCCCGCCCCGGCGCTGGCACCGCCACCTCAGGATCGTTAAATGCACGGACTTGGCAGGTTTGCAAACCATGCCTTCGGGGACTGAACAAGACCTTTTACTGTAGCAGCTGCCCACTTTGACATACCGGGGCCAAAAGCGGCTGCCGAGATCGTTCCACGTGTATAGGACCGGGCAGAAGGTCTGGGACCAAAGCCACATCTGCAGCTTCCTGCGCAGCTTCTTGCTCAGCCTGTGCTTCTTGCCCGGCTGCAGCCCGTCGTAGAACTCCAGCCCTTTGATTTCGCTGGGCATCGCTCCCGAGGGTCTCTGCCTGAGCAGCAAGTCCAGCTCAGCTAGATCGTCCACTCCGAGCCGGTCCTCGGGCAAGGAAACAGCCATAAAGTTGGGGTCGAAGTGTCCGCCCATGAGGTTCCTTAGCAAGGTCTCGTTAAGATCCTTCTCCTTGGGGTCAAAGATAGGGTCCGGGTGCTCGATTAGATCCACCAAGGGCAAGTTGTCGCTGGGAGCCGGTCGGATGTGCAGATAGTGCTGGCAGGCGCCCTGCTCTAGCCGGAGACCCAGCAGAACCACCAAGGCGTATATAGTCACAAGGCACTGGGAATGATCCATCCTTGGGAGACCGGTGGGGGTGGGGGGGGGAAAGGGGGGCTGGATTCACCAAACAGCAAGGGAAGAAGGTGCAAGCGAACACATCAGAAAACTTGTACGGGGATATCCAAAATAACTCGTCTTTGATGGGGATCACCTCCACTCGCCGCACCACCAGCAAAGACAGCCCCCTGATAAGCCCGGAGAACAAGCCCCCTGCAAACACTCTCTCTTGCAGGCTTCTCTATAAAATTTCTCCTGGTGGAGCCGCTCCAAAATTCTGCTGCTGCTGCTTCTCTCCCTTCCCGGGAACGGGAGATGCCTCTTTTTGTTACGAATTCTGCTTGCTGCTGCCGCTCCTCGTTGTCTGCCCGTGCGTGTGGAAGAAGTTGCTGCCGATTCTTCTCCCCGCTCCTCTCCGCCGTTTGCAAAGCAGCCTCCTCAGCAGTAACAGCAGCCACGCACGTTGGCACCAGTTTGTCTGCTTTGCAAGGACCCAAAGCCTTTAAATTTCCTGCACTTTCAGCTTCATCTCCATGGAAACCACAGACTCTCTCCTAACCCACCCCACCCCCCTTAAAAAAAAAAAAACCCACACACACAACACAACCCCCACTCCCACAAAAGTCCAGGAGAGCGCGGCTTCCCCCTTCCCACCGGCAGGCACCCTCTGCTGGGGAAGGCTGAGGCGGGAGCCGCCGCCTCCCCCCGCCCTCCGCACGCCGCCGCTCACGCGAGCCGCCGCGCCCCGGGAGATGCTGCCCTGCCCGGGGCAGCCGGCGGCGGCTCAGCCCGGCCGTGCGCCCGCTCCTCGGGGCTCCGGGCCCGGCCTCGCCCCGCCGCTCTCCCCGTGGGCGCGGAGCTCGGCCTCTCCCGCCCGCCCGGCGCAGGAGCGCGGCCCGGCCACCCGCGGAGGGCGGCGGCTCTCCCGGCTCTCCGCGGGCTGCCCGAGCCCTCCTGGCCCGGCCTGCGCTGCGCGGCCGCCGGGGGCCGCCTGCCCGGGCGCGCACATGGGCGCGGGGCGCGCTGCCCGCCCGCGGGGCCGCTGCGGACGCTCTGCCCGCGGCCCCGGCGCCGCCGGGCGCCTGCCCGGGCGCAGCGAGCCCTCTGCTGGCGGCGCCGAGCCGGGCCGGGGGCTGCCCGCGGGCGGGCCGGGGGGCACCGGGACAGCGCGGAGCGGCGGGATGCCCTCGGCGCCGGAGAAGCTCGGCCAGAGCCTCCCTCCCTCCCGCGCCGCGCCGGTGAGCGCGGGCAGCGGCAGCGGCGGGCAGAGCACCGGGGGTGCTGCGGGTGGGGGGAGGCGCCTCCCGCCGGCTCCGCGCTCACCTCGGGGGCTGCGGCCGGGTGGGACCCCGCGGATGGACCTGGCGCTCCCCCGAGACGAGCCCGGGAGCTCGGCTCCCATGGCGGATGCTCCGGGAGACTGCGCGGCCCCGCTGCTCTCTCCGGAGCGCTTGCTTGGCGATTTTCTAGGGAGTTCGCTAAGACTTCATCAGAAACGCAATTTCCAGTTATGCCCTCAGTCCATACAGAAAAGATGGAGAGTGCCTCAATGGCAAATACATAAAACAATTTAAAATTTGATACTAAATGCCGCTTCCATGGCAGAATTACTGTCTCGCAAAGAGCACTTACACGGCTGGGCAGGCAGTATGGCTGTAAGGCTTATTACGGTTTGAGTAAAATTTCCTGAAGTGCTTGAATCCCATTCCGGCTGGCTATTTAGGCACTTAGGAGCTTAAGTTTAATGGGACTGAAGCTAAGCCATTTCAACTAAGTTATTTATGCATTTGCTTAAAAGTTAACCTTCAAATTTAGGTTCATTATGAAAGTAATGCATAGATCAGATTACCAAGATTGGGTGTTTTTTATAAAAAATTTTGTTTTAAAAACTATTTATCACTCCCACTTTTAAATTTAAAATAACTCTTAACTTCGCTTTATTCCAGAATATAGCAGGCATTTTATAATGAAAAACATTACATGAAAAAGATGGAGAACTGACCTAAGGTCAACACTGTGAAAGAGCCTCACAGTTACACTTGCTGCTACAATGTCAGTCAAAGATCTGCTGAAGTTTTATTACAATTTTTTTACCTGCAAGTTGAGGTCTTTACCTTCACCTAGACCCTGATAAACTTTAAGTGCTGAAATTTGGCATAAAAGTTGTCCCTGGATATAAGTAAGAAGCCACACCTCAGAAACAGAAGCAAAAATTCAGAAGTTACATCTAATGGCTTGTATTTATTTTTTAATAATAAATTCAGTTTTACTCAGCTGGTATTTGAAACCAATTCTTTAACGATCAGTTTCCTTAAGTCTAAAAAGGAAAGCTGATAAGGCCTATGTTCCATCTATTCCATGCCAGATATTTAAGATTCCACATTCAAAATTGTGAGCCTAAACCAGGACTGGAAGACAAGACCTTTTCCTCCTCAACTGAGTTACCTGTACCATGAAATGTTTCTGGAATGAGGCTCTTTAAGCCTCTCTGTCCCTCTTTAAGCCCCAGATCTGTTCTGAGCAGAGCAGGCTGGAGCTCAGTAATTCCTCAAGTGCGGGTGTCTGCCTCGCCTCAGGTGCACTGGGCTCCTGGAGAGGCCGTGCAAGCTCGAGGGATGCAGAAGTGACAGAAGTCACTTGTGGCCCAAGAATTTCTTGGTGGAATGGCTGACAGCAGGACTGGGGAAGAGCTGCCAGAAACTCTGCCAGAGGCCTCTGGGTCAGAGGGAAAGGAAACTGGTTTATTCCAAGGCTTGCTGAAAACAGCAGTAAATGAAACCTGAAGGTAAAGGAATGATCCAGAGTCTGTGTGTGATGCCAGCCCTTCTTGGGATAGGGAGAGAGGCCAGCAGCTCATCGAGGCCTTAGCTGGTCATTCTACTGGCAATGATGCATGAAGCAGAGTAGAACAACTCCCGTTGCCCCAGCTTTATTGGTTCTGGAGTGCTGTCAGTAGTAAAAATGTGTTTTTTCAGTAGACAAAGCAAATACAACCTTCAAGCCATACAGGAAGCCAATGTGAGCAAGAGTAAGATGCCACTTCTTCAGGGTCACACTGCTGATGAGGAGAGAAGAGGAATGCAGCCTGTACAGCTCTGGAGGCACAGCTCTGAAAACACATTATGTAAGCAGCTGACTTCAGTCCACAGCAGCAAGGATGCACAGAAACAATTCAGAATAGATTCATTTCCTGGAAAATCTACTAACAGTAAATGGCCTGACCTACTTCACCCAACCCAAGGCTTAGGGACATCTCTCTGAATTCAGCCCATGGTGTCAAATCAGCCTGGTCTGCAAGCAGTGGTCTCAGGTATGATGCATGCAGCAATGTAAAACACAGAGGAAATCTCACAGAAAGTAATAAAACACTTCAAAACCGAGATGAAGAACTACACCTGGCAAAGCTGTGCCTTCCTTAGGAGTGGAGGCCTCCTTAGAACTATTCTTGCTTCCCTTTACAATTAAAGATTATTTAAATCATGCTCTCATTACCTTTTGCTTTGTTTAAAAAAAAATCTATTGGAATGAAATGATTGTTAAGGAAAGGAAGGGAAAACCAACAGCATAACCAAGTGAGTCCTGTGCTCAGCTGTCATGCAAATTTCTCATACGGCTTTGGGCAGCACATTTCATAGCTCTGCCTTTCCTTATCTGTAGAGCACGAATGCTAATCCTTGCCCCTTTCATGGAAGTGTTGGCGAGTTTGATTAGATGCTACCAGTATCAATGGAACAATGCAGAGGGAAGAGTCTCCTGTTTTACTAAAACTGTAGAGGAAACCTGTGTTTGAAAGAGCAGGTAACTGAATTAAAATCACTTCAATTTTAGTCTTAGGTCCTAGCAAGTTTCTAGTTTCCTCTTACTTTATACACCTGTATAAATTTTGTAAGGCACTCCTTTTCTACCTTTAAAAAATCCAAAAACCTGAATCCCTTAAGAAATTCTAAAGGAGATACACAGCTTGCAGCCATTTTACATAGTCCAGATATATCAGATGACAAATCTACATTATGAGCTATCAAAGGTCATGTATGACCTTCCCAGGAATCCATGTACGACAGGGAGAAAATCCCTGTTCTACTGCTTTGAAACTACATTCTTTAGTGTGGAAAGATTGAGGGAGATCCTGCTGGATCTTTGTGGTTCTCTCTCTTCCCTTATGAGGAAGGTACCTCATCAATTTCCCTGCCCCTTTCCTGATACACAGAATAAGGGCTGTATTGTGATGAGGATGACAATGTTAGCAGGTGATCAACTGCTTTGAAGGAAAACAATTTTGAATCAAAAACTTTGGAAGGCAAAACGTGTTTTGAGAGAGCAAAGTTCTACCTTGAAATCTCAACAGAATGGAGACAGGGAAGGATACATTAGGCCAAGAACCTCTATCTACAGTGATAAATAATATATAAAAAATATATTTTGAAACTAAGCTCTGGGATGAATGTTTTATAGCAGAGTAAATCCTAAGATGACTAATGCATTAAAACAATGCAGAAAAAAACAACAACAAAATTATTTCTTAGTCTTTTAAGTACATACACAGATGTATCCATCGCCTTAAAAATGTCTTTAAAGAATTGCTGTATTTTTCTCATTACATGTCATTCTTCCTCCTAAAATACTGTGCCTTCTTGATTCTCAGCCCACTCTCCTCCTGCTTCTGCATTTTTCCTAAGGTATAGACTTTTGTCTTTAGACCAGAGCTTGTGCATTCATCTGCTGATAAACTGTTTATCTTAGCTTTTATGAGGGCGCCTTGCTGCAAGCCAGCCAGAGACAGGATCCTGGGTGTTTGTCTTTTTTTTTAAAAGAGGGTCCGGGAAGTGATGGGTATTTATACCTCCCTTGGCTCTATATATCATGGGAGGTGGAACTCCACTGTCTCTGTTTCTTGCTTTTTCTCTCAGCGGTGTCTTCTGCCGTAAATCTGAATCTCTCAGAACAGAGTTTTCTTGGCTACAGCCCCACTTGGAGGAATTAGTTTTATTTATTTATTTATTTATTTACGCAAAAGGTTTGCAACAGAGGAAACACAAAGTTCTTCTAAATCCTCCCCCTCCTCTACCCCACCTAAATATCCTACTTTTTGTGCCAAATCCTAACATCTCAGCTGTCAAGAGAAGAGACCAGTGTCTCACAGTGTGCAGACCAATTCATTACAGACAGGGAAGCCAGTGGGAGAATTGGAAAAGATGAAACAGAAACCAAGGCATTTTTAATGTTAAAAAAATGACACTTATATTTACAAGCAGTGGCTCCTGAAGGGGATCTGAATTTCCACACAGGCAACATTGTTTATCCAAACAAACTCCCTGTGGCAGCATATATTACATATATACACACATGGCAAGTAGGAATGTATTTATTCATTTTAGCCGGCCTGGTCATTAAGATAAACATCTATTGAGATAAAACAAGTTTTTACTATTCCTTTTTTTATAAAACACTAAAGACAACTGAGGGACAAAGATTCAATGAAGCAAAAAATACAGCAACCCCCCCAATCAAGCCCTGTGTGCATGGGAGTGATTCATTGATGCCAGCTACTGAATAACCCCAATACATAACATTTCTCACCTCTGATATTTAAAAAGACCCCCTCGCCCTTTTAGTACCAATGGAGCCCTTCAAATGTTTTATTGCTAATTGTCTAATGCTATGTGATGAATGACTGCTTGACTGAAAATGACAACCCCTTTTCTCTCAACTACTTCATTTTTCTGGCTCCAGTGGGGGTGAAGAGGAAAAAATAAATCCAATTACATCATATTTAGCCCGTTGCTTATGAATGAAGGAAAACTGAAACTTAGTTTAAAAGTACTTCTGTCGGCTCAGTCCTGAGCCCCCAGGTCCCCTGCACTCAGTACATGTTGCCTCAGATTCTGGTGTAAAATGCTCCAAGAGACTCAGGGGTTTTGTGGAAGTACAAAGTCCAAGAGGCAGAGCCTAATCCTGATCAGAGAGCCAGAGGGAACAGGATCCCAAATATATCTGACTCAGAAATCCTAGACTAAATGTAGAATGGCTGCACTTCATGCTCACAAGAAGTATCCTGGCTACAGTGTAATAAAAGAACAAAATTTAGCCTGTATATAAAACAACTCCTGACTAGAGTTTTGCCTCAATAATTAATGCAGCAGCAGAAGGTCCCACAAATTCAGAACCACTGCTTTATTAGGAATTCTTTAAATTTGCTCCGGCTAGAAAATGTGCAAGGATGAAGGAGCTTTAATAACTAGAAAAAGATGAAACTGTATGCCATTCCCCAGCATTTTGTATTATCACTCCTTTCCAGCTTCTTATGCTTTATCCCTTCAGGGAATCTGATCTCTTCAAAAAGAAGTAGATCACAATGATCAGCCAGAGTTGTGTGCATAGCATTATCTCTGCAGCCACTACAAAATGTCCCAAGATTCAAACCCACAGTGGCTGGGCTGGCTGTGAAAAGCTCTATGTTCAATAGGAGACCTCTCGAAGAAGCTTGTACCTTTAGTGGCACATGGAATGATTTCCCCTCATGGGGTTATGGGATTAATTCAGATACAGAAACAGGCATTAGTATCTGAGACTGATTCCAAATCTGCTGATGTTCAGTAGGAATCTCTGAGATGTGTTTCTTTGGCTTGGAGTTTCAAGTCTTTGCGTCCAAAGGCAAAGGGACCCAGGCGAGTAAAATAATGAATCTAGGCTTCCCAGACACAGATCTGACATTTGCTCTCTCCCTCTGACTCAGGCTTTGACTGGGTTCAGGGATTAATTAGGCCATGCAAACGAGTTAGGTTCTCTCTTCTGGCAACCTGGTCACGTAGAGAACCCCCACCCCTCCCCTTCCCCACACTCTCCTTGCCTATAATGAAGCATGACTGTAGTAAAACAAGTCTTTTGATGGTGCCTCTTCTCATCACTTTCAAGACAAACAATGTCTCAGAAGCCCCCCAGCTGCTTTTATTTTTCTTATATCTACAGTTACATCTTGGGTGTGTTTACTCATCCTCATTAAATATGTTGGTCGGTCGTCCATTCCCCCCTCCCCTTTTTTTTTTTTAATATCCTTCCTTTATTGCAGCTTACACAAAGCATTAATTACAGGATAGAGTTAAAAGCTTTTGGGTACTGAGCAACATCCCACAACGCCACAGTCTCTAAAAGAGAATTGACAGGGGGTATAGGAGGGTACAGCAGGAATATGAGACAAAAAGCCCCACAGCACACAGAGAAGTCACAAATTACTGCTTTGCTCATAGCACAGCTTTGCTTATGTACAGTGAAGTCCCTCTGATAAGCATGAGTAAAGACTTCGTATTTTTCTTTCAAATAGGAAATATTAACAAGTGACTGTTATCCTCCTCCTTTGAACACAGATACTCGGAAAGCCTAGGATGGCACAGGAAGAAAAAACCCATCACAGGACTAACAACCAGCTAGGCTTTCCTGCACAGACATGGGTCAGGATGATTTTCTTTCAAGCATCACTGAAATAATAACACTTCAACTGAGTATCTTTGCTGCCTAGCACGTGTCCTGAAGCCACATCACCTTTTGAAGTACTTGTTTTCATAATAAATACATCAGCAGTTCAATAACATGCCAGACACAATGGCATATATTTTGACTATTATTTGTTTTCTTTACATGTGTCTATGCATGTGCATTTGTTCCCATGCAGGAACAGACTTCCCATTTCTCCTATTCTTGACAGAGTAGTGTCAATGATCCTGTTCTGATTTACAAAAAGATCAAAATCAAACAAAAAGGAGCATTGCACTGACCACTCTGAAAGTGCCACAGTTCTCTACTTTGAACATGAAGGTTAACTTTGGTCAGCAAAATGAGCATTTCAACTCAAGTATGAGGTATTGAAACAGGCTCAGACAAGGGATTCAAAGAAGAGAGATGCCTTTGTAACAGAAAAAGAAGCTAAGGAATAATGCTGCATTTAAAGCATCTCATGGCAGGGATGGCTTTTTATGCCACTTTCACTTAAGATCTCCCCACTTTTCTCATCAAAAAAGAAGGTAGGAATAACCTTGCTTGGCAGATGGTAACCTAAACTGCTCTCCCTAGGGAAACAGATATTGGAGTTTGCCTGTCATCATTCTTGTGTGAGAGCTCTTGAATAAATAAATAAATAAATAAATAAACAGCAGCCTTCCCTGAGGAGCCGAAGAGAGCCCTGGTGTGCCTAGGCTTAGGTCCTGCCTGGTGCTTACCGCTGCAGGACCTGAAGGGAGCAGGGAGGGGGGCGAGGTGGGGGCAATCACCCTCCAACACCGGGAACTGTTTGTAAATTACCCTAAGCTTCCCTTAGTCATTATTCCATTAACTGCCTCTTGGTAGATCTGTCAGTAACTAAGCTGGGACTTATTTGTAGAGAATCAGAGGCTATTTGCTGCACTAAGTGAGCCATGAGAGCGAAAGGGTTTGGGATTTATTTGTAATTACAGTCGGGATTTTTTTCTTCTCCTTGCCTGGACCCCACTGGTACTTTCATTCACATTCCCTAAGCTGAAGCTGGCGCCAGGATCACAGGCTGGCCCTGTGTTTATGTCATTGAGACTAGGACAATATTTCAGTGTGGAGCCAGACCGCAGGGATCCACTCTATAAAACCCTCACTAAAAATAGACAGCCGCCCTGCCCCCAGGCCCGCGGACCGCCGGCTCCCTGCGTGGAGCGCAGCCCTGGGCCGGGCCCGGCTCAGCCCCGCCGGCCCCCGGCTCGGCTCTGCCAGCCCCGGCCCGGCTGTGCCAGTCCCCGGCTCTGCCAGTCTCCGGCTCTGCCAGCCCTCTGCTCGGCCCTGCTAGCCCCCGGCTCGGCTCTGCCAGCCTCCGGCTGTGCCAGTCCCCGGCTCGGCTCTGCCAGCCCCCGGCTGTGCCAGCCCCCGGTTCTGCCAGCCCCCGGCTTTGCCAGCCCCCGGCTTTGCCAGCCCCCGGCCCACCCTGCGCTTCCCCGGCCGGGGTCTTTCGGAGCAGCTCCTGGAGCCGGCGGAGCCGCTCGAGATGCACCCGGCAGCATCCTGAAGGATCCTCTGCTTCCTGACCGCTCCCTGAGAGTGGATGTGGTTCCTCGGCCTCCCCTTGTCCCGAGCCCTGCTCTGCACCAGTCCTTGACCAGCCCTGCAACACCTCTGCTCAGGCTGCAGCACCGAGCTATGAGTTACCCTAAAATCTCACTGGCTCTAACTGGGAGAGCAAGCAACCTGAAAATACCGGTGCTTGGGACCCCTCCTTTCCCTCCATAGCTTGTACAGAGAGACCCCAGTAGGACAGAACTGGGTCAAAGACTTCACCTCTGTCTGATAAATCTTTCCGGCAGCAAATTAAAACACAAGCTGAACATTTCCATCTCATAGCTGTCAATTTTATTCAGAAGCATGAACCGGGGCAAATCATTCAGCCTTTTCAATGCCAGTGGTGCATGATCTCTCAGTTTGGAAGGATAAATGTAAATAGTAGAATGTTCATTGATTAGTTCAACAGCTATACTACTTAAGGTATAGTCTATTAAGACACTTAATGCACAGATTTTAAAGGTCAGAGCCTGAACCTGCAGCTTAGATCCTGACATTGGAAGGGGTTTAATTCAAGAAGCCTGTGAAGTGACAGAAAAACCTCACATGCATTTTAATGGGCAACAGAGCCTTCCAAAAGACAGCAACAATGAGCCAACGAGCCTCTTGATTCCCTGAGATCCCTGTTTGCCCAGCAGATGAAAAAGCAGCAGATGGGAGTGTGCATGCTTGTACACACAGATATCTTGAGCAGGGATGCTGCCAATGAATGTCCAAGAGGAACAAACCCCTCAGAACAGCTTCCTGTCACTGAACCACTGTCCTGGAATAGGTCCTGTTTATCAAGTCAGCAGGACCCTGATGTGCTCAAACCAGTGGCAAAACTACAGTGGGAAGAGGCAGATTTGGTTGGCTGAAGGAGCCCATCTCACCCTCCCAAGGCCCAGGACAAGCTGGCTTGTTCTCCACTTGGGCTGCATGGATCATTGCTGATAGAGGTGCAGCCAGTCACCACCTGAACTGAAGAGATGGTTGCACAAATCTATGATAGAACTGAAAACTGAGCTCTGAAATCCCTGTCAGTGCTTTAAAATCCTGCAGTGTCATGTGAATGAAGGTTGACTTTTGATTTGATTGGTTTAAATTAAATCATTCACTAGACAAAGAAGCTATTTTGCACAAGGAGATAAGGCTGTTGTAATATGGACTTAGAATGTTGGAAAAGGCTGCTTTGAAAATTTTCAAAACATCAAGAACATATATGCGGTAGAATACAAGGACAGCTGTAGTGTTGTAAAGGAATTTATAATCAGAGCCATTGGCAAAATAATCCAACAGATTTCATACAAACCAGTCCGTTTTCTGCACCATGCTGTGGGTACTCAGTGTTTGCTCAGTGATTATTCTGCTGAGTTCAGCTCCTTCAGGTCCTTCTGCCACTGCAGTCTTCCAGTGAAATGTATCAGGTGAATGTCAGAGCAGTGTAACCAGGATCCCTCTGCAGTGGGCATTGGGCAGGTGTTGAACAGCAGGTCAAGGTGTGCATTCTTGATCATCTCAACAGACAGCACACACAAAACTTGAGAACATAAAAGGAAGTAAAGTAGCAAATCAGCTGGCCTAAGGTCACAAAACAGCAAAACCAAGAAAAGGACCAGTTCCTATCTTTTGTAGAGTATTATGTTGGCAGGGATAGACCACTCATGGATTTTATAGCATGTTCTGATTTCATGACAGTGGAAGTTACTAATTGATTAGAAATGTAATTGCTGCCTTTGTAATACTTCTCATTATTTTATCTCTGCTTTGCAAATACTCACCCTGGGGATAGAGGACTTTAAACTACCTTTAGTCCGAAGTGTGATACACAAAGGAATGAAGCTGAACTGTCTTAGTGTGGAGGAAGCACATTTTTGATACTGGAGCATGTTCTGTCATTGCCATGGTTGTTTGAGAAGCAGCCCTGAATTGTTCTCACACTTCATGCTACAGCTTTATATTATTTGAGCAAGTGCCATTTGTTCCCCACACTTCTTTCTACAGTCAGTGTGTGGACTTCCTTTTTCACCTCTGCACTTGTGCGGGTGCACCTGACAATGGATATACAGCGAAAGGAAACTGTTGCAGAAACAGGATTCCCTGATTTGTTACAGTAATTAGATTATCTGACCCAAGCAGAAGATTGCAGGAAGATAAAGGCAGCACTTGCAGGAAGTGAACATCATCACGGAAAAATTAATTCTCTCCCTGGGTTTTGCCACAAATCCCAGTGCAGTAGCATGAAAGCAACTGAAAACTTTCCACAGATGGCCACTTAATGTCTATGTCTCATTTTCAACAACACTTAAGCTATGCAGCCTCACTTGGGCTCCATTCATAGCAGGGCGTGCATTCACAACAGCTGCAGTGCAAACCAACTGGAACTGGGCTTTGAACACATAAAGTCCTGGTATGAAATACCAGCTCTTAGGTGGTTTGAATAAGCACAGCCACAATTAGGGGATACTTGATAACTTTGACTGGAGACCATCTATGTCTTGGTTCTCCAGCCATAAAACAACATTACACCCATGATGATCATGGGAGTATAAAAAAAGAGATACCCTTTGAAAGGTTTATTATTTATTTTATCATAGTACCTAAAAGCTTGGACATGGACCACCCATGTCTGGTGCTATGCAAATGTGTAAGAAAAAGGCATCCTTACTCCCTTAAAATTTTATAATGTAAGTTAAACCTTTGAGGTAACAGATGGCAGGACAGAAGGTAGAGAATGAAACAGAACCATCTTCTGGTTTGTTTCAGCACACCTGTACCTTAACACCTATGCTTAATTTTTTTTCCCAGATAAAACAGAAAAAAAGCCTTTTAAAAGAAGGCTTAAAAACATCAGATTCTGTGATATGACCCAGGAGAAACTTCTGCACAGCCTCTGCATAAGGCTATACAGACTGTGCTCCCTACATTTTGATGAACACAATCTCTTTCAAAAAGTTAGTGCTGTGAACTGCCAGAGAATTTAAAAGTTTTAAATAATGCTGAGAGCTGGAGGGGCTGTCTCCACACAGAAATGGTACCATAGTAAGAGGTAAAAAAACCTGTCTACACATACTACAGAAAGACACAGTGATTTGAGTTTTCCACATAACCCCAAACAAAGTCGCTATTATAGTTATTTGTTTACTCTTTGTCTGCTGCTTGGCCACCCTGGTCAGATGTCAGAGCCCACTATCTCTCTGGCCCTAAGCACTGGGATTGCTCCCATCACAATCACTTTATTATGTGATGGCTTTCCCAGCTAATTTGAAAGGCAATCATTTATCTTAATCTTAATAGAAAGGTTGTTCTGAATCTGCAGATCTCTGCAAAGACCAGGGAATTTAGCAATCATCTGGATTTTGTACATATTTTCAAAGTATTGCAGGTATCTGTTGTGGGAGCAATCTGTGGATTCTCTTGAAAATTTATAGGAATGTATTCTTTCAAATCATTACCCAGCCTTTCTCCCTGCCCTCTACCATTTTAGGACAGGAGTACATATACAGTTCTCTCTTTTCCTTGGCATCTGGACAACTCTTCTACTGTCACTGCCCTGGAGTCCTCAGCTGGCATAAGAATTCCAAAATAAATGAGCATGTTGTAATCAGGAGAAAAATATTGTGTCCTTGTGGTGTTGATGTTTTTGCAGCTTAGCTTCTCAATGGCTACCACAAGTTGAGCTGCATATTTCTTTACAAAAATATGCCTGCACTGATAACTTGGCAGGCCACTCTTTGAATAGACATTTAGCTACTTAACTGCTCACTGTTGCCAACAATGTTCAGTTGATGAACCAGAGAAGAAGGGGCACCTTGACAAGCCACACATGGTGGCAGCAGGATGGTGGGCTTTGTGGCCAGCAGACCTTTACTGCAGATCTGCTGGTCAAGAGGTTTTTAAGAGGTTCTGTAAAACCCAAAAACTAATATATGAGTAACATTATAGCAGAATGTTTTTAAAGAGGCAAAGATACTGACTAAATATCTCCTAAGTTTAAGCATATTTCAAGAAACCACATAAATGAAATAAGCCTCAGCACATAATTTATAAACCTGCCCACAGGCAACTGAAGAAGAGCATAAGCCAATACTCAAACCCAGCACGGAAGTACTTAAAGGTGTGTTGCTGTGTACAGTCACACAGCCCCAGGGAACGCAGTACCCAGAGAGCTCAAAGGGCAAGGATGGGTTTTTAAAGAGCTCACTGTTGGCTCAGCTCTGCCAACTTTCACTCCTGCCAAGCTGCATCCAAAAAGGCAGGTCTTACCTTTGCTCATCTCCCAGAACCAACACTCCTATTAGAGCCACTCGACTTCCATTATCTGTCACTTCTTCTAAATACTGAAGTTCTGTCCCAGTTTTCAATAGAATTAGATGCAAAAACTCCCAATTTATTTATTTTGTAGCCTCGGTGTTCCTACATGTGTTTTTGCCAGCCCCCATCAATTCACACCAAAACAACCTTCACAGTGTGTTAACTCGCACTTTCAATCTGGGCCTTCTTGCCAGCCTGGAGGGACAGGGTACAACCAGAGCTGTGTATTTGTCAGGCTGGAAGATTTAAGTCAGTATCACACTTCCAATAGTTTTCCAATGTCCAGAGTTCTCAGTGGATTGACAAATCAAAAACTGGGGAAAAGTTAGCACGGAGAGCTGGAGGAGATGCTCCCACACCTGGGTGGGCACTGCACAGACACCAAGGTCACCATCTGGGCAGCTGTCCCTGCTGAGTCAGGACAACCTGACCGAGCAGAGAAGCCCCTTGTGCCCCAAACTGGGGCAGCAGCAGAAAGGTATTGGTGCCCTACAGCTCTGGGCTCTCTGCACCCTTCAGAGTCTCTGGTCATCAGGGCAGGGACACAAAGGCCACAGAGGAAGAGCTGCAGCCCAACTAAACCATTTTTTCCACAGCTGTCGATTTTTATTACAAAAGGGCAGAGACTGTGTGTTATGAAAGTCCACAGAATATGAAGTTAATAATGAACTGCAAAGCATCATATGGAGGCTAAAACTGTGCCTCACTTCGGTGGTAGCTAAATGCTGGATATTCAGACTGGTTAACAATATAGACCAAAAGAATTCCTGTATGGATCAAAGCACAGGAGATACTTACTGTCACACCAGCAGCACTGGCTAAAATGTGCTGAAAACATGTCCACCAATGTACAGCAGGATGGGGACACTTGGTTCTTTCCACACAAATTTCACACTGAAGAATGCAAAGAGCAAATCAATATTCAGCACGTTTCTCCAAAAGTTAACTGTACTCCTTATTTCACTCCAAAGTGCTCCAGTAGCCTGGCACTGGGATTCAGAAGGGAATTTCTTGTCCATGTTAGGGCACCTCTATGATCCAAACCCTCCTCATGAACTGAACAGGATGTGAACTAATAGCTCTTAGTCACCTTTTGGTTAAGTGAACTAGACAGAGTTGCCTAAGAATCTTGCTCTAAGGTATGGTTTCCAACCTCTGAATCATTCTTATGAATCCATACTGATCTTTCTGAACCTTTCTGAAGTCTTAACTTCCAGAACAGGATGAAATACTTTATTACTTGCATTAATATGCATTAATAGGGATCTGTATGTGGTAAATCTGGTCATTTGGCAAAGAATTAAAGTTAAAATAATTGTTTAAACCAAAATGGAGGAGACATCTAGCAAGAAAAATACCAGGAAAAGACATGAATTTCACACATCAAATGAGATTTTTAACATGAAAGCTGAAAACTAGATTATTGTCTACTTGGATTGTAATCAGGTAGAGCTGAGGCTCATGACAGCTGTACTGAAATGAATCTTCAGGGTTTTTTAAAAAATTAATTGCCAAAGCTAAAATATATTTTCCTCAACATTGATTGAACTGATTTTTTCTGTAAATTGATTTAGCAAATAATGTAGAGCAGGTTGAAAGTGAAATTAAAAGCTGTCCCAGAAACAATGGCTTTCCCATCAGCTTGCACATCCCAACAGCACAGATCTTATTTACTCTATACTTGCTCCAAAGTGAAAACTATCATCAGGTGGTAAAGGATATTCTATCCATAAATGGTAACTATGGCATCTTAAATGTCATTTTATGAAATTATTATAACAATGCAGTATTGGACATTGGGTGCAATTTCTGCAAGATGTAGGACACCAGAGCATGAGATAACTTCCTTTTGAGCTGCCCCTTTTTATGATGTTATGGGAGTTTGAAGATTGATTTTAAGGAAGAACATTACCATAACAACCCTAGCTGAGGAAATGTGTTTTTAAAAGCTTGTTCCATTAAGCCTTTTATTTTACCAACATTGTTACCCAAGTCCTATCTCGACAGATGCAGATACAAGAACTGTGGTCTTCGGGTAAGTCCAGAACTCTATGTATCAATGCCAATATAAATTTGAACAAGAAATACACTTTCAGCAGCCTCATCCTTTGAAAACCTTGGGACCCAAAGCCAGCACAAAGCTCAATCAGAAATTGTTACCATCTGAGTTTACGCAGCTCCATCTCTTTTCAAGTATCATGAGTTAATGTTGGGGGAAAGTCAGTGGTGCTAAATTCACCCTGAATGTTAAACCCATGGATTGCCATGGCATTAGGGGCCAGGGATGAGCTTGGCCTGCTGTGGCTATGGCCATCTAATTCAATTAACATTTACGTTCTAAAAAAACCCACCCCATTTGCAAGTCCTAAGTAATATGGTAAATATGGAACAAATTATCAGCAACAGCAGGGGAGATTTAAAATATGCATCTCGAGTTTGGAGTCACTCAGGAACCTGCAGTGATGCAATCACTCAAACAGAGCGATCTTTATGAGTTTAGCTTTGCCAAGAATCCCTGTGCTAACCAACTTCCCGAGCCCGGGTGACACACAGCTGCCAAAAACTCATCCACCAAGAACAACGCCTGCAAGTTTTAGCACATCTGTTGTTCCCCAGTGACTTAGAGCGATGCTTTCTGACCTCTTTTTATCGGAAAAGCTTTTTGAGCCCAGGGCAGCGCACAGAGCCCTGGACAGCGAGCTGAAGGCTGGCGGTGACGGCTGCGGGTTCTGGGGGGTTCGGGGCTGTGTTTGTTTGTGTGTGGAGCCCAAGGCCGCTGTCCCAGTCCCACCGTGCCACCGCTCACCCGAGCACCAGCACCTGCGACCATGGCGAAGGCCGCGATGCACGCGGGACGAGCCTCAGCATGACTGGGGCAGAGACCCGCCGGGGCTCGGGCAGGGCTGCGGGAAGCACCGGCAGGGCTGCGGGAAGCACCGGCAGGGCTTCAATCCCGCTCGGGTTTTTGGGGATCCCCCTGAGGGCGGCACCGCTCCCGCGGGACCGCCATTGCCCAGCGCCGGCCAGGAGGGGGCGCGGCGGCGCCCGCGGGACGCCATGTTGGGCGGGCGTGAGGGGACAGCGGCGGCACAGGGCTGGCGGCACCGGGCACATTCGGGTGGCCACCTGCGTGCTGTCCGCCCACCGAGCATGGCTCAGGCAGTGACCCTCGGGCTGTCCGCCCACCGGGCATTGCTCAGGCAGTGACCCTCGGGCTGTCCCCACACCGGGCATTGCTCAGGCAGTGACCCTCGGGCTGTCCGCCCACCGGGCATGGATCAGGCAGTGACCCTCGGGCTGTCCCCACACCAGGCATGGCTCAGGCAGTGACCCTCGGGCTGTCCCCACACCGGGCATTGCTCAGGCGGTGACCCTCGGGCTGTCCCCACACCAGGCATTGCTCAGGCAGTGATCCTCGGGCTGTCCCCACACCAGGCATGGCTCAGGCAGTGATCTCCAGGCTGTCCCACGCCAGTCACAGAACACACCCGGGTTGTGCCACAGCGGACACGGGCAGGACATCGGGGCAGCAGGGACGGGCTCAGCCCGTGCCCGGTACCGAGCCCCACCCGAGCCTCCTCAGGACAAAACTTTGTCTCCCTGCCGCAGCTCGGGCACCGCAGCGGCATCAGAGGCTGCCGAGGTGTAAATGTGGTGTAAACTGTGCAGCTCTAGAGCTGACCCGCGGGCGTCACTGTTAATTAGGACACACTGACTTAAGCTGATAAAAATACATTTCTCTTTCAATGAAAAATTAAGAGTTGCAAGGCGTGTCACATTGGCACAGAGGGTGATGTGGTGATTTATGATAAGCCAGGATGGACCGATGTCCTGCACTGCGGATAGTAAGTCGGGCGGACAGCGCTGCTGTGCCGTGTTGGAGGAGAGGTCTGCAGTGCTGAGCAGCAGATCTGGGCATCACTCTGCCAGGGTTTTTGTAAAATTCCCTTCTGTGGGTATCCAGGAGAGGCTAAGACATGCTTGGCTTTGCTGTTGTGCGCGGGCTTTGGCCCATGGCACAGCCAGGTCTCGTCATTCCCTGTAGGGATGGGCTGTGCAGCCAGCGTGACTCAGGACAGGACTGTGCATCTGAAGCCAAGCTGCAGGGCACAGACTGAGGCTGAGACCACAAACACACCTGAGATGCTGGCTTGCATCCTCCCAAACTAAAGCTGAAAAAACATGCGGGGATGCATCTATCTAATGCAGGACGAGCAGTCGGCGTCGCTCCGTGGTTGCTTTACACCGTACCTAAAACAGCGCTTGCAGCTGAGTGTGGATTTACGCTCAGTGCATCTTACATCTGGAGACAAGCAGCGTGCGGCTCGTGTGCTGGAGCCGGGCCAGGGTTAAGCCCCAGTAGTCGGAGCTGGATCCCTGGTAGCACTCGTGATGGGAGGTCAGGCGCAATGAAAGAGCCCTAGTAGTTTGAGAAGGAACACACCAGCACCTCTCCTGATGGGAGGTCAGGCACAGTGAGCAGGAGGGCCCCCCTCGTGCTGGCAGCTCCGTTCCAGTGTTTGGCTGGGCTCCAGAAGACTAAAATAGAGCCTTAGACTGTCCCCTCGGCAGCACTGCCAGCCAGAGCCCTGACAATCCTGGGGTTGTACTCAAACGTGAGTCCTTTGGGAGCGTGGGCTTTACCTTAACAGCTGAGGCACTGAGTAAGGTCGGAGCAGGCAGGACTGTTGCTCCAGTGACTCAGACTCGAGGAAGAGAGGGATCAGGATGGAGCCACGAGAGAGCAGGGGATCAGGACCGAACTACAAGGCACAGAAGGGGTAAAGAAGCAAGTGTGCCCCAGAAGAAAGCCTGAAAAAAAAAAAAAATCCTTGTTCTGCTGTGGCTGGGTTCAAAGCACATGTAGCCCTGCGAATCAGGCGTTTGAGCTCGAGTTCTGATTTAGGTCCTTTCTGTGACCATTTCTGGAAAAGAGAAGATAAGTGAAAACCCCCCAAAACAATATTTTCCTTTCTCAAATATTTTGAAAAGCAGTATGAGAAAAGACAAAGGCCATGCGGATTCTTGTGAATAACCCCCACATAGGTGGAAAAATCTTCAGTGGATCAGAAATGATCATGGCTGTGGGGAACAGTATCCCCTGTTCCTGGGATGAAGGACTTCAACAAAATGCTCAGTTTTCAGAAGTGAGGGGCAATCTCAAGCACCACTGAAATCAGCAGCAGTGGCAGATGTTGGTGTTTCTTACAGAGGGTGCTTCAGCTCTTCCAGAATTATTTATCACCATTTAAGTCATCCATACTTGCAATACTTTGCTTCAGGATTTTAAGAAAGTGATAACAAAGAGTGCCAGACAAAACATTTTCGCGTTGCCTTTTTCCCCCCTGAGAAATAAAATTTGGTTGAAATTTTGAAAGAATCTATTTTGAAAATATCACATTGATTCAGTAAAAAAAATGCTGACCACCAAATTCAGTGATTTTGATATTTCAAGAAAAAGCATGTTATTTACTGGTATTAAAGGCTGTTTGTCTTTAAATTCCTTTAATATTAGTTTATAAGGCTTAAAAGTTGCTGCTCCATTTATTATTATTATTATTATTATTATTATTATTATTATTATTATTATTATTATTATTATTATTTCTGTAATTGAGTGTGTGTGCAGAGAGTGGGTGATTCTACCTGATTGTTTTTGATATAATAAAGATGAACTGGACAGTCAGAATAAAAAGATGTTCTCACAGGTAAGAAAAAGAAGTCCTACTGATTAATTAGGACCAATTAATTAATATTTATTAATTAAAAACTTTAAGAAAATAGAAACATTTTTATAGCCTTTTGCTAAAAGATATATTTGTTTGAAGAGAGAGATTGAAAAAAGCAGTCTGGGGAAGAGAAGAGCAGCCTGGGGAAGAGAACAGTGAAGCTTATAAATGAAATTTTTTTGGTGTGTTTTCAAAACAAACAAAAAACCCAAATAAAACCCAAAGCTTTTATTTAAAGACAGAATGAAAAAATAAGTTAATAGTTTTCTCAGAGAGATGAGAGTTTATATAGGTCAGTACACTGGAGTGGAACAGTGAAATGGGTATCTTTTGCTGTCAGAAGAGTGAGTCAGAAACATGCCCAGAAAAGTCTGTAATTTCTTTGCAGTTGGTTTAAAAGCTTTTCAGTAAAACAGCAGAGAACACAGAGGCAGGTACAGAACAGCGCTGTCCTTCATGGCAGACGTGTTGGAAATGTCTGGGAGGACTGCACTGCTCACTTACTGATCTTCTGAGAGAAAGGAGAAATCTCAGCTCAGGGCAAGCAAAACATACAAACAGCCAGGCTCCAAAAATGCATGGTACATGCAAAATGCACCAGAGGAACTGAAGCACATGCACACAAAAATCCTGCAGTGTTTTCCCCAGTTCATTTCTTAGGTCACTGTACATGACTAATTATTTGTTTTTTGTTTTTTTTCTTTCTTTCTTTTACTAACTTAGTAAACACCAATCTTAATGTTTTGGAATTAAAAATCAAGGTAGTGGAAATGACAGACATATTTTATCTTACATTTTGAGTATTATTTTGTTCTGCTGCTTAACTCCACTTTGGCTGTGTTTTGGTTAAAATATTTTCCATGGGTGAAAATATCCAATATTAATCCAATGGCACACTGTTGTTTTTGAAGCTTGCATTGAGTTGGGATGTCACAGCTGAAATACAGACCATGGCCACTGTGGACATTACCACATGTACCTGTGCACAGGCTATGGATGATGATGCTGGGAGGATGCTAACCAGGAAATTGTGTCCCTGCTCTGCCACAAGCTGTGTGACCTTGGCCATGTCACTTACTCCAGTTATGGCATCATCTGACTGTTCCAACACATTTAGTAACCTGTCCTTTGTTAAAGCAGGTAAACTGTGACCCAGAGCAGAACCTTTCCAGTATGACTTCAGCATTCAGAACAGAGTTGTTCTTGTTTCTCTTGCTTACTTACAGTAACACTGTTCCACACTGCATTAGAAGTGTCTTCCTTTGCTTTTTTGTGTACATGAATATGTGAAAAAAATTCTATTTCTGTTGTCTTTTATGGGAGGGTATTTTCACCCACAAACCTGGAAGCCATGCCTATTTCATTCAGGTTTCTGAATTAAAATAAAGATTTGAAGACCAGATTTGAAAGCCTGGCCTTAGAAAAAGTCACTTTGCAATAAAAATAAAGGAATTCAGGGAGAAACACAAACTACGTTCAGATTTCCAGAGACTGTAAAATTCACATATGGGTGTACTTGATGATGGTCAAACAGAATATTTTTCAAAAAATACTGTTTAAAGATTATACACAAGTGCATGTGGTATTTAAGATCATGTGAGTGTACACATCAGCATTTCTTTGTTAAGAAATGAGGGAGAAGACTTGAAGTGCATAATTTTAGGAGGTCACAGGAGTGGTAGGAATGTAAGAGCAATTCAAGTCTTCAAAAATCTTGAAAGAACTGAGTTTCTATGATATTAGATCAAACAAAAAAATGGACGTTAAGAACATTTTTATGACAATGATTCACTCAAATAAACATAAGATTTCTTTTACCAACCGGACTTTTTTTTTTCTCTAAAATAGTATTTAATATCTGAAGTTATAAAAAATATTTGTAGTCCTGAAAATTATTTTCATTGTCTATTTTATGTACTATTCATGCCTCTTTCAGGAATTATTAAAGAAGCATGAGTCATACGGCACTCATTTACTCTTGGCTCATGGCCATCCTCAATATATATTTTGATTTTTTTCAAGCCATTCACAGGTACATATGCATGAAAATATTGTTGTGTCAAGTCCCAAGCTCACAGTTAGCATAGCATACATTGTTTATCGAGATATTTACAAAGTTTTAGAGCACATAAAATTGTGCATTATTTTGTACCAAAATTTAAACTTTAACATACGCTTGGTTGCATATATAGAAACAAGTTACAATAAAAATCTGAACAAAGACAACCAATAAACAGCCAAATTGCTATGTACAAACAAGGCAGGAAGCAATTAAACACTGCCTCGCACATTTCACTTAAATTACTTTTTCTCAGAGGGGAAAAAACAAACAACCCCTCTTCCCCTCCCCCAAGTCCCCAATAACCCTATTAAGTCTTTGTTTTTATCAGCAAAATGGCTGGAACTCCCAATTGCATTCAGAAGGGGATTCATTTGCATAACATGGGAGAGAAATTTGGTCCCTATTATAAGGAGCAGTAGTGAATTACGCAGAGAGTACAACTGGTGTCACACAGCATGGTGGGCTCACTCTCTGAGCCCAGCTCCAGCAATCCCTGTGACCTCCAGGGTTATATTCTGAGATCAAACCCCTTTTGTCTTCCTTACACACATCATTTTTTACACCAGCATAACTGTGTTGTTTTCATGATGACTCCGCTGGTCCAGGTCTCAGGTGACACAGAGCTGTGGGTCAGGGTGTGCTGGTCTGTACATGGTCTGTACCTGACCCAGCTTCGGTGGAACTGCTCCTGATTTACACTGGTGCAAAAGAACCTGGAGAGAGGCCCAAGGACAACAGGACTGTGCCCAAACCGACCTTTACATAAAGTGAACCACAAAAAGTCTGTGCTTTCTGCTTCAAATCTGCTTAATAAATTACTACAGTTCACAGTAATAAGGTAGATTAGTGCCACACCAACTTCTCCCATGTCAGATCAGTTTCGCATAGCTTTTCCACGGAAGAAAATTAAAATAACAATAAACATAAAAAGTTTGTTCCTAGTTTTTTGAAAAGCTACATAGGTGGTTTTCTGTAGCCTAGTGACAGCCAAGCTCAGTAACACATTCCCCTGTTATGGGCTGACTGGTGTAAAGGCTGAATCTTGCCCAGGGTGCTGTGGTGTGAAAAGACTGAGGAAGGCATTCCAGCCTGGCTCTTATTCACCCCCAAAGGCAGGCTGAGAACCAGCTGCTGGGCCAGAGCTCACAGACACTGGCACTGAGGAGAGGTGATCTCTGCAGCATCCAGCAGTGATGGGTGCACGCTCAGATCGATCAGCTCTGTCAGAGCCGTGGAAGCCGAGCGAGGGCTCTGGGCGCTGCTCCAGGCAGGGTGGGTGCCCTGCTGGTCACTCCCTGCTGGCAGCTCCAGTGTGCCCGGGTCCACCTTGGGGAATTGCCTTTCTGCAAAGAATATATGGGGCCAACAGCTCCCCTTCTCACTTCTGGGCATGATTCAGCCTTATGAATTCCACTTCATGCAATCATATACTTACAAATAAAGCATTCTCGTTACTTTATGTTTCTCTCTGGTGGAAAAATCAGAGACCCAACCTGATGAAATCTCCATTGTCTGAAAATTCAGGGCCTGTTTACTAAAAATACTTTTTGCTGATGGCAAAGTTCAACACCTCAGAGAAATTCAGAGTAAGTTTCCAAGCTGTGTACCCTATTTTCAAATACACTATACCCTTGTTGTTTGTAAGGCTGTATTGAAATTTTACATAACAGTCATGAGCCGTGCATTTAAACACCTTAAAAGAGTTGACCAGCAACTTAATGCATTTCTTTATAGTATGGAGAATTTAAAGATGTACCCTCTCTTTCCAAAACACATGAATATTCAGGATAAAATATTCCATCTCCCCTCTCCCCCTTTAATATCTATATTTAAAAGTGTTATTTTATAGATTTCTTTGTCTTACTATGTAAAAAAATCCAATTGTTAATTAGTCTCTAAAACAAAGTTAAAAATACAAGCATGGGAAATAAATGCTTGAGCCACAGGTGTGTTGAAACAAACTATCCATGGGCAGACTGCCTTTCTGTGGATACTAGGAATTTTGAGTGTAAACCTTGCAGTTTACCTATATGTCACTTCCTACTAGCAGAAACAGGAAAGTTTGAGACCACTAAACAGGGAGATATGGTCCACATTTTTTTTTTCTTTCTGTAGAGTCATAATATTAAAGCATTATATTCTTTTCTAGCCAGTCCAAGTCATGGCTAGAAATAGGAGGGACTGGATTCAGCCCAGGAGAAAATTCATTCCCTGAAAAATGCAGGACAAAAGTTCTGGTGCAAGGGGGATGAGTAAGAAGTTGCAAAGGCCAAGAACCCTTTAGAGAGGAGAGCTTCAACTGATGCAAAGTGGGCACAGGCTCCTTTGAAGAACTGTCTGCTGGCCACTGAAACTGGTGTGGTGCAGGCTCTGAGCTGTGGCACTGCCCAGCTCTGTGCAAGAATCCTTGGAGCAGGACTTGAGCTCAGCCTGGAGAAAGGGTCCCTAGTAATTAAAGGGCTGGATTCCTAATTTTAGTTTGATTCTGGACTGTGAGCCTTTACTCAGCTCTACTCAGAAGAGTCACTGGTGAAATCATTCTATAGAGTGGGCTAACAGTGCTGTTCTGTGCATTTCCCTGGATTCTTTTCAATTGCTGAAGTTGCTTGTGAAATGTGT
The DNA here is from genome assembly GCF_052056855.1 of Sturnus vulgaris. NCBI lineage: Eukaryota > Metazoa > Chordata > Aves > Passeriformes > Sturnidae > Sturnus > Sturnus vulgaris. The sequence goes on from NC_142262.1 coordinate 4,393,387, forward strand.
GATGTTCCAAAGAGAACTGCAGAAGAATTGTGATTTGTAGGCACTGCCTTCTACTACTTATTTATCTCTGGGTGCTCACTACTGTTCTTTTAAGGAAACCCAAAATAGGTAGGCATAGCAATTTTGAACAAAGAACATGTATTTTTACCGAAAGATAAGTCAATGCTTTATAGTCAGAAGTATTTAAACCCAGAACTGCCAATTAGTACTTTGACTATTAAAGTTTGTGGAAGAACCTCAGTCTGGAGGCAGTAGATCAAGGAAGCACATCCCATTGGCCATCACCTAAACACTACTTCTGTAGCAAGGTTAAAATCAAGACAGGAGGGATTTTGGCTGATATTTGCACCCCAGAGTCAAATTTCACCTCATCACAGAAGATTGTGATGAAGTCAAGATCTTCCTACAAGTAAAGAATCCATTCCTTTATTAGCTACATGACTGCTTCTGGAAAGGTGCAGCAGCAGGAGCAGATAAGAGATTTTTACATCCTTATCTCGCCAGCAGCGTGTGCCTCTCTGCTGGAGATTTTGCTACTTCTTGCCCTCATTGTTCCTGATGAGCCAATGCAAAGTGAGGTGGATTTCCTTTAGGACCGTCTTGTCTCAACACTTCCTGCAAAAACATATGGCCTCAGTGTATATTTATTTTATTCTTTAATAATTTTATGGCAGTTTTCTTTAGAAGCAAAACAGATTAGGGGAGCCTGGGTGAGGTACTGGACACTGGAAAACTGTGTCAATTGTTTTGATTCTGCACAGGAGCTTTACATTGTTTGTCTCTCGCTGGTGAAAATCCTTCTGCTAATAAACAGAATCTCAAGCAACCAGCTGTGAGTGCCCTCAGTGACAGTCAGACATCTCTGCTTGGCTCTGTGGTGAGTCAGGCTTTCCCCATCCCCAGTTCCATACAATGTGTGCCCTTCTAGCTGTAAATGGGCACTGACACTGCTGCTCCCCCTGCATCTTCTCACCCACAGGAATTTTTGGTGTGGGTCTCATCCAAACCCTGTGGGAGCGAATGGAAGTCTTTCCATCCTCACTTTGGATCACGTAATGAATGAGTATTTTTGGTGCAAAATGTTAGCTTCCTGCTCCCCAAAAGAGAAGTTATAAATGTAAATCCCTTATAGAAAATTTTTGCCCTTCCTATCACTGCAAAGACTCTTCTTGGCTTCCACATACTGACCAAGCAGAAAATAGTGAATAACATTTATTTTTGAATTTATGGATTGAGTTCACAGGGATTTTAATAGCACTGGGGTTATGGAAGTGCTATTTTAATAAGGACCACAGATCATGGGCCCAAATCCTTACCTTTACCTCAAGGACTTGTAAACTCAACTATTTAACTCAAATCTCTTTATTGGGGGCCTTAGAATGTATCCACCTGGAGGCTGGAAAACCGAAAGGTAGAAGGCTACACAAACACGGAGTGAGGGAATTTAACCAGCAGGAATGTGGCCTATAAAATTAAACTTCAAGAACTGTTTAAGAAAATTAAAGCTTGTGCAACAGCTTGGGTTTCTCTACACATTAGTTCATTTCTTGGTAGCTCCAGGTTCTTATTAATATAAATTTCATTTTTGAGACCATCTTCTGTAGTGCTGCAAGATTGATTGTGGTTCCAAAGGACAAAATCCGGACTCACTGTAATTTGCCTTTACACACTACACCAAGATCCCAACCTCCTTATCATATTAGTATTTTTTTGGGGCCCAAAGAAAAAAAAAATAAAAATCTTAGATTCAAACTGCACCGCAAACTTCCCTAATCTGAATAGCCAGAATATCCCAGCTTCAGACATGGTGATCAAATACCCCTGGAGTTTAGGGTGAATATTCAGGAATAAAAATAGGGATGTTTCTTCCCAATGGATCTGTGAGAGTGATGCCGACACAACAAAATGTGCTCTTGTGTGGTGGGGAGAAGAAAAGAAAAACTGCTTCAATCTCACATAGACCCTGCATATTATTTGTCTAGAACCTGGCCTCATTCTGCCTGCTCTTGACCTCAAAGGTTCATCTACCGGGCTTTTAAAATAACTTGCTAGTTAAATAATTTGAAATCTAAGCTCCTGACAAAACAATTGTGATAATTATGTCAGGCTCTGACAGCATTCAGAGATGGTGTTGATTACATTTTCTAGATATTAAAATAATTTTCATTTATTTAAGTAGCTAGAAACTGAGTTATCTGTGTTACTAGACCAGTTAGCATTTCAGTTATATCCAACCTAAATCCATTCAAGAAAAGCTGAAAAGTAGAAAAATTGCAGGAGATGTTGGGAAACAGATTAATAGACTTTTGGGACATAGTCCTAACATAAGGACACCAAGGATGTTACAACTTCTGCTAACTTGCAGGCAGAACCACTCATGCTTAAAATTTTGCATGCTCAGAGAAACATGGAAATGAAGAGATCTGCAAAACCTGATTACTCAACTGCACATTGTTATGTGGTGACTGTTATGACTCTAGCTGCAAAGCTGCCAGTAATAATAATGCTCACTTCATAACAGGTGATATGTCTGTGAGACCAGAAATCTGGTGATGAAGTCAAAAGATTAGGATTCTTTAGAGTGGCACAGTTTGCCATTTCAGGAGCTGGATTTTTACCAGTGGTTTTGAGAGTATGGCCTTTATGATTGCAATGCTCATATCTCAGTGGAGTGATGGGAAGCAGTGCAGGATTCTGGGGTTAAAGGGTGCTGCTGAAAACTTCTGGCACAGCAGAACCCAACTGCTCCTCTGGACCCGTGGTCTGTTGCATAGCACTGTGCAGATCTGTGTGTTCTACAGACTCCGTGCTCACCGCCCAGGACTTGCCCTCTTCATCCAGGAATGTTTCATAGGGCTCCACATGTATCCTATGGCCATCCTGCCTTGGTTCCTCATCCTTGGCTCTCCCATCCTCTGACAGGCTGGGTGCATGAGGTATGAAAGTGCTCTGAGACACATCGATGGGAATCTTCACCTGCTCGCTGGAGGTAGGTTCTTGAGACAAATCTGGGGATCTCATGAGATGCTGGGTGTAGACCCCTTCTGACAGCGAGCCCACCTGAGTCTCGCTGTGCACGCGCAGCCAGCGGTGCTGCCGGCTGAAGTAGTTGTAATGTTGGTGTTTCCCCAACTTTTTTTTCCCTAAAAAGCCCAGTGGCTGCTTGGAGCTGGAGGACTTGTCCGTGCTTTTTGGTGTAAGCCCTGACATTGTCAGGCTGCTCATCTGCTCTGTGCAACGCTCAGCACTGGTGTCCAAGGCAGCACACTCTGTCAGGCCTTCCCTCAGTGCCAGGCAGGGCTTCACATCATGGGCTTGGAGCACGTTGGGAGCGCTGCCACCCAGGCCACTGCCAGCCTGCTGGGAGATGTCCTGGGACGAGGAGTAAATCAGGTCTGACTCCCTCGGGCTCAGCGCATCGCTGGAGTCGTAGTCGCTGTCGGTTGGGAGGAAAACCTCGGAGCAGCCTTCTTCATCTGAGCAGGGCTGCGAGTCTGCAAGGAGAACTGGTTAATACTCACAAGACAAGCTCAGCAGAGAAATGGCTCAACTGTCATTTGTGTGGTTTTTGTCTTAATTTTAAATCTCCAGTGCTGGCAATGTATGTGTGTTTCCTCTGTGGAATTGCCACGGGCCAAGGTGACAGCAAAGGCAGTAAGGGAGGATTTATCAGGGAGGAGTTACAGATGTGTTAGACAGGTGGTGGAAGAATTAGGAAAAAAAATAATTTTAATTGGGATTAAGTTCTGAGAGGATGTTTTCTTTTATCTTGCTTTCACTAAATTTCATAGACATGGAGATTTGTGAGAGAGAAAATCTCTAATCCAGGTTATTAACGATGTCAGTTAAGTTACTGTAGATTTCTATCTTGTAATGGTGAGCAGGGTGCAGTTCTAGGAGGCTCAAGGCACAACATGGAGGATGATAAATAAAACCTGCCCTTTTGGCTGTCAGGTGCATTGTGTGTTAAAATCCAAAACAGACACACTAATTCAAATGCAAATTTGTGGACCAAGTCCCACACTGGCACTGAAATTGCTGCTGTCTTTTGGCTTCAGAAGGATCAATAAGATAATAAATAATGGCATGTGTGATAGAATAGATTGATGCTCCATTGCCCTGGATAGTTTATCTTAGATTCCAGGAATTAAATATCGATTTTATACAGTGCTGTTCACTTGGAGCTCGTGTAAATTGCCATAGAGCCCAGCACTAATGATTCCAGGGTGTGCAGGACAAGATAATGCTGCAGTTTCCACTGTGCCAGAGCCAAGGATATTTCTGCAGTCATGGTCTATAATACAGGGGAGGGGTGCTGAGAAAGAACACCACAGTATAATGGAATGGAGCAAAACACCAGCCTCTTCAGGTTTCTTTGCTTTTAATCTCATGAAATCTAATCAGAATATATTTATTCATTTTCCTTAACTGTATAAAACTGCCAATTTGAAAAAGCCCCCAAATATTACTACTATCATGGTCATGGCAGTTTTTTAATGTAGCATCTGTTGCTTTTGTTTCTACTGTTTCATTTACTTGTTGCTTAAAGACAGCTCAGCAGAATGATGGTTTATTTTTTCCTCCAAAGTCCTTATTCTGTTAGCAAAATGGGTGTTGCTGTTTCATTTGGTTCATCTTTATTTGTTGTGATCCATTTCTTTCATCACTTTAATTTTCTGGCTATGCAGAGAAGTAATAATGGTCAGTGAGGTGGGTACTTATTTGTGTAATTTGTGTAATTTAAAATGCTTGTCTAAAACACTGGGAACCCTGAGAGGTGTGTGAAAACAGCTGTTAAACTGGACTATTTGCACTAAAATTTGCTCTATCAAAACAAAGCAAGAGAGGCATAAGAAATAATTGCTGCAAAGCAGAGGAACACTCAAAGCCTGGAAAGAAAATGGGTGTAATACCAGAGAAACAAAAGGTGGCAAATGTAAACTATTGAAAAATCTGAGTTAGATGCTGTAAAATTAATGAAAACTGTGGGAAAGAATAATAGATACATGAGTGATGACAATGGGTCAGCAGCTTTTGCTAGCAACTCATGTCTCATCAGTCTAATAAAACTCTGAACATGTGCACAATTAATACACAGCCATTGTCAGAGAGCTCTGAAGAGCTTCTGATAATGTTCTTTACCACAGGCTCTGCAGCTGTAATTGGGATGAAGAGAAAGCTCCCTCCATACAAAATAGCAGATTGTTGGTGTAGGCAACAAATGAAGCAGGCAGCTTTCATCATGGATGGATTTTACTGGAATTCTGGACATCATAGAGAAGCCAGTGATAGCACTTGTCCCTTCCAGCCTGTTCATTAAATGATCTGGAACAGTGAGGTGACAAAGTTGGCTGATGATGAGCAGTTATTCTGAGTAGCTGAAAGTAAAAAATGATTGTAAAGATTATAGAAGGATCTCAGGATACTGAGTGGCAGATGATTGGTAAAATGAGTGTTAAAATACCTTGACAGTTGTGGGAAAAATTTTATTCCTTTTATAAAAAGACATACAAGAACTGTTATAATTAAAAGTGTGTTCAAAGAGTGCTTGGTGAACAAAGAAAATTCTCTTACCACTCACAGCTTTTCTCCTCTGGATTCTAGGCTCAGGGGAAGAGGGAGGTGAAGGAAGACAATCTAGATGTGAAGAGGTGGAGCTCATTTTCTTCTGAGATTGTTCTTCTGAAAGATCCACAAGTTTCTTTATGGGCAGGCCTGCTGCTGGCTGCTTGTATCTTGCATACTGCAGTGCTTCTGTGATCCATCTCATGTCCCTCCAGATCTCATCAATTTGCTGTGGAGAAAACAATAGTGACAAAATACAGTTAAGTCTGAGTATTAATTTTACCTAAGTCTGTACTTTTATTCAAGTGCCCAAGTAAGTCTGTAGTCACTGCCAAGAGAGAGAAGCAGGATCTCCCAAAAGAACATTCAGATTGACGTGGTCTGAACTGATTTTGGTTAAGAGGTACCTCAGTTAAGAATGTGTAGTTAGGAGGAGTGAATCCAGACCTAAAGTCTGACATGGAAAGAACATGAAAATTGTATTTTGATGGAATAAAAATTTGATCAGTTTGTAGCACACCTAGAAATTGATTTGATTCTCTACTGGAATAAAGGTGAGACTTCTGGAGCATCTTTGCAAACCCAGGTCAAAGCAATTGCTCAGGTCAGAGCTCGTTTTTAACAAAGAACATACGCATGTGTGGGTACATAAATGAGGGCAGAAGCACAGCTATGAGCCAAACTACAGTTTCTCCCTTACCATTTTACTCTGCATACATTTTAAAAGTATAAATCTACAGAAAAGCAGTTCTAAGACATGCCTGTTGATGGCAATAAGAGACAAGTGCCTAAATCAATAGCAGGATGTAGGTTTAAGTATCTCTGCAGAGAGGAAAGATGCTGTTTAATGTGGGTCTGAAGAGTCTTTTGATAATGGAGCACTTTCAGCATCTTTTTACATCATCTTCAAGCCATTCAAGATCTTTGATGGCTGAGCAAATGTTGGAACCATCAAATGACAGTAGCTGTGAGTAAATATCCTCCTGCTGCAGTGTCCTTTCTAGAACTTCCCTGCACTTTTCCTACAGAAGGGTCTGAATTTCAAGTGAGTCTGCCTATTAATATTGCAGTGTTTGAGGGAAGCTGCTCTGCAGTTACACAAGCTACATTCTGCAAGAATGCAATGGGAGTTCTAGGTCAGTCATGGAGAGGCAAAAGTGAGGGGTACCCTGTGCAGTGACAATTGTCTAATAGGGGAGTGGCAGAGGGATCAGAGAGTGACAGAGGGATCACAGAGCCTGCAGACTGATATTTGAAGACGACTTCTCTTAGCTGGAGATAGTTCACAAAATGCATATTCAACGTGTGAAATTTACTCCCAGGGGATAGTGTAGATGCCAGATTTGCTGGGGTAGTTCCTGATGAGCCGTGTTGGAGGCAGGATAGCTGGGCAGATGGATCTTGGTTTTGACCTAGTATGGCCATTTTTATGTAAAGGTGAAATCCCGACTCCAATGATGTCAGTGCAAGCCTTGCCACTGAGTTAATTTGAGCTAAGAATATACATCAATAAGAATAGCAAATGGTTCAGAGATTAATTCATAATCCTGCATAATTTCAAGACTTCAGTGTAGCTCCATGAAGAGAATTCCAGTTAGCAAACATCTCACCTATTTGATTTTAGAGATTTTATACATCCTTTGTATGATCCTCCCTCAACCCCAAACAAGAACCATCCTGCATGCAGTTTATTAAAATGCAAATCCTGTTGGTTTTCCCCTGGTGCTGTTCTGCAGGACATTGTAATGAACTGTGGTTCTTTTACAATTTAGGAACATTTGAAGCATTACATTATATAAATTACAGCTTATCTTCAGTTTTAGCTTCAATGTCTGTAGATTTCTTTCCTTTCTCTGTAACATTCTGATAAAGACTCCAAGTACCTTACATTCTGGTTGGGGTTTTTTTTTTAATAATTTTTACTTTTCAGTTGCCCTCTGACTCCCTTTCAGAACTGCATTTATATAGACTCCCTTGCTCTTTACAATGTTTGGTTTGTGTAGTGACTTCAACACTGTCTTAGATCTGGGATCACACAAATGCTCTTGCGGTTTCGTGGTCACCACTGAAGATTGCGGTATGTGGTGGGCAGAGATATTTTTGCCAATAGGTGGAATACAGCTGGTTTTCATTTGAGAGGAAACCTGACAAGCCTAATACACTGTCACAATAATTCAGCACGAAACAGTGAAGTTTAAAATGTTCTCCCATATTTTCCCAGCGTAGATATGTGATTCAAACACTTGGGAAAAGAGGAACACAGAACTGTCTACACAGTACCTGCATATTAATATACAAATGCTTGGGTTTGATGTGAAGGATAAAAATTTTCCAAATTTTCCTGCAGACTGTAAGAAAGCTAGATTTTCTCAGTGTGAGAATGGGAGGTGATTGAGAGAAATGTAAAATATATTTCTCCCTCTGTGCCCTGCTGCACTTTGCCAAAAGTGGACAAGGCAAAGGGGTCTGAATGCAGAACAAAGAGAAATAGAAACATTATCCTTTTGTTCATAACTGTGGAGGGCCAAACATCTTGTCAATGGGATAAATGGTGTCTTGGCCCCTATTCCAACAGAAGATAGCTTGAATATTAAGAATATAGAGCTGTAAAGTTATTTGCATCTCTTTGTAGAAAGACAGATCAACCATGCCTGTAGATATACCCTGCAAAAGTCATGAGCTTTATCTATAAATAACCAATTGCCAAAATAGTTTGCAAAAGGACAGGCTTTGCTATGCTGCACAATGGAATGTAGTTCAAAGACTCTGAGTGGAGTAGGTAGAGTCTTGATTTGGGAACAGTAGAGGAAAATCAGGATGAAGGACAGAGAATAAACAGATTGGATAAGTATGGTAACCCTGGTGATCCTCCTGCACTGGGGGACTGGAGCAGTGCCACTGCATGGTGCTGGCCAGGCTCACAGCTGCTTTTGGGGCCAGCTTGACATCTGAAATGCAGAGCTGTATTCCTGAGTGTGATATTGTTGGTGGAGATTGTCTCCACAACCTCGTCTGAATTTTCATTTTAATTTTTTTTAATTGCCACGTTATCGCGGTGAAAAATGTCCCCAGTTCATACAGACAAAGAAAAACTCTTACACAAATGAATGCCCAGACATGGTGCTAGCTTACCTCACGTTAGATGGGAGGGAGTTTTACAAGCAGACTGACACATTTCTTTATAACAGTCTAGTATAACTGTCATTTGATTTTACCCATAAAAATCCTTCTATAAAAGCAACAACTAAGGAAAGCATGTTCTGGGTTTGAATTTCATAAAAACAGAATTGCACTTTTGATACAACTGCTCTTTTTATGATGTCTGTGAATAATTCTCCATTTAGATTTCAAATTACAGCCCCATGCAATTTTTAAGAAAGCCACCTTAAAATCTCCTTGGAATAGTCAGAAACAGACTATTACCTGTATGTAGTCTATAACTTGCTGGTGTCTTTGTTTGGCTGCAGCGACTTCACTGTCTGAAATTGCTTCCCTCAGGGACTGCTGGGTTTTCAGAGAGTCCAGCTCTATGACAGCAGAAAGGCGGCAATACAGGCTTATAAATTTTTCCTTGTAACAGCAAAAATGAACTGTGAAAAAACCAAGTGCAAAGGAAAATTGTTACATTCTGGTTATGAAATATGAAATCCTTAGCTTGCAGAACACAAATTTTATTAAATATAGTAGCTAACTGTGGATGGGTTTCTTTAAACTAGAAATAAATAATCGAGGCTTCAGTTCTCCTCTCATTTACACTGGATTTACTCTGTAACTTTACTGATTTCAAAAGAGTAATTTCTAATTATATCTAAGTGAAGGGATAATCAGGTCCTTAGTATGCAGCTCCAGAGGCTATCTTGCCCTTGATAGCTTTAATCAGAAAGGCTGTTTCTGAGGCTTTTATAGCTCATCATTTCTTTTATCAAGAAAGTAGTGACATGGCTGGAAAATGAAACTCGTATTTTATTTTTCTTTAATTGAGTGTTTCAGAATGAAAGGATTATTTTGAAGGCTGATAGCTTTCTCCTAGGCTATGCTGGCTTAAATCAGGAACTTCAATGTAAATGACTCAGCAGGAAAAGCATTGCAGTGATATCACAGTTTGGGGGAAACAATTAAAGCTCTTTTAGGTGTTACCACACATCATCCTCTGAACTCTCCTGCAGAAGGGTAACACAGAAAGTTCAAATATGACCTCTTGCTTTGTGTAATTTGACTTTGGAGCAGCACAGAACTATCCAAGCTGTACCAGAGGTAGCAGAGACAGAACAGTTAGAGTGGCAGGGAGCTTTGCAAATATTAATTTACCTGGTGTGTTAAAGCTACATTATTCCAGAACCTGCCACTGCTCAGGCAAAACTGAGCAGTTACCTCTCCAAATGGCAGTGCAGACGTATTGAAACTTGCTGAGGGAGAGCAAGTTTTCAGAAATACTTCCCCATTCATTGGTGCTGCAGTAAATGCAAACATACAGCATGATCTTGTTAGAGCAGCGAGTGCCAGTGGGATTTACTGCTGCTGCTCTCCTGGACTGGGACAGGGCATTTTTCAGGGTGTTCCAGGTATAAAATGCATATATTCTTCTCATTACAAATATTAAAAAAAAAAAAAGAAATGAAAAGTGTCCCATGTCTACTTATCCCTTACAATCAACATGATTAGACAATCTGATTAGAATAATTGAGAAGAATTTGTTGGACTAAGAAATCCAATCACATTTTTAGCACTAACAATAAAGGCCTAACCTGAACATAGAAATCTCACAAAAAAGAGTGCAAGAATGAATTCTACCTTCTGGTTTCAGCAATGCCTAGATATTGCAGGGATCCAGTGTGAATAGTGTGTGGTCTTCCAGTACATTTGCCATATGTGGTGGACTCCTGAGTGAATTACAGCTGCGGTTTCGGCTCCAGTGCTGAAGTTTCGAGCCTTTGTGGTTTTAAGTCAGACCCTTTAATGTTACTTTAACAAATGTTACTTCAACGTAGTCTTTTGTGGTTATGCAATTATATAGTTGGTAGCCACCAGCTAATGGGGAATGGAAGCTTCTAATATTTGAGATGTGAATCACAGTCACTTTATAGAACATCAGGGATACATATATAATAAGTCGTATTGAAATGTCATCTGCCTTTGGCCAGAGGATTGCTTATTTAAAATATACTCAAAAGTAAAATTCAGTTTTCCATACTGTTTTCTCCACCATGAACTGCTTTCCACTGCAGCAACATTGCTGAACAGAGAGGGCTGCACCAGGAATTCCTTTTGGGAGATGACTCTGTTGCATATTTGCCAGTGCCACACCATCCCATGCAGGCTTTATTGATTTGTCAGACCCATGCAGGCTGTGTCCCTGAAATGAGAGGCACTCCTGCCCCTGGCCTTTGTCCCACCTAACGAGAATCAAATAGTCTGCACAACCTCTAGTGAGGAGATTATTTGCATCAGAGATTAACATGCTCTGTGCATTAATTTGCATAGCAGGGCAGCAGGCCCCTCTCACCAGAAGAAATTATGTGCTCCATACTCAGAAGCCAAAGGCTTCAGGGTGGCACATCAGAAGATAAAAGTCTGGCTTTAGGGCACTTCAGCCATGGCCATGTGACCCAAAGCACTGAGCTAACTTTTCTCATTCAATTACATTAGCTTTCCTTTGAAGGGGTAACTTTTCCTTGGCAGACTGCACCATGTATTGTGTGGCTGTTCCACTCATAATTGTATGGCAGCTCAGCTGGCATCTGTCCTCCCACGGGCAGCAGAAACCCCCAGAGCTGTCACGGGCACCACAGTGTGCTGTGGCTGATGTGGCATAAATCCAGTGCTGTGTTCCTGACTGATCCAAATGAAATTTGTGTTGCTGGGTGATTTGGTAGGTCATGGATGAGTTGTGACTGCAGAAACACAGGCAAGGCAAGACACTCCATTAATATCTAATCTCCTACATACGTGATTTGAGCAGCACTTGGCACTGATACACAGAAGATAGGAAGGTAATGGTGTCACATCAACACCTGTGAGGGACATCACAAGGGACACAGTCACCACTAAGGCTTTTCCTGCAGTGGCTCCTGGTGTGCTGACTCGATCAGTTTTGGCTCATATCTTTCTCTCTTCTACAAGGCAGAGGAAAGAAAGATCCCCAGTTTTACAGGCCAGAAGGAAACAGAGCAGACTGATGTGTAAGGCTCAGCAGCCCCCACATTTTAATATTCTTTCTAAAAAAGAACTATTAAGTCTTTATGAGCTGCTTTTATATGGAACCTTTTCTTTTCTCTGTGGACCAAAGAAGAAGAAATGAGAAATAGAGGACCTTGAAGCTAAAGCATCTTATGCCTTCTGTGAAACAGCTGGAAAACTCTGTTTTGGGGAATTCTTGCCCAGTCAGCAATGCAGTGGAAGAAGTGAGCTGAATCTGCTACAGCACAAGATGTGCTCTCCAAAGAAAGAGATTCAAGTTCAGTGCTTTGGCATTTTTCACAATAGGCTTTTGCTGCACCACAGCAATAGGACAGTCTCCTGCATTTTTCCAAGTATCAAAAGGAAAAAGATGCCCCTCACATGGGAAAATCTATCCAGACCTTTCACGAAGCTGTGAAGGAGTCAGACCTTGAGTAGGACCATCTGCAATCAGGGTCTGCATAAATCCCCATCACAGAACCAGCAATTATCCTTGTGACAATGCAGAGAGATGTTTTTTGCATCTCCTGTCACACTCCAGCCTTGCTGTGTCATGTGTAATTTCTCTTGGTTCTGTGTTTTAAGGAACATCATCTTGCAAAGAGGCTTGTAGACACATAGTGGATAACTGTGGGCCTTGCTCTCTGCTTTGCATTTCAATAACGATGGCTACAGTGAATGCTTTAAGCGCCCTGCTCCCTCTGTAACTTGTACACCGTTATAGGGAGTGTTGTTGCCAAAGCCATCATGTGATTTATTGACTCTCCACTGGGACAAGGGGGAAAACAGATACAACTTTGTGATTTTATTATAAGGAGACTGGGTTAATATTTCTAGGTGAAGCAAGCTACTATACCGAGTTCAAACATCTGAAGAGGGAGGTTAAGAAATCCTGAGTGTGGGGTGTAAGGATTATTCTGTCCTGGGGCAGTGCAGACGTCGTCTGAGGCGGGGAGCAGGAGAAGAAAGGAGACATTGTGACCCAGTTCCAACACCTCCTGTGTGTACAGACGGAAGTGCTTAGCCTGTACAGGGACACGCGCGGGGGAAGGAATAGGAGAGAATTACAACATGGCACTTATATAAACAACACCCCAAATGATATAAAACATTAAAGAAAATTTGCACAACATCAAGCTCGGAATTTTTATAAAACGTAAATATTTGGGGCGGGGGGGGTGGTGGTGGTGGCTAAATGTGGGTTCATGTCACTACATAAAATAAAGATTTAAAGCTGCAATGTTCCACATTAAAACAACACACACAGGCACAACCCCCCTGAAAACAACATTTATGTTTCTTATTAGGCAGAAAATGATCACATGCCATGTGCTTTTCAAGATTATGATTGCATAATTATGTGAAAACATGAAAATGGATTCAATTAAAAACCTTTAAGATTCAATTTAGGGTTGGTTAAGAGAAATATGCAGCTCTCCCTCAACACAGCACTGAAAAGGTTTAACAAGTGCTGCAGCAAGAGAAAACGGCCCAGGCAGAAGTGGCCTGAGGCTGCTCAGAGCAGCTGCTGCAGAACTGCCTTCTGCCCTCACTGTGCCCCAGTGCCACTGTCCCTGCTCCTGGTTACCACAAAAATAATAAAAATACATAAGTAAATCCGTGGAATTTAAAATGCGATTCATTAACATAAAAATTTGGTGATGAGCCATCAGACCGTTTGCATCTGTGTTTAACTGCAAGGTCATGTTGATGTCTATCTCTCAGGCACAATAGATGAGCTCAGATGCTTGGCTGAGCTGCAGCCTCAGGAACGTATTGCACCGTGATTCCAATATTTTATTCCCTAGCTCTAAAAGAAAAAAAAACAGTTGCACAAAAGGTATAACCTCCAAGCAAGTGCAATAACATGGAGACCTGTACAGAGCCCTATTGAATTAGAGTGACTGACCACAAGGCAGCACACCATCTGTCTTAATTTTGGATTTACTTGAGCCTTACTTGGCTCTTCCCAGGCTAGAAGGTGAAGCACTGATGGATTCCTTTTTAAAAGCAAAGCCTAAACCTTTCAAAATCAAGAAATGTAGAACCAGATTAATTTATTTTAAGACCACATCTTTCTAGCTGCACAAACAGACCTTGAAGTGAATATAAAGATGATTTACTTCTACTTTAAGACCTCTTTACCCTTGCAGACCAAAATAAAATGGAATTCATGTAAACAAGAAACAAACTTCTTAGCTTATTTTTTCATGGATCTTTCACATCATAGATTATTCTCCCTGACTTTATTTATTCACATATGCATTTCTTGTACCTAAATGTAAAGCCAGCAGCCAGACACCTCTCCTCACCCACAGCAATCTGGAGGTCTGGGACTTTGTGTTTTAGAAGGGATACATTCATCTGTGTGCAAAAGAGCAGCAAAATGCTCTATCTTTACCAGGCCTTTCCTATAGCCTCACTCGAAACAGAAACACTCCCAGAAAACAGTCACTTGCTGTGCTTGCCTGCAAAAATGCCTCTTTTTCTTTGTCAGCTTGGCAAAGGTGCTCAAAACTATTATTTTAATGCAAAAATGCTTATTTGCACCTGCCTGAAGTTGCACAAATAAGCTAAAAGATGAAAAAAATGGCAGGTAGTAGAAATTTGTCTCTTAATCCTTGAATGTTTGCATGTCCAGGACAAGAACTATTTTACTGAAGATGTTCCCCCTTAGAATAATGGAATACAAAACTTCTTTGCTTTGCTTTTTCTTGCAACCCTGACATTGAATCGCTGCTTTTCAGCGGCACAGTTTGTAGCTTTTTGTTGCATTCTTAAGAATGGGGTTTTAAAAAGGTGATAAATCCCACAAAGGCAAATACCTGATGCAGAGGTAGATTGATCTGTTTGAGGAGAGCTTTCACTGCCGTCTGGAGCTCATACAAGAACAATTGAGTAGGGCAGTCTGAAGTATGATCCATACTTTCCATGGATTCTGAGCCAGAAAGTGTTTGGATCCATTCCCACTCATCTCTGTATGTTGAGTCAAGTTAAAATTAGAAATATAACAACAGTTCAATGCACAAGCAGGAATTCGGTGTATGTGCATTTGGGATCTGTTGATCGTTTAATCCTCATATACCAAAACATTCTAAACTTGTGCAATCTTGATTGGACTTTGAAAAGTTTTATTTTTCTAGCACATGTACATCAGGCTAAACATTCCTCTGAAGTCCAACTGCCTTTGAAATATTTCAGTAAGACTTCTTATTTTTTTCTCTTTCACATTCTTCATTCCCTATCTGCCACAATATTTTAAAAAACATGCACTGGAAATTGCTGCAATTAGCAGGAAGTTTGATCTCTTTGAAGGACTATCTTCTACTCACTACAACCAAAGAACTTCCTGCTTTCCTCCACATGTCTCTATTTGAGACCTGATAAACATGGGAATCATACTTCTGGATCCAATCTCTAATTCACCCTGCCCAGTATTCAGTCTTGAATAGCAGCCAGCATCAAGCATTAAAAAAAAGAATGTACAGGAAACCCCGCTACAAGACAAGTAATAGTTGTGGTATAATCTGCTGCTAAATAAAGATCTGATCTTAAACTTCAAGAGTTGGGATTGTTATAAACTCTTAAGCCTTAGCCTTTATATTCCTTCCAACATTGTTGTTAGTATTCACTACTACATTCTGGATATCCTTGTTGTCTATGTAAATATCCAGTTCTTTTTTCCTCATGCAAAATTCTCAGCTGGTTGCTGAAATGATATGGGATTAAAAAGCTCCAGAAAAAGGTCAATAAAATGTGTTGCCCACTAGGCAGGGACCAGGCAGTACAAACAGGGCCCTTGCCAATGGATAAATGAAGCAAGGGGAAAATGGCTTTCCCATAGCACAGCAGTTTTCAATTGCTGTGTGTTTGCTGTGGTTTAGGGTGAAAAAAACCAGATATCACATAAGAGAATCAACAGAAAAATTCCTCACACCAACACCCCATGGTCAGTGAAAATCCACGGAGAGGTGGCACTGAACCCACTGAAGGCTGAGTCAGGGCTGCAGGCTACAATCTTCAGAACAGGTCACTACCCTTGTGCAGAACTGGAATAACCATGGAATACCATCCTTAGAAACCAATGGGTCTCTATCAGTGTGTTCTGGGTAGGTTTCCAGACTGCTGGGAAAACTCAGGTGCACCAAGCAGGGCTCTCTGGGATGGCACACACTGGAGACAAACCCTTCTGCCACGCACCAGAGCCAAACTCTGCTGTCACCTACAATTTTGCAATGGCAGAATTGCCTTGGCATTAACAGTTGATCAATTATTTCAAACTTAAAACAACCATTATCTCTCTCTCTGTGTATCTGTGTATTCACTTACTTGGAGACGTTGCTGTTGTCTCGGATTTTGACGTGACACAGGACATTGGGCAGCTTCTGCAACACGAGCACTTTGATCTGATCCACAGAGCTGCAGAGTTTAAGGTAACCCAGATACAAGCCGGGAGGGAGGCGCTGCTGACTTCGTTTGTGATAGGAAAGTATGTCCTGTTTTAAGGGAAACAGTCCTACATAAAAATCTCATATTTTTTTCCACATAAGCAGAAGAGTTTAGGAGCAAAAAGCAACAAATGTTTTTACAGCCGTTGTTCCCAATTCAAAAAGCATTTAAGCACATGCTTAAGCATATGAATAATCTCTGGTAGTTTGAGTGCGCTTGGACAGCTTCTCACTTAGAGCCATACACAGGATCTCTAAGGTCTCCATGTCATGCAGGAATTGGCTCTGACAACCTGAGGTTTCAGTCTTCTGCAATTGTGGTGTTTAACCTGGCTTAAACAACCCACAGCTCTGCCTCCTGTCTGATCATTTCAGTGCTGAGCGGGGTCAGGGAACTGACTCTTCTGAAAAACAACCTGGGAAAAGGAGCAGTTGTTTTTCAGCCCAGCTGTTCCCTGGTTGGGGTTTGGTTCGTGGCTACACGGAGGGAGCAGAGCAGCACTGGGGAAGAGCTGGGAGAAAGGGGCTGCAGGAGCCAGGACTGTCCCCAAGGACATCCCAGCCCACATCTCTCCAAAACCTGCTCTGTATCACCTGCTGTCAACAGGAAGATCTCTGTCAGCACGGGCGTTGGTAGTTTGTGAAATTGAATTAGTGGCAGCGTTTTCTGAACAAATATCTTTATCAGCAAATAGAGCTCTAGAAGAAATTAGTATTGATGATGACTTTGCTGAGGCCAGGAGACATTTTTAGAGCTATGTATAGCAGTTCTCCAAAACTACCTGAAAAATGATGTCTGCTGCCATCCATCCTGAGAAATGTGTGCTTCTGCAGTGGGTGAGGATTAAGACACCTGGCCCTATGCCTTTACTCTTGGAACCATCAGATTATCTGCCAGTGCTATGCTTGGCTCTGACCAGTGCAATTAGACCCTCATTTTCACAAGCACTTCATGAACAAAATACCCACTTGATGATTAAACAAGTAATAGAAGAAAGGGTGGGCATTAGATAGGAATGTGTAAACCATTAGGGGAACATTTTTTCCACCAGGATCTCTGTGGAAATCTGATCAGGCCTGTATTTGGCTTTTCCTAATATAAAACTTTTGCCCAGATTGACAATTTTCTGCACCTTTAACACATTGTAATACATTAAACCTAGCATAGATCAGGTAAGTTTTATTGTCTTTTGGAAACTTTTTAACGTTCCTAGAACCTGGTAACATATATTTTGATTGCCTGTCACTTCCCGGTATGAAAAGCAGAGTCTGTGCCCAAGAAAGTGCCTCTATTTCAAAAATTAACCACAGCAACCATCATCCCATGGACAGTGCCAATGAAGGGACTAAGACAATGATTTGTCTTGTATTTTGGGTAATTGTGCAACAGTTTTAGGGAGATTGGCTGTTGTTACCTACAGAAAACCTGTATTAAAAGTGAACTGTCTCTGTTTAATGTGAGTTCCGAGGTAACTCCTGAAAGGCTGAATCCCCATGGCTCTCAGGGATGGTAACTGAGCTGAGTGTGCCAAGCAGCTTCTGAGATCAGCCCTCACCTTGGCATTTTTCTAATTGCAAGTCTATGAACATGTGATGCAGGAATTAAAGGAGGGTTATGGTCAGTGAAGGATTCTTTAGTGGCTATACCAGGCTCTAAGGAACCTTGAACCCCACAGAACAAGTTTATTAAGTAGAACAGTAAAGTTTAAAACCTAGATTTAGTTTTCAAGGTGGGATGGAAAAATCTTACGGAGTGTAGAAATTCTAAGTGTCTGTATAGGTGCTTAAGAACATCCCAGAGAATTTTAAAGCTTTTTTATATCCCTTGGTACAAAATTCCATAGCCTGGTTTCCCGAAATCGATAGAAACTACTATTCTCTGCTAGGACTTTGAAGTAATTTCTTTAGAATGTCATGGATATTTTGCATATTAAGGATCTGATCCCAGACCCACTGGAAGTAATATAAGTCTTTGCTCTCAATGGGAGCCTTGCCATTAATTTTATTGGGCACTGGACTAAGGCCTGAAATTCTACAAAACGCTTCCAAAAATCAGGGCTCTGGCACAGGCTTTACAAAGGCAAATAACACACAGTAAGAGAAGCAAAGCACTACCTGGATTGTTATAAGCAAGATGTCTAATGCTGTTGGCTCCTCTGGAGTTGAAAGGGATTTCCTCTGGCTTTGTAGTTTGGATACCTGCATCCATTTGCCATTAAAAAATGAGTACAGACTCTCCACTTCTCTTACAGTAACTATCAGCATATTGCCATGTCGATCCTTGATTGGCTCATAAAAAACTCTGCCTAAGTTGTGAGTTCCCAGCAAATTCTAGAAAACAAATATAAAATGAAAGTTATGTGTCACATATCAGGAGAGCATTGTTTGAAACACAACTTTGTGCTCATTGACATCAGTCCTATTGATTTCACTAAGAATGAGACACTCTGTTTCTCCAACCCTTGCCTTACAGTTGTATCATTTAGTGACAAAAGGAAATGCTTTTCCTTAGGTTGTGCTTGTGGATTGAGTTGTGGATCCTCTGATGAATTTGGTCCAGTAGTGTTTACTCCAATGTTTAATGGAGAATCTCAGAGTTCTATTATGTCCCAATGCCTTCATAAAAGGCAGATTAATTCACCTATTTACTGCAAAGAAATCCACTTATTTAGGCCAAATTTCCTATTTTTTCCCAGTCATGTAAAGATGAAGGATGAAATTTTTGAAAGTACTCGTTGGTCTGCTGGTGATTCCTTTGATTTGAACTTACGTAAGAGCTGGGTGCTTATCTGAACCTTCCCAGAACCAAATGTCAGAGATCATATAAAATTCTTCCTCTTTCCCCAAATCATTCATAACAGACACTTTAAATATTTTTTTTGCTATGTTCATTAACTATAATCTCCATTCTCTGTTCTCAGTTTTTAAATTATTCAGATTATTTTCAGCAACAAAAGCAAGAGACCCTCATGTTTGTGCTGAATGTAAATAATTCTGGAGCTAAACTGTGGAGTGTGTTTGTGAAGCACAGGATTTCAAGAGAACACGAACCCTTTTACTTCAGATACCAAGAATGTGCTAGACAAAACAGGCAGAAACCAGCAAAACTACCAAGGCAAAGCTCTCCAGGAAAATATGTGAGGATTAAAGAAAAGTAATTTTAAAAGACTCCACATAAAATACATATTTTGGTTAAAATCCCTTTCTTCACACAGTAAGGCATCTGCTTATAGGTGCAAACACACTCAATCCAGTGACCAGCCACTGAAGAGATTCCCAGATGTCTAGAAGAAAAATGCCTAACATTTAAAATATGCTCATTACTTTGTGATTTTTCAAGAGATCTACAGTAAGCTGGATAGGGAGAAGGGTAGTGTAAAATGAAGACTTGAATCCACAATGAAGCACATTGTATCTTTAGGGAAGTGCTGTACATTAACTTAATGACATTGTAAACTGAGAAATTACACTGAAATTAATTATCTGCACTTAGCAGGCAATATTTACTTATCAACTTCAATATTATGAAATTGTTTATAAACTCTCAGAAGTCAGCACAATGCCTGGGTTTGGATGGCATAAGTTGTCGATTTTACCTTTGTGGATCTCTTTCCAGGGCAGACTGTTGGTGTCAATATAGCCCCTCTCTGCCTTTTTAAACAGCTCTGCCTTTTGGGGTTTGTCTCCTTCTCTGACTGACTCTGGGTGTCTTGAGTGCACATTTTTTGCTAATCCCTGTGTCTCCAGCTGGGCAGATCCTGGCAGTAGTACTTAGCCATTTAATTGTCATTAATCACTGCAGCATGTCAATGTGCCCAGATGAAAACAAACAGTTCTTTACTGTCACTGTGTTGTGAATGATATTCCAGCACAGGGAATGGGGGACCTACTAATATCAATATGAGACTAATTCATACCCTAAAAACGTTTTGTGTCTGCTTAGCTTGTTACCCCATCACTTGTGCTTTGTTTGCTTTAGTTGTCTGGTGGTAACAACAGGCAAAGTTGCAGTTCCTGTTGTCTCTGAATTTACTGATCTAGTCCCTGAGCAGCTGTGTCATCACTGATCTTTTCCATTCTGTCCTAAATTCCTGCAGAGTCAGTCTATTAACTGCCTCAATAAAAAGTATTCAACCATATAAACTTTATTGAGATCCTTCCACTCGTGGATCCCATTGGGCCACACACCATTAGAGGGTGGCAGCTGGTGACAATCTCTGTGTCCCTCAGGGGCCAAACAAACAGAACAGACATTTAGGGCAATGCACTTGGCAAAACTTCAGCAGGGCACCATATACACCACATGGGCACATTTGCTGTGTCTCTGTGTTTCAAGCTCTGCACTTTGCATCTCTGGGAACAAAGAAAGGCACGATGCACTGGGAATGTTGGGAATGTCCCAGTGCAGTTCTCTGTTCAAGGGGATCTGCATGGGGGGATGGACCTGAGCTAACCAAGTGTGTGCTACCTGAGCTGAGCCAACCCCACTGGCAGAATATCCAGCAGATATAGTTAAACCTTTCCCTACTGACAGCTCCAAGGACTGACAAGCAGCTGCTGCTTAACACAGGTGGTCCTCCAATAAAAGTGCAGCAGGCTGGCATTGATATATTTCGGGGCACTTTTGGGAAATCAGTCCAGACAGGTGGTTGCCCAGGAAGGCTGCTCTCCTGCACAGCATGCTCAGCAAAAGGTGTAAAACAAACCCCACATGCGTGTTGTTAACAATGGCCCCACAGTGTGTGGCTCTCCCAGCTGCTGCAGACCAGGTCATTGTGCTGACACAGCCCCTGGGGTGAGGTGTGGCCAGCACAGTGCCCAGCAATGGGGATCTGCAGGAATGCCAGGAGTGCACCACGGATTTTCTGGGAAGCTGTGCTGACTTCAACAAAAGAAGAAAGTGAGGCCTGGATATACTTTTTCTGTAACAACCATGCACATAGGTTTTTGAAAATGTATTTTCCCACAAAAGTAACTATTTTAATGAAAGTGTCTGCCTGCCATCTAGAGATTTCATGTTGTCAGGAAACCCAGCTTCAAAGCTTTACAATAAGGGTAGAAATGCTCTGCTGGAGAAAGTGTAATTTCTGTTTGCATCACTGAGACACAGAAGGATTTAAGTGACCTGTTCAGTACCACTCAGGTTGCATCTGTAGCAGACATTTGAATAGAACAGAGCTTAAATGCTTCATTAATAGATTAATGGCTAATAATGAATAGGCCTATAAGAGGCTTTTGAGCAGCAAATATTAGGATTATAACTTTGAATTCCCAATCTGCAAGCTCACAGGCTTCTCTGCGGTCATTATTTATCCGTTCATGTCTGTTTGTTTCTTCTTCTGTTTTTTTGGTTCTTTCTCTTATTTGTTTCCTTTTTTATTCCTTCTCTTAACTTTTAATGTAACTCCTTTCTTCCTGGCAGGAGAGGCTCAGTGCCTGATTTCCCTGGAGATGAGAATGCTGCTCCAAAGAACAGTCCTGGGGACAGCTGGCAGCTCTGTCCCTTGACGATCAGAAAGTCACTGAGCTAAGAGCCCCAAATACACCATGGACCCACCTGTAGCTGTGCTGCTGCTGAAAGCATCTTCTGCCTGGCCTGCAGTGCTGTGGATGAGGACACGGACACAGCCATGTTCTGCCTCAGCCACCTGATGTCATCCCACATGCAAGACAACTGCAAAAACACATCCACTTCAACCAGTTCTTGTTCTCAGCATTTGCAAAAGCAGAAGCGATATTAAAATGCATTCTGGACTTTTGGAAAAATCGGTAGATATTGCACATTTTGTGTTTCTGCAGATGGCAGTCAGCTGAGTGGATAAATGTGACACAGATAAACTCACACAGAAGGTGTTCTGTAAACATCATGAACCCGTTTCAATTGATTTTGGACTATTGCCAAAACTGATTTACTGTTTTTGTGGTATAAAAAAAGTAGTGTGAGCCAACTTGAGTGATGGCACAACCACAATACCAAATTTAAAACCCCTGGTTATTTCTTTAGGCTCTTGCTCTGAATGTCCATAAATCTGTAAGTTCCCACAGAGCAATCACTCATCTAGGATCATACCTTAAGAGTCAATTGTATCACTGTCAGTGGCCCAGCCAGGATTTAATCCACATGACTGGTTTGTGAAAATTGCCTTTAACATGAGTGATAAAACATTTTATCATTCAGCTTTTTAATGACACAATTTCATACACTGAGACTGATGAGCTAAGGCCTATGCATTGCTAGCAACAAATTTGCAGAAGCAATAGATGAAATTAGACTCCCATTACCTTTGTGAACCACAGGAAATCCTGCATAACTGAACTACTGTGAGAGTCATCGATTTCCACAATTGGGATTTGATCTTCATTGGTTACTAACAAATTGTCTTTGTAAAAAAGTATAACAGATAAGTAGAGTCCCCTAGAGAGAGAAGGAAACACTATCAAACACCTTTCATGTCTATTCACATCCAAGCCAAATTTAATCAAAGAATCATAGATGTTAAGTTCTGAGGAGACAAAGTGAATCATCTGGTCTAAACTTCTGTGTAATATAAAGTCATGCAACTTCAGTCAGTGAATTCTGAAAAAATATTTGGGAAGTTCATCACTTTAGATGATGTGAGACTACATGAGTCTCACATCTGAAGAGATTATGGATCTGTGCAAGCCACTGACATCACTTTCAGTGAGAATTTTGCCAGAGTACACAGTACACAGTGGAGGCCTTATGCCCTTTAGAAATCAGAAATTTTACTAAAACTTATAATTAATGTGCTTAGTTCTGCCCTCCTGTACTTCAGAGCAAATCTGAAATAACTCATTTGAAATCAGGTGGGTGATTATGGATTTACATTGGTATAATTGAGAGTAATTTGGCCAACATATCTTCAAACCTGTTTATAGACGTAATCCCTTTCAATATTTACCCTCACAATTAATACATATGTTAATTAGTTACTGCAGGGAATTTAAAGACTCTGGAGAGCTCTTCTGAAAGAATCAAACACTTACCAAAATACAAAGAAAAAGCAAATTGAACACTCTGGGCAATGGAAGAAGAAATAATCCAGAATAAGCAGCTTCCATTTGCTAAAACAAATTATCAGGGCTGAGAGTTGGGTCACAGTGGGCTGCAAACCCAGCTGGGGATGTCAGAGATTCCTACGTGTGCAGCTTGCTGCAAATGTTGTCTGAGCTCTGTGCTTTATATTATGAATGAATAAATGCCATAGTTCCATTAATGAGCAGCATCAGAGGCAGTGCTTTCAAACAGCTCAGTAGCTGCACTTCGCGTTTGCACGGAGTATTTCACTCTGTAACAATTTGAATCCACTTCCAAAAGTAACAAGGAAAAAATTCTATTGATTTCAGTAGGAGCTGGAGCACTTTTTCCTGTGGGCTGCAGCAGTCTTACACGTCTGTGATTTTATCAGCTCATTCTGACTAATTGCTGTCTCATCAGTAGTGGCATATTCACACATATTTCTAAGGTGCTTTTCTCTAATACAGAACAACAAGTGCCAAAATTCAGAATGTCTTGAACATAGATGGAATCACGAACCGTTTCAGAGTCTTCACAAACTTGTTTGATGAATGGAAAAGGTGCTTCAGGCTTCTGGAAACCGATTGCTTGCGACCAGCATTTTGTAATTTAGAACTTTCTGAAATAGGAAAAAGAAGCAAACCCAACACAGCTCTTAAATTTCAGTTAGTGTCTCATAAAAACCCTTTGTTTCTTGAACCACAGTACTAAATTTCAGTCGGTGCCCATTACATTCCTCTCAAAAGACAACATTCAGAAAGATGCTCAAATGCAACCCTTTGATGGTGTTTTCATTAACTTAGTGATACACAGCAGCAGGCAATTTCCTTACTTGCTGCAAACTCAGAAAGATAAAGCTGTTTTGCTCTGAGGCAAGCTTCAACCAGCCCTACACACTCATAATGCCCAGAAAGGATGGGAATTTTGCAAGTGGTCTCAGAAACCCGAGAAGGGATTTGAACATTACAACATTTTAGGGTGTTGTAATTTCTAAATTTCTTACCACATGTAGCTTAAGTTTCTAAGAAGTGAATGATTGGTGCCCTGGCTGACACTGACATCCCAGCATCAACAGTGTAACCTAAGGAAAAGCTTTAAGGAGACAAGATTATCCCTCATCTTTCTGTATGTCACATTAAATTCATCTTCTGTTGCTTGGATTTTTTTCTCCATCACAACAAATTCCACTCATGTTGCCTCAGAGCTTCCAGTTACCTTTGCTCCCTGGTGATCTGGAGTCCAAGGAAGAGGTGTTAAACTCTTCTGTTCACTTCATGTCAAAGCTGCTGTGTGCCTGCCAGCATCTCTGGGCCAGCTCTCCAATAGAAGAATTTTATAAAATTGTCCCAGTGTTCTAAGAAAATACTGTTAAGTTGTTATACATTGCATTCTTTTTCACTTTGATGAATTTGACTTAATGTCTTCCCTTCTCTCATGCATGGCCTTGTGAGCCAAGGAAATATCTTCCCATGGGCATTGAAAGCCATGAGTTCTGTGTAACAGCTGTGAACACCTGTGAGCAGGTTTGGAGGGGACACCAAGAGATGGCAGTCAGGGACAGGAGGGACTTTATAATTTGAAAACAATGGGCATTTAACACTGACTTATTTATTTATTTATTTATTTATTTATTTTTATTGTTGTTGGTCTTTTTTTTTTTTGCAATGTCTGTGCTGTTTAATGCTGTTGTAAGAGAAACAGCAGAGATACTTCGAAAAATAGAGTAAATTATTCAGATACTTGCTGTGATATGAAAAGAAAGACAAAACAAAAAATGGCGCTGTGAAAGCACATCTCACTTTTCCAGGATCTGTTTATTTGGATGAAGCATGGATCCTCATCCAGACTGAAGTGTGAAACATTTTGAGGGACACCCTTCTCCAGTGGGAAAAAACCATGACTCATGGAGAGCCACTTGCTGAAAGCTGCTGAGGTGTTCTCAGAGCATTCCCCACTTACCTCTGGTGCAGAATAGGAGGTGCCTGTCTGTGTCTCCCTGGTGAGATCTAATTTTGAATATTTGAAGAACATCTAAATTTGCTGTTTTCACAACCCCATCTGTGGAAGTGCTCGGCATACTTTAAATGATGAATAAATTTGCACCACGATTGGCACATTGAAAGGCCCAGCAAGCAGACACATTGTTAGCAATAATTACTGCTCTGTGGAACAGCGAGTACAAAGAGAACAAGGTTCTGTTGGGGGTGAAATCATACAGTTCAGATGTATGAGACTTATTAAATCATCAAACCCATTGTCTTTCCAGTGCAAACTTGTTCTCCATGGCATATTCTCCAATGCACTCCTCAGCTTAAACAGGCTCATCCAAATCCATGACTACTCCTTTGTTTTCTTCTCCTTCTAAAAATATTCTTTTGTATTTCCATCCATATCTCCTCAGATAACAGTTATTTTACTGTGAACCTTTTTCAGTGTATTGCAGTAATGTAAACCAAATGCTACATGAAAACTCCTGTCTTACTCTTTCCTTCTTCAGATCAATTTAAGAATATAAATTTCATTCTGATTATTTTGTTCTGTATTCCTTCCGTCTATAAAGAGGGAATGGAGGAGGAAATTACTGAAGGCAAAGCAACATAATTTTGTATAAAACACCCAGAGACTGCAGCATTAAAATAAGAGGGCACATTACAAGTGAAATATATGTTATTGGTCTATTCAGTGGTTTGGGTTTAGTCCACAGCTTTGCAGAAGCCAACAGCAAAAGAATTAATGTAAAACTAGATGGAGACTGTAAACTCTCCTATATTGCTATTTACTTTTGTTTTACAATATTGTGTGTCTAGAAGCCAGAAAACATGGAGCTGAGATTAGAGGATAATTTGGATCTGCAGGAAATGGAACTTTGTCTGTTACTTAATTAACTAATAAATAACATAGAGCAACCTTCATGGAAAAGCACCAGGAGCAACACAGTAAGTTTATATTAACAAATGATACAGCAATTGAGCTGTGAGCTCTTTTAATGGAAGCCTGGGAGTGAGCACATAGCATCCAAGATGGGAGAATTTCCAGTGATTAGATTTAGATCAGAAGCATTCAAACCTGGACTCAAATAGGCAATTAAATAAAAAGGTGTATTTATGACATTGGCAGCCTTTCTCTTCAAAGGTAGAGGGGTACAAATATTTCTTTGCAGTTTTTTGTGTAAATACAAGCCATACTTAAAAGCAACCTCTTGGAAGAACAAGAACCACATTTCCCCCTCAAGCTTTTGTGCATCTGGGGTCTCTTCTTAAATTCCCAACCTGAGCTTCTCAGTCTATAGCTGGGTTCTCAACTCTAGTTTTGCATATTCTCACAAAGAATTATAATCAAAACATCTTAAATGCCTTGTGGTATCAGAGATCCCTCTCTTTGCTAAATGCAATTAAAACTATGGGCTCTGCTAGTGAATCAAATTAAAATGAGAACATTCTTATTTCACCTCTGACTTGTCTAGTAAAATACATTTCAACTGAATTTCAGAAGGAAAATATCTGGTAAGAATTCTACTGAAGAGTTGGGTTCCTTTCTTAATGAAGTGTCACACAATTACTTAATCCACTTTGAATTGTTTAGAAAGAAAGATCTACAAGAAAAAAAATACTTAAAAAATATATTTGAAGTGTTGCCAGGATATACAATTGTAGTAACTCAGTTATGATAGTCTGTAGCATGATATTATGAAGACAAATGGATGACTGTTATTTGTAATCATCAGGGTTTTCCAGAAGATTAAACATATGAAAGCAAAGCTTCCTAAGTAATTCCCTAGGAGATTTCATCATATCACAGAGCAGGTTCAAAAGCAACAGCTGATCTAATTCCAAAAGCTCTTAAACTCACTGTACATTCCAGTGTGTTCTTCCTGGTATTTTTGTAAGCTTGTTTTCTCCAGCCCCTGCAATGCAAAGCCCAGGGCAAAAGGCAGAGCCTGAATGAACAGACTTGGCCAAAGGATCTGCCTGGAATGTGGGCAATGTCCCCTCCCAGATCCTGCAGGAGTGGCAGCACACAGCCTCGTCCTCCAGCTCCTCTGGTTCTGAGGCTTTTTCCTGCGTTGTTCAGATAATCTCAGAGCATTTCCATTGAGTCCTCTCAGTTTTCTCCACCTTTCTGTCACTCCTGCTGTGCCCTGGGCCAGCCCGAGCAGCACATCCCACACAGGAATCCCTTGGGAACAACCAGGACACCAGGTCTGGTCCCAGCTCTGCTCCCCTGAGCTCGAATTCGTGCAGAGCCTGGTTCTGCTTCCACAGCTCATCAGATTCAAGGATCTTCCTCAAACCCTGTCCAGCTCTTTAGTGACAGCTCTACCACAGATGGGGCAAACAGAGGTCACAGGATTGGCATTATCCAGAATGTGGTAAAGGGAGTCATGGCAAAGGACAGAAAAATGCCTGGGCAGGTCCAGCCCCTGTGTAAACAGCAGGGCCAGGCTGACTTCCACCCTGTTAGTCAATCATGATAATTACATTAATTAAGACTAGAGATCAAGCCTCTGTATTACATGAAATGAAAGCTGTTATTTGGGGTTTTCATATACAGTATCTTGATCAAACTCCTCAGATTCCACTGAGGTTGATAAATCCCAGAATAAAATTTCTGAGTCAAAGTGACATCATAATTCTTATTTTTCCTGCAAACTTTGTTTTGATTTCTTACTGAATTAGTGAAATAAAAGGGGCTGATATCATCATCTATTTAAGGCAAGTTCCAAAGGTTCTCCTATGATGATGCCATGCTGATTTATCCAAAATATACTACTGTGTAATGCTAGCATTACAAGCAATTATGAGATTTTTATTTGGTTGGAGGCAAGGGTGTTGTTCAAGCTGACTCCACAGTGTGGTACGCCCCATGTGAGGTCCCACAGCCTTTCAAGCATAGAAGAAAATGTTCTGATCTAAACACATTTTCTGTATTGTTATTTATTATTCAAGGAAAAGGTGCTAGGAAGTCAACAACGGAGCTGCCTGTGCTCCGTTTTGAGACTGGGGTTAATTTCAGGAGAAGTGGAATTTTATAAGAACCAGGCACTGGTGTCAGAATGTCAAAAGGAGCAATTTTCTGCATGATGTTTATAACTGCTTCTGTTCTGGGCTGCTACGTCAGTAAAACAATTTATACTAATAATATTTTCAGATGTTCCATCACTTACTCTCTGTTGATGGAAAGGTGGCCTGAAAGAGCTGAGATAGGCACTAACTCCAGAGAGGAAAATCTGTACCACGAAAAAAGCCTTCTTTAATAACACAAAAAGCCATGTAAGAGATAGAATATATCATCTGTATTTTCAGTACCAAGACCACCTGCAAGTGATAATATTTGCATGAATTTTAATTAGAGAAGCAACATTTTCTTGCAATATCTCCTTTCCCTTTCCAAGCATCATAGATGAATAGTTTAAGTTGCTATGGTTACAATGGGTTGTGTCAGACCGTGGATCAGTGTGATGGTTACAAATTTGCATGTAAAGAACAAAGTCTGCATCTTCTAATTTCAGCCAGGTGATTTTAGCTCGAAGTATTTCTATGATTTTAAATTAATTATATCAATATAAATCAAAATGATACCAAAATAAAATCAACATAGCAGTCATACTAGGTGAAGAAAAATGAAAACTTCATGATAGTTTAACTTTTCCATTCAAAGTAAATCCCTTTGCAATGAAGCATTATTCCAGTTAGAAGTTTATTTTAAGAAAATAAATAGTACTTTTCAACAACCTGTATAGAAGAGGAGTTTTTATATAGGCACTAAAAAGAATGCCAAGCTGCTGCCTTGGCTCTTGAGCTATTAAAGGCACAGTCTGTTTCTCATGAATGAAGATTGGCTGAGATTTGAACTCTCTCCTAGTTTTGATCCATTCTGTTTTGAAATGTAGCAATCTTATCTTCCCATTGCATTGTGCAAGTATTTTTCATTATGGATTGGCATGACATCCACTTAGTGTCTTCCATTTGGAGGCAGCCAGTTCCTCCCTTTTGATCCAAACCAGTTGTTAACTGTCTGAAGTATTTCTTTATATGAAAAAATAAAAAAGCCATCCTTGAAACACTTTAGTGGAATCCTGTGTGAAACTAATTTGTCGGGGAAAACAAATCAATAGGTGTGTAGGGTACAGAGGGAGGAAGCCTGTGCCTCTGTGTGTGCACATTGCAGCCCTCAGATGTTTTCATCCAACTAATTTCAAGGGTTAAGAGCGAGATGGTGTGCTAAAGTGATTCCAGATGGGCCAATATTAATATCTTTCTTTTCCTGATGAATGAGAAGGTATGACCTAGTTAGAAAACTGCTAAAATTACAGGCGCCACAGAGGCTTCAGCTGGTGCCCTACCACATAGATATTTATCCTTACCTCTGCAGTTATAGTGCTGATGAGCTGCTCGAACCTGCTGAAGGAGGCGTTCCAGGGCCTCCGTGTGTCCCCTGTGCCGAGGCTCTCTTCCACTGCAGTCTTTCCAGTCTATTGAACAAAGGAAATAAACAGAAATGAAACACAAAGGTGCAGGAGAGGGTCTAAAAATATTTTCTTGCCTCTGGTACTTCTCGGCTCTAGAGGAGTTTTACATCTCGGCAGTCAAGAGTCATTTTTTAAGTCTGTTTTTACTGAGTTTTCTTTGCCTTGTGCCAGCTGGGTAATTAGTCATAATGATTATTAACAAAGAGCTCACAAGCAGCTCTGAGAAGCTCCTGTGGTGGCTGAATGGACCGTGGCTATTTCTCTCCATGAATGGGCTCTGGGGCTGCAGGCAGGGCTGTCCCTCCCCAAGGTCACACAATGTCCTCCTGCCACTCCTGCCCACGCCAGGACGCTCCACAACTCGCCTACAAAGCAGAGAATGAACATCTTCCTACACCCAGAGCCTGCCCTGCAGCCAGAGAAACACGCTGGGAGTGAAATCACTTCTGGAGATCTGCCCCCAGACAGAGCCTGAACAAACCCTGCAGTTGCTGCCCTGGAGCCCATGGGCTGCTCAGCACTGCACTCCTGAGGCAAAAACCTGCTGTGTTTGTCCTGCACACCTCCAGCCTCCCACAGGCTTTGTTTTCATTCACTTGCTGCTAAAGAGAATCTCAGTCTTCATGTTAAAAAAACTGAACTCATCACAAATAGGAAGAAACTGTGTGTATCAGAAAGGAGCTCTTTAATTCCAGACTTGGCTATTTTCATACTTTGATTGTAATGAGAAAAGTGCATTGAACCCATTTCCTGGCCCAAAGGAATGGTGGATCAAGGTATTAAGAGATCTGTCTGCACAGGAGACATGCTCCCATCTTGCTGGCACAGAGGCTCATAGCCACCAGCAGTTTGCTCACTCACTAAATATACAGATCCAGTTTCTAGTGCAAGTTTGGAGTCAAGCATTCCTTCCAATGGGCTCACTATGCCAGGGATATAAATACCTGTTTATTTACATTTAGTGTAGCAGCCAGAGTAAGCCCCATGAAAGGCTGGAAAGAGAAGACATTTGGTATCCTGATAGCCTGTGGGCAGTGTGACAGCTGCAGAGGGGCTGTCCTGTGTGCTCTGTGCTACTGCAGATATCAGGGCCAGCTGCATTTACTGCTCTGTGTGGGGAAAATGTCCTTAGAGCTCCTGTGAGCAGCCAGGAGAGACCAACTGGAACTCACCAGTCTCAGAGTGTTTGGTGTTATCAGACTGGTAGAGTTTCAAACAGCCTCGTGATTTCCAAACTTTTTGAACCTCCAGATTGCTGACTACTTAGAAACAACACAGAAACCAGACTGGCTTCCCCTCATTTTCCATCACTCACCTGCTAATGAATAAACCTTGAAATATTTCTGTCTACTGGGATTTCACAGAGAAGCTGCACAACATTGGCCACCACTTTCCAGGCTGCTGCTGTGTGTGGGTGGGGAATAACAGGGGGACAGTGGCAAGTGCTCACTGTCACCACACACAGACATCTCCAAGACTGTCACCAGCCTTGGATGCTCTGGGATTGGACTGGATCAATGTCAGGCCCTGAAGCTTTCCTTTCCCTTGCATATTCTTGTGGCTGCTGTTACAGACAGCATTAATGTATTCCCATTTAAATTTTAGCTCAGGGCCATATTTTGTTATGCAGCACTGGTGTAAAGTCAGCTTGCTGCTTCCTTGCCAAGCACAAATCTAGTGCTTTTCAAAACCAGTGGTGAAGGCAGTCATGTGAATAGGGAAGTTCTGCCCCCAGTAACTGCAATGGTAAATAACATCCTGCCTCTCTAATGTGAGTATTACTTAGTGAAAAGATTTGCATTTAGGCTCTGCTGGTCTTACTATAAAGCTTGAGCATGTGTCCCTAAACCCAGCAATTTTTTGTACTCTTAACACCCTGAGATATTGTGCAAGGGGAATGAACAGAATTCTCTCCACAGCTTTTGTGCTGATCCACTGAAATCTGCAGGGAGATTTCCTTCACAGCCCAAAACTTTGGAACTGGCACATGATGTCAGATATCAGAAGGTTCATAGTGGGGGCTAAAAGGGAAGACCATGCAATATGCTGAAAGCAAAATTCACATCATACACAGTTGCAGTCTTAAATACCACCTGTCTTGCCAGGAGTGCTCCTTTCTTGGGGATATTTGGCTGAATAACTGGCAGCTACTGTGAAAGAATCTATCCCCCAGCTGATGTAAATTTTGGGTTTCTGGGGCCAAGTCCTGTGTAGTTACACCTGCCTATAGTCAAGGTAATTGCATATCACCAAGTTATTCAGTTATCCACAGAAAATTTTCCCCATGCTTGTAGCCCATTTTCATTCTCAAGCAGAATATTTCTTTAGCCTAGTTCTGATATTGTTCTGGAGAAAACACAAGAACAAAATTGAAGCAAAATGGGACAATGGTAATGCAAAAGCCTTATTTATCCAACCCTCCTTATTATGACTACTGAGAGTAGGTACAGCTTGTTATATTTTTTCACATTAGCATGCAAGGTTATTAAATTGTTACATTAGCCTAATAAAAACTAGTGTTAATGCAATAAAAAGAAAAGTCCCACTTTACTGCATTAATCAATATAAGGGGAGCTGTAATACACTGAGCCAGTTTGGCAGGAAACACTAAGTCTGGGAAAGCAACTAACAATACAATGTGATTATAATAGATTAAAAATTACAAATGACAAATCATAGCCCTAATGGAGTTTGAGAAGGCTTGTCAGAGGCTGGAAGAGGAAGAAAGGCTTTTGGATATTTCTGGAACATTTACAGGCTACATCCTACCACCATGTGTGTCCACACTGGAGTATTTTATGTACAGGACACTGTGAGAATGGTCCAGTGAATGGCATCTGTAATGCTACAAGGTAAAACATAAAACTACATGAGATACATGTAAGTGCTTTGCTTCTAGCAGCTCAGAACCAGGTTTTGATCCATTCATGTACTGTAAAATGAAGTTCCACATATCAGAACTCTCCTAAGAGAAATGGAGATTAAAATATTTCTAATTTGTTTAAGTGTTAATGACTAGAAAACAATTTTCTGTCAAAGGACTGGAGAAGAATAAAAGCTGAGACATAAATACATATAAATTATTAGTTTTCTTATTTTTAGGGGGTTGGAAGGAGTTGATGTTTATGATTTTTTTTCCCTCCTAGATGACATGACAATTACATTGTGAACTCCAACATCACTTAGAAAACTGTGAGGGCAGACAAACCCAACTCACTCGAAGGAGAAGCATATTCAGGAGTAGATTTGCGTGGAGGCCCCCATCCTCTCATGTTGTATGCTGAGACACGGACAAAGTATCTCTGACCCTGCAAATGGAAACAACTGGAGTCAAAACTATCACTGGATTCAAAATCTTGGCTGTAACAACTGCAAAGCAGTG
The DNA here is from genome assembly GCF_052056855.1 of Sturnus vulgaris. Lineage (NCBI taxonomy): Eukaryota > Metazoa > Chordata > Aves > Passeriformes > Sturnidae > Sturnus > Sturnus vulgaris. The sequence goes on from NC_142262.1 coordinate 4,426,467, forward strand.
CCTCAGAAATATTTTTTTTTCAGTGAGAAACTTAAATAGTTTTAATAATTTAAATGCACCATGATAGATTGAAAAATACAACCAAGATTTGAGGACAAGATTTGAGACACAGTTCTGTTTGGTGTAAAATAGATATACAAAGACAACAAAAATGAGAATGATTGCCATCCACATGTGGATTTCTGGAAGAAGGAGAAGAGAAAGAATTGTTATTTGAGGTATTGGTCATCAGTCTAGATGAACCTTTCTCAAGAGCCTTTGATCTGCACTGATTATCCCATGATCCAGAAAACAGCAGCTTTTGTTCCAGTCTTTCCCAATTTCTCCTGGGAATGGCAAGTCAAAAAGTGGTTCTATTCCTTTGTGACTTTTGGATAATGGTTACCAACCGTGCTCAATCACTGGAACATGCTGCTACAACAAAGATTTCCGAGGGGTGGTGATGCAAACTCTCATGTCTTTGTATCACTGTGGGGATTGGGCCATCGAGGTCTAAATGAGTCCTCTGGAACTCACCGTCCTGAGACCTGTGATGGAGCACCTCAAAGAGTGAAGATTATCCAGAATTATTTCACCAGCCAAAGGAGAAAAGTCTTCTGAAGAGCTCCATTCCACTAGAAACAAATAGCAGGAGAAAATCAAGTCAGGTACCAGTCCAAGCAAAGAAGTCAAAGGATTTGAATCACTCACAGGTTAACTTTTCTCTTAGCAGTTTCCCAGTCCATGTGGATACTAAAAGTCTTACAGTAATGTATAGCAAGTACACAGTAATTAAATTATATCTCTGTGTATGGGAGACAAAACCAAAATATTGTTCAAAAGCTTGTCAGGAAAGAATGCTTAAAAATAGACTGCAATACAAATTACTTTGAGTCACCATTGCCCTCATTTAAACAATTTCCTTTTAAAGACAGAGAAGCAGTGGAAAAGAGAAGGTGAAGGAATTGGACCTGTTAATGCCATTTGGCAGTTTATACATCCTTACCAACAAAGAGCCCAGCCTTGCACTGGATCTGCACAGGTGGGCATGGGCAGAGCCCTTTTGGCTCCTCAGGCCCACAGACTGCCCTTGGCTAATCTGTACAGAAATATTCTCCTTGCACCAGACTCTCCCTGGTGCCTCATGGTTGGTTTCAGTGGTTCTGGCTCTCCTGGCCACTGCTGCTGCTCTGGTCCCTGCAATTTCAGAGCTCCCCCAGGACATGGTAAGCTGTATTCACTTTTGGAGGGGTCTGAGTGCTGCTGGGCTGACAGAGCCCTCCCATCTTTCCTTCATTTATTGGGCACCTTCACCAAAGTGCTCCTGGCACTGCTGTTCCTGCTGAGCTCGGGGCTTATGGAATCAGCTGTCCTGCTGTCCACACTCCTCCTCAGTACCTGCAAAAATTATTGTTCATATAAAATCGTATTGAGCAGACTATGAAATACTACTGGATGATTTAAAGAATATGTGCAAGTGAGGGATGGATGGCTGCAGGCAGGAAACCAGTCCTTTTTCTTAAATTATTAATGAGAGGTGCCATCCTGGTTAATCCTGGAGTCATACCTCAGGGATTTAGTGACTTGTACCTTCAGAGTCAAACTTCCAGGAAAATCTATTAAAACCATAGTGAAATTAATCTCTTGGATTATTCTACAGTAGAAACTCATGAATTTCCTGGATTTACACCAAAGAATCCAATATAAAGCTTTCCTTTATTTCCTAAAAACTCTTAACAGAATAGTTTTTAGACACTTTGTTTGTATATTCCTTAGTATTGGAGCTGATAATTTCGAATAGATCAGAGGATGTAGGTATTCTAATTTCAACATGTGGAATTTTCATCCTCTGGCAGTGTCACACTGGTATTTTCACGTTAAAAGAAAACGGCTTCAGAGAATTTCTTGTTCAGCATATACAACATTTAACTGCCAACACATTTTTCTGAAACAGCCAAGTATCAATAGCACAACTCATTTTCCCTTCTCCCCTAATCGCTCCTTTTCTATGATTGCAGTTTGTGAATGCACAGCATGCTCTGCAACATTTTTGTGTTTGCTGCAATGAAAAGAAGATTGGTTTTTTTATATTCTCATTGAATTTTTTTCACTGTGTATTTTTCTAGTTTTCCACGGGTTTTAAATACCTAATTACTGTCACCTTTAGTGGAAGCTATCTCTGCACATTAGCAGGAAAATGTAGAGGCTGTTGCAGTACTGTATTGTAGGGGTTTGTTGACAGTTTAATTATAGGAATACTTAAAAGTAACCTTGAACTTGATGGCCTGTCAGAGTTTCCATTGTAAACCATGATTTTCAAGGTTTCTAACTCCACTTGTATTAAATCACTGTAGACACTGTGCACATGCTGCAGACTTAGACATGTTTTCTGTTTTCCAGAAGGAGAAACCAGAAGGAGAAGCCATGTTCAGACTGAACGTGTTGTCAACAGGCTTGCAGTCACTTCAGACACCATTTTTCTTTTCAAGGATTCATGCCAAGCCAGACAGTGTCACCCAGGACAGGTTCTGCCAGCAAATCCTGCCTTCACTGGAATCCCCAGGAGTGTCCTGCTCCAAGACAGGGGCAGGGCTTGGGTCACACTTCAGGCAGCACAAAGCAAAAGCCAAAGGTGACACAAGTAGCCCTAAGTGGCTTTTGATCTTCCCAATTTTTAACTGTTCTATGGACTGGAGGGTGCCCAGACATAAATTGATACTTTGAGAGGTGTATTTAAATCTGGGTAGTTCATACCCAAATAAACACTGCAGCCCTGCCCTTGATGTCCCCTTCCACTTGCATTTGGCATTTAGAGGAGTGCTCCCAATATTTAGAGATGTCTGAAGAGGAGTTAATGCCTTAATCTGAGCAGGGCTGCAACCCTGCGTGTCTGTAAGCCTGTGGCCAGCAGGAACACCACAGTGCTGGTGCTGTGACGAGCAGCAGCACGGCAGCTTGTTCTCAGAAATAATCCAAGACTGCTGAGTTCGGCGAGAGAGGCTGAGTTTCCAAGGGGAGAACAGGCTGACGTGGCCCTCAAAGCCATCTCAGGAGCAGCAGGGAAGTCTGAGAGGTTTTGTGATGGTCAGTCCCAGGGCTTTGCTGTGATCTGCAGGGCAAGCTGCTGCCCCAGCTGGGGTCAGTGAGCCCCTGTGTGCTGGGTGACCCTGGCATGTCCCAGCCCCTCCAGGGACAGCGACTCCCTGGCAGAGTCACCGAGTGCTTGTCCTGCCATGAGGTGCTGGGGGTGCACCCCTGGGTGCCCCCTGATCCCCCACCATCCCCTCCTTCACTGCCTGCCAGGCTGTGCCTCTCCTTATGCAGCCACCAATGCCAGCATTTCCCCTTTTTTTAGCTTGGCCAGTGGTGGCTGAGCCCCATGGAACTGAAACACTGGAATATGATATTAGCTTGTGGATCAGGTTATGGTTGTCATGGTTGAGAACCCTCCTTTTAAGGGGTATTTACCTAACAAGATGGTGTATCCAAAGTGACTCAAAACTTAATTTTCAAATATATTTATTTTAAAACCTCACTTTTGGAAAAAAACCCGTCCCCCAGTTTCAATAAAAATTTCCATAACTGAAAAATAAATATTTTTTCAACAGCTGTGTTGGAATAGTGCCTTCTTTTCCCCCTCATTTCAAAGTATATCTGTCATAAAGAAACTCATAACAAGTTTCAGAATTTTCTTGCTTACTTATAATTTTAACAAACTTCTTTCCTCCCATGATTTTATTGATTCAAGTGAGAAAAGATGACATGATACAGCTTTAAAGAAATTCAAATCTACAGAAATAATTTATCCCTTAGGTTTATATCTCCTGCTCTGCATTACCGGTTTTCAGCTCCCTACTGTAATGGTCATCTAAAAATAATACATAATATTCTGCTACACGGATTCATTGGGCTAGAAACCTCCTAGCAGAACATGGATAGCAGTTTTCCTATTTAATAGAAGTGAAAATGAAGTAAGGAATGGTAGAGCACCTTGTTCAGTCAACAGGCCCCAAAACAAGGGCAAAATCCATGTATTAGGCCAGTGTTACTTTGTGGGATGTTTGCAGCTCTTCCTGCTACCAATACAAAGCCACTCATCCACCCTGGTGATGAATCTGCACCTAAAAATTATGTAATCTGTGCATGAGCAACCCATCGTGAAGATTTAGCTTAATCTTTGCCTCCTTTGTGAGAGAGAGAGAGCAAACAGCAATTTCCAACCATTTGTGTCACGTTGGAGTCCTTGGGACTTTAAGAAGGAACAAAAGGCTGCCTCACCTCAGCACGTAAATGCTGAATTATAAACATGCTCGGGTATAGAAGGCTGAGGATGAAGAGGGTCCTTTATAAGAGCCCAGGAACAGGAGCTGGTCTTGTAGACTGCACCAACTGTGCTGTAAAGGACCTGAAAGCTGTTGGGTGAATTAAGGATGGAGCATGTTCCAGTCCTGTTCTGAACACCCCAAAGGGCTGCTTTGTTGTGAACGCTGAATGTCTTTGCTGTTGCGGCTTTCCATCTGACACTTCATGTTATGTCAGAGCAGGGCTTTTTTGTGTGTTTAATATATTGGTGACTATGTGTTTTAATGAAGGTGCCCTGTATTCCAGAGCTAGCAAATGCACGATGTGTTGCTGCGGTCGCCAAGATAAGTAGTAATTTTTAAATAAACAGCAGTATAAACAGTTACATAAAACTCATGTAAATTGCTGGCACATAATTTTAGACTGGCTTAAGTTATGTAACTTACTTGTGGCCAAGTTTTTTTTTTTTTCCTGCCTTTTTTTTTTTTTAATATTCAATTGAATTGAATTGAATATTCAATTCACTCACTTTAAAATAAAGGGAGAAGTTTATTTTCACCTGTTACTTTTCCACTCACAATCTTTCTGTTATACTGAGCATGCCTTTAACAGCTTATCAGAGAGGTGGACAGACAGATAAAGGGCAAAGGGAAGACACAAACCCCCTCCTGACCCTATTGTAGATTCATTCAGGAAAGCACCTCCTCCTGAGTCAAGTAAATAGCCTGAGCCACAGTAGAATTTGTTTCTTGTCTTGACATTTGTTTTTCCTTGCACTTAAATTACTGAATTGCTGAGTATATTAATTAGATCGAGGGACAGGAGTTCTGTTGCTGCTTGTTGGGGTGTGCAGAGCAGTGTATGAATCTGGAATTCTGGATTTTATTCCTGCATTTGCCACGGACTTGCTGAGTGACCTTGGGCAGTGCATTCTGCCACTCCAGCTTTGAAGGCAGGCTTGAACAGCAAAGGTTCTGTCTCCTTCCCCTCCTCCCATGTCCAGGCCCTGGGCTCATGGTGGTCTTATCTTTTGTTTCCAAGGGCCTCCCAACAAATAATTGTGTTATTTATTAGCTTCCTTTGAAATAGAAAACTGACAGAGAGCCCCACCAGAAACCACTTCACGCCATCTTTTTCTGCTTGCTGATCTTGATGAAAAAATTTTAATGATTTACTCTCATAATATCATAGCAGCTGGATTTAAGGACATTAAACACTGCCATTCATATGAATAAAATCGGGATGAAAGACCCAAAACAAAGATTTATCCAACAAGTGAAGAGCCCTGAACACTAGTGAAAAGCAGGAATCTGTTGGTGTAGAGCGTCACCAGCTCTGATGGAGAGCAGTGTTTGCACTATTTGGTCAGCTCCTCCTTGCTGTTATCAACTGTTCTTTCCAGCCTGATTTAAGAAAGGAACCCAATCTTTTCAGATTTTCAGTTCAGGCTGTGTTCATGCATTTCTCATGTTTGGAAATCCTCCAAGAAATGATAGGAGAAAGACAAGTCATACCAGCTGTAGGGACTACTGACAGCATAATGCTTCCATTAGGAAAAAACAAATGTTTGGCACTGAGCAGTTTGTGCAAACACAGAAGTTATAACACAGTCATGGCCTGGGACTTGGATTTCTAGGTACAGCTTAAATTAAAACCTGAGCTTCCAAACTGCTCTAAATACTAGCGTTCATTATTTTGGATCTTATCTATAATTTCAGTTATTTCTGTAAACTTATCCAAGGCTCTTTGTACTGGGTTAGTAGAAGCATCAGTAAAACTGAAGAGGAATGAAAAAAGATGCAAATAAACAGCTCTGTGCCCACCTGAGGCAAACAAGGCACTGCTGTCGTGTGCTGGGAAAGAGCTGCAGGGAGGTTTAAGGGACTCTCAGCAGAGCAAGACAGAACAGTGCAAGACAGAGTACCAAAAAAAAAGCATCTCTAGACTATTCCTAGAGAGCACATCTCCATTTGGAACTTCCATGGCTATAAATCTTCACAATACTTATTTCAGAGAATTTTGTTTTAATAATCAAATACTTTATTTGCAATAAATCTTCTTCCCAACAGCTCTGGGCTCCTTTGCATTTTACGCCTGCTAATAATAACCAATGATGTTTAAGAACCTTTCTTGTGGCCCTGTTTCTGGATGTTCCTTTGACCCAGGCCAGAATACTCTATTTTATGTCTTGACATTTACAGGAACCATTATGACAGCAGGCTGAGTGCCAAAGACACATCTTTGCTTAATCATGGTTTCACTAGTTCATCTTAAAGCAAATCTGCATTATATAAATGATTTATAAGATACTATTTTTACTGAATTTTAATAAAATTCTCACCAAGGGAATATTAAAAAAAATTCCTTTTTCTCAAGTATTTGATTAGTGTTTTCTAAATCCCAGCAATTCTTTATCTGTTTGCAATAAGGCCAGCTATTCCAGTACAAGAAGGAAATTTTTTCCTCTGCTAGTGAAAACGACATTTCTTACTAACATTTTATAAATAACTAAGAAAATGTGCCATGTGGGTGCACATTCAGCCTTCCAATGTGGGCCAGTGGTTAGAAAGCTACAATGGATTATAATAACAGCCAAGATTTGTTTCTCAGCCCTGAAATGACAAACATATCCCACTGTGGCCGTGGAAAGAAAAGTAGAAGAGAGCATGTGTTAGAACTGTGAGAGGGGATTGGAGAATAAATGGGGTTCTTATGCAGAGGCTTCACATCCTGGAAAAGCTTGGCTTGGATTCTGCAAGCTTCCCCTCCCAGTGGGAGCCTTGGTCTCCTGTGATCTGTGCAGCCAGAGCCGGGGGAAGCTCCTGCACGCAAGGAGAGATCGCACGGGGCAGGCTCAGCTCCGTCCCAAAACATGACATTAAAATCTAATTAATAACGAGCAGCTGGGAAAATGCACACGAAAAAGTAATCTATCACAATGCAGGGGGCAAAGCAGAGCACTGCAGAGTGTGGGGAACAAAGGAAGGAAATACTCAGAGACTAATTCAATTAATCTGTTTAATGGGATTCCACTCCTTGTCCTCTAGTTCTCCTGTAATATAAAAAGGGACTTTGCTGCATAGATGGTGGTTAGCCATATTTGAGGCTTTTATTTCTTTATAAACTAATCCCTACAGTAACTTAAAGAGCTTTCACATCCCCAAGCAATGCAGACAGGTGTTGCAGGCAAAACAGTCTTGATTTGGGGATCTTTTACTTAATTTAATTTATTCCCAATTTAGAGAAATTTCTAATAATTCGTTCGAAGTGAGAAGAAAGTAAATATAATTAATAAAACATCTAAGTGAACACCTTCCCACCATCTTTCCTAGACTGAAATTAATCCACTTATCCTCCCCCTTTCCTACTGTCAGCTTCCCTTCTCTCTGCTGCAGCTTTCACTCAGTGCTGGGTTTTCCATCTCACTGAGACATAGCCAGGCCAGCTGTGAGCAGCACACGGCCTCTCCTGACCTCCTCCCATCCTTCAGCTTCTCCTGGCTGCTGGAACCTGCCATCCATGCCCATCAGTGTGCTCAGCAGTGAGCCAGGTGGGTGCTCAGGTGTGAAGTGACTGAGCTCAGGTGTGGGTGAGCTGGGTGCTGGTTAGTAAATTAACTGGGTGCTCCTGCACAAACTGAGGGGGTGCTCATGTCTGAACTAACTGGGCACTCAGACATGGGAGCAGGAAACCAGGCAGTTTATGCTCAATACACGAGGGAGGAGCTTGCAGCAGATCCCAAGGCCTGATTCTGAATTTACAGACATGAATCAGTTCTGGGGGTCAGATCTGATTATTAGAACAGGATCAGGTTTTGATTGGGGAGGCAAATAAACCCAGAGCTTTGATGCTTGGTCCAGGAAAGTCCATGATGGGCCAGAGAAGACTTAAGATGAAGCTGTGAGCAGGGAAACTTTGCCATAAACCCTTTGAAGACATTCTGGTTTTGTTTAAGTCTTCAGTGAGTCTTTATTCCATAACCCATTAATCAAAATACCTGCTAAATCATGGATCTCCTTCAAGACAGAAACTGAAGGTCTTGAGTCCCAGTCCTGCCACTGACTACAAGGAATTCACCTTTCCATGCCATACCTATGAACTGGAAGCTGGAACAGCCACATGCAAACAATTTAAAAAAACCCCAAAATGTATTAATTTTAGTAAGTCAAAGAAAATATAAAAGGCAAAGCAGTGTCTAAAATTCAACAACAACCTGATACAAGCCTTTTTCTTTAGAAAGCAAGGCAGAAAAAAGTAGAGCTTATATGTCTGTGTTTTCTCAGAGCTATTCATCCTGAGCTGCTGTTCAAAATCCTTGTAAAACACAAAGCAGGAGGAAAGAATGATTCAGCTGAATAACTGGTGTTTGATTAACTACATTAGTTAATTACACCATCACTTAATACGTGATTCATGTTCAAAGGTAATTTTAAATACGTAACAAACTTAAATAATAGAAGGTCTTAAATTTTATGTTAAGTCCAGCACATACTACAGACATTGACAGGAGCTAGAAATAGAAAGGTTTGTTTTAAATTTACACATTTCTGCACTGGCTAGGCATAAAAATAGAAGTGAAATTGCACAGTTCTGTTAGCTACCAAAATGTAACGTGCAAATAAAGTGCCCAGGAGGCCTAATAAAATGCCATAAATGAACTACTGTAAAAAATATCAGACCACACCTATTCAGCAGGATAAATTCAAATGTCTTACAAAGAAATGTATTCTCTTTTCTTTTTATGGAGCAAGAACTGTTTTGAGAAAAGAAAGAACGCGTTTCAAAATATACAAAGAAACTTTGAATAATAAGTGGAAAGCGTTTCAAGACCAAGTGCAGAATGCTGCTCAATTCCACTATGGACTGGACCAGAATCAAGCAGTGACACAGCATCTACTTTAGAGAGACAGAGCTATTATTATTAAAGCTCTTTGTTTTCATAAGATTCACTTCCACAAGCATTTATTTCCATAACCAGTGTACTTCTAGATGTCAAAGAAAACACAGGCTTGCTGCTTTCCACTCTGACACTGCTGTGTGAGAATATAGTTGCCACCAAAGTGGAGAAAAACATATATATATGTATATCTGGATATAGATATATGGAGATATAGAGATACAGCAATATATCTGTATAATCAGGTCTTTGGGGATCACTGCAGGGAGCCTGCTATGGAACAAATCCAAACTTTGTCAAACATGGAAGGCCAACTTTTGATAAACATATCAAATACATGATTAAAAAATGTGGTATCTGCTTTTTGTATGTGCTCATGGGGACAAGCAGAAGCCCACACAAAATTATGAGATTATATGGTTGTGAAAAGATTACCCCCAAGAATAAAACATGTAGAATCACACAAAATTTATAGCTCACTCCTGTAAAGTCTTGGAGGCTTTTCACACTGAAATCTTCAATGTTAATTTTCCATCGACCTGGAGAGGAGGCAGCTGAGAAGGCAGCTGAGAATCCCAGACCCAGGTTCCTTTTGAGCTCCAGGGCAGGTGTCCAACAGGCTCAGGCTCCTCATTCCTGAGCACAGGTGGAGTGCAAAGGCAGCTCCACCCATCCTTTAGCTGAGACTCCCAATGACAACAGCAAATTGTACTGGTGTGCTCTGGACTGCAACTGACCCATTTCATGCAGCCGAGTGACAGCAACACCCTGGGGCTACTGCACATCCAGCCAGGACTAAGACAGTGACTCAAAGACAACTAAAATTATTCTCATTTAAAAAAAATCTGAAATGGACCACAAAGAGCTTTGGAAGAAAGGAGGCAGGGAACGACCTCTTCTCAAAATTTAAGTAAAACATAACTCCTTCTTTCCTGATCTAAGCCAACCTGTTTTGTTTTGTTTTGTGTTTTAAAGATCTACACTGTCTGAAAATAAAAATCTTCTCTCCATCCAAAAAAATCCTGGAAGGCAGCTGGGAACTTCTGACAAACGTGAAATACTCTGCTAAAATACCAAACTAAACAAAAAGGTAACAAGGGCTAAAGTGGCCTAGACAGCTCAGTATCACTATCTGGAAAATAACTTGGCATCCACAGCTACAACCAAACAGAGAAGATTAGCTTTGTTTGCTACATCAAACATGTCTTTCTTCCTCTCTCTTCAAACATAAATAGTTCCAGGCTCTAAAATAAATTAGCTCAACTTGGGTTATACAAGCTGTTTCATTTTTTTTCTTCAAAAGGGAATATAGATGTTTGTTTAAAAACTGTAAATAAAACATAAACAGAGATTTTTCATTGCATGGTGAGCCTTTCCGGTAGGTAATGATCAGCACTATGTCCATTTTTCTCCCTTATCCTATACTTTGGGATCTCAGCATTATTATGACTACTTCTGATGGGAAATGGATGAAAAAATCACACAGTAAGAGGAGGTTTCTCTGTACTTCTGCACTGCAAAAGCAAAATGATAATCAGGTTTAAAATCCACAGAAAAATAAGTGCGACAAAATTACTTAACATTATTTTAATTTTTTTCTTTGACAAAAAATGCTTTCTTTATGTGTATGTGCTGTGTGGAACATGTGAACCCTAGGAAGGCTGGTTAGTGAAAGATAACAGTTCTTAAAAGCCCAGCAAGCACTTTGTGCTCATCTCTGGTGGGATGGATGCTGTCTGTCTGGATTTTGCTGCTGTGGGGTGTTTTTCACCGAGGTGCTTGCAGTGGTGCAGCTCTGGGATAACAAAACATCCTGCAGTGCCACTGTGGTGGTGTAAACGAGATTCTCTCCCTGGCTTCAAACTGTGGCAAGTTGTTTTGTACGTCAACGTGGAACGTTTTGCTTGTGTTTCCAAAGATGTAAAACTAAAGCAGGTCCTAAGTTCTTCCATGGTGGGATGTGAAGTTTGGCTCTAGGGCACAATTAGCCAAGGGCAGGCTTTTTTTTTTTTTTCTCAGTATTACAGTGATGCTTCACATCCTTCCTAAAACTGGCTGGGGTGAGGTGTCTCTGGCTTTGAGTCTTTCTCTAGCATGGAGCAGATTATTACTTTTATTATTGATTTATGTCATGCCTGTCTGCTTCCAGCCTCAAAACACTTTACTAAGTTACAATATACTTAGGAATCATTTCATGTCAGCCACCACCACGCTGCAGCCTTCTCCAGAGGGAAACTGAAGGGAGCCATTAGGATGGTGCCTGCAACATTAAACAACAATCCAGGAGAGGAAGTAAAGAATACTCTGGCTCCTTAAAGCAATGGCAGAACAGAATGCAGCCACTGAGCTGCCATCCAGCTGGGACACCAAAGTCAATACCCGTTCACCGTGTGTGGTTAAAATTAAATCTCCTAATGAAGTGAGATGGTTTTAGTGGTTAGAGAGTGAGTGCAAAGTATTATTCTCCTGTATGATTATTTGTAAGTTATAAAGCCAACAAGGGAAAAGATCACACACAGGAAAACAGCAGAGAGTTAGATAATGTTCCAAGTTCAGTTTCTAAAAGACATTTGGGCAAATAAAGCTTTGGAAAAAGTATGTTTAATAAAAAAAAAAGGGACAAAAAAAAAAGAAAAAAGGAAGATGACACGGGAAAAATTGAATTGGCATTTTTTCACTGTTTTTAGGGAACTGAACTAAACTGAACAGAATTGATGTCAGTTTTTATTCCCTATAGTTCAAGTCCAGAGAAAAGAACATTATTAGTTTCTGTTAATGAGCAGGTATTCCCTGAACACTGTTGCAAATGCTCCTGAATTTTAATTTGCTTAGAAAAAGAAACGGTAAAGTATTGGAAAAAACCTATCTTAACAGCAGTGGTTTTTTTGTTTGTTTTTTTCTGTTCCTGAGTTAGCAAAATGCTTCGATGGTTTTCTGGACAGGAGGTTTATATATCTGATCCTCACACTTTGTTATCAAGCTCTCCTTTCAGGGCTAGTAATTGCTAGCTGGTTCTAATCATTCTTGCAAGTGATCATTTGAAAGGTTCATTTTATGACCCCTCAAAGTAGCACAAAGAATCTCACTCCATAATGTAATAAACAATTCTACAACCAGTGCTTAATTAATTCCTGAAAGTCACCAAAAGGAGCTATTAATGATCTTTCTTTTTATCTAACCATAAATATGCAAGTCTCCTGGGACAAAGGATTTAAAAAGAATATTCTGGCAAGACTAACTGTCAACTTGATAAAGCACAAAATGATCACGAGTGAGGGTAATTCAAAATACAGGGCAGGGCTACCTGGTCTGATCAGAAAGTTAGGTCAGGTTGGATTAAATTTCTCTGAATGCTGTGTTTATCAAAAACAGGACACCACTAACATGGTACAAACCAGCCTCAACCCAAATGTCTACCCAAGAGAAAAGTACTGCAACCTTCACAAAATTATTTTTAAAAATTAGCTCTGTTTGGGAATTTGGTTTTTTGTGAAAATACCAAAATCATTATAATTAGAAGGTGGACAATGCTTCAGGGTTATTTAAAATACAACTATTGCAAAGAACAGTCTGATGTTTTCTAGAGAACTTCAGTGTTTTAGGAGCCCAAGTATTGTTTTCACAAGTAAATCAGGCAGTGGGAAGCTCTTAAATGAAATTTAGTTTCCTGGCAACACAACCCATTGCCAAAAATTAGATTTAGGCTTCTAAAGGGCTTTGATGTTTTTGAAAATCACACTTCCTGCAGCCCTGCACAGCTGCCTAGGTGTAATACAGTAATTTGCCTTCCACTGAGGCTATCAGGGCATTTTCACTGATGGCCTCAGTGGTGTCTGGGAGGTTGGGTTTTGGTTTTTTTTTCATAGAATGCAAAACATTATTTTGCTGGGCACGGCCAGTGATGAGTGGAATCTGTGACCAGAAGCAGAGGAGGAAAGAAAGAGAGAATGTGCCATTTCCAAAATAAGCTCCTGTAGTGCTTTGGGAGCCTGTGCATGCGTGTCCCACCTTTGTCAGGGCTCCAGGAGCTGCTGGACCCTCGAGGGATGGGATCTTTCTGAACCTCTGCTGGTGGAACCATCCCTGGGACACCCACCCATGGAAACACAAAACAGATTCCCCACCACACAGCCAGGATGGGTCTGGCTGGGAGAATGGAAACTTTAGGTTTAGGCACCTCTGAAAGGAGTTTTCAATGATTAATACAAAGAAATGAACACAGCAGGAAGCAGGAAGGGAGAAACTGGGGGAAATAACTGAGAGGAGTTTTCAGGCTCCCACTCCTTGACTCCCCTGGGCAGGGCCAAGGAGGTTTCAGATCCCCAGTCCCTGCCCTGGGAGAGAACTCGTGCTCCCACTGGAGGCTGTGGATTGCTGTGCTTAGCACTGAAGAACTTACTGCTCCAAAGATTGTAGAAAACCTGAAAGTTCCTTTAAACAGGACATTTTTTAAAATTCTCATTTTTGTTCTAATCTTCAATAAAACTTGCTTTTTCCCCTTAATGTTGGAATTTCCTGTGGAACAGAAATTCTGTTTCAAAACCATCTCTATTCAACAGGGCTATTCAGATGGAAGCATTTTCTTATTCATTCCACTTTGCAACTAACTGGTGCCACCCCAAATGTATCACTCTTCCAAGAATGATGTGGCAGCCCTGGAATAGCTAATTAATTGGGCTGTATGATGCCTGTGCCAGAAGTTTCAGCTTCCAGAGGCATTCCTTTAAGGAATGGTGGTGTGGGCTAGGATTTTACAAGGATACACATGGTTTCAGGAGCCCACAGGCACCAAAAGTTAGTTTGTGTTTTGTAACTGCTCATCTCAACCCAGTTATTGAGCTGATGTCTTAACCACACTGAGTCAAGCAAACTTCTTCAAAGCACTAATGGAGAAAGCTTTTGGTTAATTTATGTTTCTTTTTCTTTTTTTCTTTTAATAAAAATTTTGTCCTTGAGTAATCTTTCAAGAAAATTCCACTTCTATGTCTGTTTACTGGGAAGATAATTACATTTACACACTACTTGCATCATAATACAATCTCTTGCAGTGCCAATTAGCCCTCAAATTTTTGTACATTGTTAAGGGGAATGAAAGATGTCTAAATCCAGTACCTTTATACTTGGTCACCACAGCTGAGTTGACACTGAGGGGTTCCTGGAAGGTGACAGTGAGTGATGTGCTGCTCGTTACCATGAGACAGACATTGGTTGGCGCCTCGGGGGCTCCTGGGAGAGAAGAGAAAACATCAGCTCTTCAGCACAACAAATCCTATTCAAACAATGTTCCTGAGTCTTCAAAGAACCCACTGAAAATCACCCTGCAATTGTGAGCTTTGGGCTGTAGGTGTTTGTGTTTTCTGCCTTTTGAGCGTTTTAATTAGTGCCCCTGCTAAAAATATCCTGCAGACACCATTTGTTTCTATCATGGTTTTTGGCTCCTTTTTGGTAAAAAATATCTTCCTGCATATATGTAACCTAATAAAACAGATCCATGCTAATTATGTCAATGAAAAGCCCCTATAAATCTCTTTGGGTGGATAGGAGGAGAGAGAAAGGACAAAACCACAAAGAGCTAATGAAACCTTGATGCTTTCACTAACAAACACAAATTTATCAAAAACCAAAAAACATTTTTATGTTATTGGGGTAATAGTTCCAAAATACAGTTGTCAAACGAGGCCTAACATTTTTGTTTAGAAAAAGAAAAGGAAAAAAAAAAGCTTAGTTTGCAGAATATCAATCAGACTCAATTCAGAAATCAAACACAAAATGTCATGACTTACTGCTGGGATTGATTTAAAAAATCAGTATATTAACTTTCACTACTTCTATATTTTCTGTACTTAGCATCTAAGATAAGGAGCACTATATCTGTCTTGAAGAAATAACCTTAGCATACAATGAATTTGCAAAAATTATTCGTGAGTACATTTATATAAAAATGGTTGAAAAAATGTTAATGGCAATGATTCTATTTCATCACATAGGATACAGCTAAAAGATCTGTATGTCTAGAAACAATTCAGGCCTATTTATTCCTTCATTTGGGCCCAAATTCTGATTTAATTTGGATATAGACTCAATTGTACAACTGTTTAAAGTGACTCAATTTGTGGCTGTGGTGATGACATGGATATCAAGATTAAGATTAGTGCTTACGGAAATTAAGGTTAAATTTTCACAATACTTATGTGCAAAATGAAATTTCACTCCTTGACCAAATATTTAGAACAACCTTGTTCCAAAACAGTAAGTTCTTTTGAAAAATTATAAAATTACAACAGAGAAAAGGCCAATGTCCTCATCCCTCTTCCTGCCTATTCATATATTGTTTTATAGCATCCTGCTTTAAATTCTGAGCATGTTAAATGAGACCCAGGAGTAAATGTGAAGAGAGATAAACAGAGCAGAATCATTGCATCCGAAATGAAGAGTTAGGATGTTGGATATCTTACTAATTTTATGCAGCCTAAGGAACCATGTGCATGTTGCTCTCAGATATTTGTCCTTTATTATTGTAACACCCATTTCCTTCTCCCTCTTAGAAAGGCCATTTCACCTTTGTGCCTCAGTTTCCCCATCCCAACCTGCTCCTGCTCCAGCACCTCTGGGGAGGTTTCTCAGCTGCAGATTCCTGCCTGGAATTTTGCTGTTTCCCTGTACTTGATGTTGTTTGTTTTTGCCTTTTATCCTTTTACATGTTCTCTATATTCTTCACACATATATTTGGACCTCTGTAGCCCATTATATTAGTAGCTACTTTTCCCAGTACTTTTCCATAGGCTTTCTTTAACAAAACAAATCCCAGAGCTCCAAGCCCTGTGGGGTGCAGGGCCCCAGTGCTGTCTTGGCTCTTCCTGGGAACCAAGGTTAGAACAACTCTTTGAGATCCATTTCATGGACAGAGCACAGCCAGTGCCAAGAGGGGGGCTCCAGAGAACCTGGGGGGGGATTACATCACCACTTGTCCTCTAATCGGTGTTTTTTATCCAGTATGTTAAATTCTTAAAACTATAAAAATACACTCATCCCTGTAGGGGTGGGCTTTTGAGGACATCTTTCCTCGATTTCCCCTGACTGCCTCCAAATACAGACCCTGTTTTCTATCACCTCCTGCCTGGAATGCCCTCGGGTTTCCTTCCAGGCTGGGAGGAGGCAGCATACTCACGGGCGTGCTCGTAGCCGTCCTTCATGCGCTGGTACAGCCTGGCCCTCCACTCCCAGCCCTTCAGCTGCTTCTCCCTCTCGGCGCTCTCCGTGCCCAGCCCTTCGCTCCCTGCTCGTGCAGATAATTCCATCACTCTCTGCTGGGCCTCCTGCACCAGCGTGCTCAGGTGCACACACCTGCTCTCCACGCTCACAACTGCCAGGAAAAGAGGGAGATGGGAAGCGCTTGGCAAAATTCCGGCCGCGCTCAAAACGCGTTACGGGACAAATTAGATTGGAAAGGAGCTTCTCTAGAATCCTCTTCAAAAAGTCAGGTTGAGTTACTGAAGGCATTATCCACTCTGGTCTTGAAAACTTTCCAGGATGGATGGAGATTGTCCCACTGCTTCACTGCCCTTACAGTGAAAAAAGTGTTTGTTTTATGCAGCCTGGACCCCTCATTTTAACTTTTGCCTCTGTCTCTCATAACAGTATGACAGCCAGAGTTTAGCAGAGTCTAAGAATAACCCTACTGATGTGAAAAGTGCCCTGGGATCTTTACAGCCACAGGAGAGCAAAGAATTACTCAACACCTCTGACATGCAAAGGGTTGTTTTTGAAGAATGTTTGTCTCTAAGACTTTGCTTTCAGAAGCTGGCTTGAAGCCATCCTTCTTAAGTTTGATCATTCTTCATATGGACATCAGGGACATATGGTCAGGCTCCCTGGAACCTGCTGGTATCCTCAGAACTGTTGTTTACTGGGAGGCCAGAGGTGATAGGGTTTCCTGGATCCATGCCTACAATAAACATGCAACACATCTGATAGCACAACAGGACTGAGGAAGGAGATTTTATGTGCCAGAGTTTCAGGTGGTTGAGAATTGGCACTGGTTCAAGTTCTCACTAAGGATCTGGCTCTATCTGTTTAATCAAGGTTCAGATCCACATTTGTCGAGTCTTGGAAACGTGTCCAATCAGCCAGTGGGAATTTTAATCTTATTTTTATTTGGGTTCACATGAACAAGCCAAACCATGAGTATATGATGAATAATAGTAACTGAAAAGATAACACTTTGTCTTCTCCCCAACTAAATTAATATTTTAAGTGCTGTACTCTCTGATCTTAGTTACTTTGTTTTTAAAAGATGTTGGGTTCCTGTTGAAATTTATACAATCTGAGTTCCATGTGGAGATGAAGATCATAGTTTTACTTTCTATTGCTTTATCTGCTGCTGTTCCAGGCAGAAATCCAGGTGATACAGATGGAAGCTATCTGTCCTCCAGATCCTCTTTTCTACAGAGTTAGGTTAGAGGCTATAATGAGATTTCAGCTGGACCACTACAGCTAATATATACAGTGGAAGAGCAAAGGTTTTTTGTGAAGAAAGTTTTTGTGTGCACTTGGAATGAGGAATTCCTCTATTTTGCCTTCTCCCAGCTCTGTGCACCTTGTACATTTCTAATCTAATTCAGAGATGCTGTGTCCAGTCCTAAAACTGGGCAAGTCAAGATTTTACCCTCCCATTCAGCCCGTGGAAGTCTTGCTCAATTGTGTACCATAGAGAAAGGAAAATGTTCCTGCTGGGTGCCAGATCATGTTCCTGCAGCCCTGAGATGATACAAACAGGATTTAATTTGAACAGAGTTGGTTGAGTAAGGAAAGCAGAGCAGAAAGTCTGGAGAAAATAGAAAGTGACTGCCATCAGTTCCTCAAGAGTGATACCATGCACAAAGATGCTGTGAACCTTTGTTTTGAGGGCTGAAAATAACTTTTTACATTTCACTCTCAAATAGCCCCAGCAAACTCTTCAGGTAAGAAACCCAAACAAAATGATCGTTTGCTTTTACTGAGAATGTTTCATCCATTATTTCAATCAGAAAAACTAAAAATCAAGATAAGTGAAGTGGAAATTTGGTGGGTATATTTTGAAATGGAAATGAGGTGGTTATATATTCATATTCTCTGTGTTCATAGGCATGTTTGCATTAATTACAGGAAATGAATACTAATTTATGATTGCCCCTGCTCGCCATCAGACTGCATTTATTTACAGATGAGGTCAATGAAAAATTAGTTTAGTCTTTTTTACTGCTGTTTAGAACACTCAAGACTGTGTTTTCCTCTAGATTTGTCATGGTTAATGAATGTTGCTTCAGCAGTCAATCATGTACTCTAAATGCTGTCACACTTTTTTTTAAAGCCTCAGTCATGAACCATGACAGAAAAATAAACAAATAAATATAAAACTAAAAAACTCTTTTCACTGAGCAGCTACACTATGCAAAAATCTCCAGGGAAGGTTAAAGGAGGCCAGAATAAATGATAATATAAGTGCTGTGGATATAGAAAAGCAATAAAGGTGTACCAACACTGAGGGTCTGGCAAAAAAACCCAACATGCACATGCACACACACTCTCCAGTGAAAAAACTGGCAATGTTAGTAGCCTCAAGGTGCAATTTCCTGGAGCACTGAGATTGACATGCCAGCACTAAATGTTGTTAATTTAACTAACTTCAAATTAATGGCAGAGTCTGCAGTGGCCGAACCCCTCAAACACAGTCTCATTATAGCCTTGCTAAATATAGGCATTGACAGTTTAAAACAAATTCTCTTACATCAGGGTATTTTTAGACGCATATAAGGCGTTAGAGTTTGTGTCATGGTATATGGTTGATTAATTGGGTTGGTAAGTCACCCTCCAACCCACAAACTGGGCATAAAAAGGCCCATGAAGGAATACAAAGAAGTTTTATAACTACAATATGTAGTTATAAGCAATATTGGTATTCCAGTAAAGTGAGAAGGTCTGTTTTGTGCTTAGGTTTTCTCGGGTTCTGTAGAACTTTGAAATTCTCATTTAAGTGGGATTTTTAGGCCATTTGAAGACCAGTAGTGAGGGATCTGTGGGGAATGGAAGTGACAGATTTCAATACAACTGGCCTCCTGAAGGCAGCATAGCCAAAATCAAAATGATAATCAAAATAAAGCAAAGTCTAGACAACCCATCATCCTTCCATTTTTGATGACAAACTACATTTCCTACCATAATCTTTGAATCACTGAGTTCTTGTTGCCATATTTGTAAAGATTTTTTTCTCAAAATTGCTATTAACACAGCTGCCCTAGTGTTAATCACATTAGAGGCTCAACCTGGTTCATTAGTTGGTGCATCTGAGAGAGAGAGAGAACAAAAAAGATCTGCTGAGCACATATTCAATGAGCAGATATTGCTGCAAATATCCTCCAGCACTTTTGTTATAATAATCCTTATGATAAAACCAGGCAATTTTTGTGTGCTGTGTAATTGATTTTCACTAACAACAGCAGAATTGATCTCGTACAAGCAATTATCTAAGTCAGTTTGTGTTCTGTACTTACAGTGAGGGCTTTCCTTTGCCCCAACGTGCAGAAGGGTCCTGGCAATGGGGACGTTGTTTGTCAGAATGGCAATATCCAAAGGGGTGAGTCCCTCGCTGTTCGGGGTGTTCAGGTCCAGCTCCTCCAGTGTGTATTGATAAAGAAGAACCTGCACAGCATCCAGGTCCTGCTGCTCTACAGCCTCAAACATAGCTTCATTGCACTGGAAATTCTGTGTGTCAAGAAAGACAGAAATTCAGTAAAACTTTTCGTATGTTAGTGCTTTAAAAATAAAGAAAATTTGTGTTTTGGGAGATTGCTCCTCCAACCCCAGCTTAGGCTCAGCTTGAAGGATGGCAAATGTTTGCAGCAGAATTGAGCTTGGTCTACCCCTGGAGTGCTTGAAATTGCTTCAGGTCTGTGGGAAGATTCAAGTGATATTCAAACCCATATGAAACAAGAACATTTTTATTTAGACATCTGTCCTGTAATCAAACTGTATGAGCAACATTATGTTTGCAGTGTGAAACTGGATGATACACTAGAATTTTGGCACAACCTTGGACTACTGAGTTTTTCAAACTCAAAATTTCAAGTTGAAAACTACAATCAGATGATGAAAATCCAAATCAAACAAGCAGTTCTGCAGAAAAACCTTCTCAGTTCCAGTGTGACCCAGTGTGTTCATTCTACCACCTCAGTTATTTCTAGGTGCCTGCATTATTACATTTAAGTTGCAACTAGAAGAAGCTTTAAAATTTGTAGGCTATAAAATCAGAAGTAGAAATGGGACTGAGGAAATGGAGTGTCCAGTGTGCATGTGTGAGCAGCAGAGAGCACAAGCAGCCAAACCCAAGAACTTCCATGGCACCAACTCTCAGGCAGGGAGAACCACTGAACCTTTTCCTTACCAATGTCAAGGAGATAAAAGAATGGCATAATACAAAGGCCCCTGTTGTTTCCTAATTGAGCTGGGGAGAAGCAGGTGCAGGAGAGTAGCAGGGCCTGCAGGTTTCTTTTATGAGAACATCCTTTTGGAGCCTGCAGTAATGACAAGTTATTTGCCAAGATTCTCTAAATTCTCTCCCAGTGTCCCATTGCCATAATTACCTGATAGGGTATTTTCCTCTTTGGAATGGATTAGCAGGAGCAAGAGGCCCAGCAAGGCAAGGAGGGCTCAGAGCACAGATTCAGATACACAGTGTGAAGCAGTGTCCCAAAACCACAGGGAGGGAGCACAGAAAATTCTCATCACAGAATGCACTCTTTATTTTATGAAATAAATGTTGAACTGAAACCATCTTCTACTGCAATTAGCAGTTAGCACTTCAACCAAACTAAAACTTAATTTTCTTTTTCAATATCAATTTATCAGCAGTTTTACTGGGTATATCTGTGTCCAAGTTTGCTCTCAGTGAAACAACATTGACATGCTGGAACATCTTTTGTCTCCTCGTAAAATTCATGGACTAAGGGTTTCCAAGCAGTTCTGGAAACTGCAGTCCCCAGCTCCACCTTGGAATTTGATCAGTTCTATGGGGGCTTTTTTTCAATGAGCTTGAAGTTAAAAGTGTCTTCTGAAATTTTTAGGAGACAGACATCTTCTAGTCTACTCTTTGCATGTGAAATATTGCCACCACACTAAGAAATTATAAAGCAGATGTTACCTGAAAGTTTTAGTACAGACCCCATCTGTGCTGAATATTGAGAATCAGCTGAACAGGAGGACAAATGTACAGCAGGTGCCCTGCACCCCAAACTGCCAGTGTAAAGAAATGAGATGTTAAGATGACAATCTAAGGGTGAGATGAGCAATAAAGTAAGTCTGGGACAATAGTTCTGACTTGGAAATCTGACTTGTAGACACTGAAGTACAGAACAGCTCATGCTGGAGAAATATCTTTTCTGTAGGTTTCCATGCAGAATAAAAGATATGACTTAAACATCAGTGCTAATCATGGGGCTGTCATATTCTTGGGTTTAGATTCTTCTCCAGATGATAAGATTCAGGTTTAATTTTATAATCAAATACTTAGGCCACACTCCAAGGTTGGTATAAGATAAAAATCTCAGAAAAAGGGACAGTTGAATGGCAAAGCAGCTCTATTTGTCATTCTTTTTTAATCCCTCTGTTCAAGATAAAAACTATTTGTAAGGACAGAACTGTCATTAGGCAGAGGGCATGTCCAGAACATTCTGGAAAAGAAGACAGCACATATTTCTCTTATTATAAGAGAAAACTTAAAAAATGTCAGAAATTTTTACTGCAATGCAGGAATACTTCTTATTCTAGTAGCTCCACACATTTGCTGTCTTGCTTATGTAACACCTTTATAATCTTGATATCAGAGACCTTCACTTATTCTGGTGTAAGAGCAAAAGAATATTACTCTTGTAACTGATCACAGCTATGAAAAATTACTTATTTAGCAGTGAATTAATGAAGAGCATATCACAAAGGGAACTGGTTGAAGGAAATTTAACGACTGCATTGGTTTGCATTTCTTTTAGTTAAGTTCATTTTTGGAAACAGTCTGGGAGCAGAACAAAAAGGTGAAGCTGATGATATTACTGAGTGAAAGGCTGTGCTGCTCACTCAGGACAAGAAGGTACTTATTTCACATTTTCCCTTCCATGGTGATGCCTAGAGAGGCTGATCTGGAACAGAGACAGTTAAAGGAGTAAAATGGACATTTATTGAAAAGCCTTTTAAGGATACACTCAGTATCCTGGACAGTGCAAGAGCCTGGCCAGGGCTACACCCAGGATGGATCCAAGATGGATCCCAGTCATGAGTTTTTACACTTTAATAAGTTTTGGTCCATTTACATATTTGGGTTAATTGTCCAGTTACAGCTCCAGGCTATGAAGTCTCAGCCCCCTGGCTTGCTCCCTTTCCCCTGCTGTTGTTTCTGATTTTTGGGTACCATTTGTCCTTGATTCTCTAGCTAGGAAGGGATTGCTTTGTCACTACCCTGTGAAGAGAACTCACTGACACCTTACATGAAATTTCAGAGTTATATACCAGGTAGCAGAGAATCTGAAAAATATAAAAGCTAAAACTTAAGGCATCAGTGGCACTGTGTACACACATGATTTTCCCTTTTTTTAAAAAACCAGAATAAGTAATTATCTTTTAATTGGCTTTACATATGTGCACAAAAGTTAAATGAGTTAGCATTTGTAGAGTGCTACTCTAAGTGCTCAGTATCATTATTTGGCTTTAATTCCAATTTTATGAGAAACTCAGGAAATCTTTTACTACATCTCAGAAGTTTCTTCCATTATATAAACCAAAAATTCACTATTACATGATAATAAAAGAGAGATGGCTAATTCTTCACTAATAACTTCACTATTATAGCTGAAATTAAGCTGAATAATGGCTGACAAAAGTATTTAGTCCTTTTAAAATACACACACACACACGCATCCCTTAACAGATTTTACCTACCTGTCAGATTGCTGTAGAATTATTTTAAAAACTTTGATTTACACCGTGGCTTTTTGATTCAGTTATCACGATTTAGACCTGCTGGTGTGCCCTTTGAAAATGCATCTTTGGACTTTCGCTTGCCAAATGAAATACCTGAAGTATTTGTGAAATTTTGGCCCTAAGTAAGCTGCTGAGCAGAATCTAAGCACATGTTTAAGTTAAATTTGTCGTAAACATTCTTGCCAACTGACCTGTTGGCAAGAATGTTTCACCAAGAGGGAAAAAATAAAAGCAAATTTCTATTTCTTCATTTCATTAGAAATCTGATTGAAAAAGCTGCACTGATTTAAATGAGAAACAGAGCATGAATATTATAAGCTATTTCATCCAATCCAAACAATTACAAGACCAAATTGCAAATATCAGCTTTTCCAAATGAGCGATTCAGACACAAGCAATACCTGACATACATTGGCAAGTCTTATAACTTCAAAGAGTGTAAAATCATGGCAGCTGTGGTGTGGCCTTTCTAAGTGGTCATGTGTGCATCCCTCATCCATAGCAGAGCACATCAAACTCTGCTGGACAGTCAAAAAACATCCTGGAGAGGCAGTGAAGTATCTATTCCATCTCCACTCATGCTAGTGAGCTGCATCCACCCCAGCTCTCCAAGTCCAGAAAAACATTCTACACACCTCACCAACTTTCCCCCAACTATTTGCTTTCACACAGAAAACAGAAATATATTTGAAAATGACATAGTTTGCTGCAAAAAGCTTATCACATTCCATGTAGAAGACTCTCCAGTATTGCAGCATTTTATAGGCATCTGCAGTCTAGGGATAAGAAATCCAAACATGTATAAGGTGTATTATCTTTAGACCCCAGTGCTCTATTTTATCCAGCTGGTATTGTCATAAATACCAATAAGAGCCACCATTTACCTTTACTAGATAGTTTCTTCTGCTCTGAAAGGATAAAAGCATTCAATTCAAAGAAAAACCGAATCAAATTTGAAAGTGATTGGGTGTAGTTTAGGAGCAGTTTTTACATTGCTTTTTCCTTGACTCAGTCCTGCAGCCTCTAATCATTAGCTGGACAGCTGTGCTATGTGATTAATTTATTTAGGTGTTACTGTGATGCACAAATGTATATACTGAAAAGAACTACAGTATTGCTTTGCAGTAAGTAATAACCATGTTCCAGTAAGTGATTCAGTGCCAGAGTGTTTAGAAATGCAATCTTATGTAGCTTAATTAAAATGAAGTGCCCCTTTCAAGCTATTTGCTCTAAGTTTGACTGAAAAAGTCCACTATGTACTACTGGAGTTGGAAAAAGTGGTAAAGTAGTTTCTGCAAAGACTTGTTTTGATAAACATGGGTTCAAGAATAAAGCTATTTTGAGACATTGCTATGTCTGCAGCAAGACAACAATTTACTGAATGGAAAGTGTTGCACAGCAAGAGAGAGTGTGGAAAGAAAACTCTTCACTAGCCAAAGCTGAAAGAAAACAAATTCTAACAAATGTTGTTCACTTGTCTGGAGACATGATTTTACTCCTTGACTTAGCTCAGTGGCACAGAAACTCAATGATTAGAAAAGACGTGAGCTAGCAACTTGACCTGGAATATTTCTACCCCTTCACTAATGGTTTCCTTGCTGTTTATTTCTAGGGAAAACTGGGAAAACAAGAAGCAGAATGGATAGAAAGGGATCTCGAGCTCAGTGGTGTGGTCAGAGCCCAGACTGGTGATAGCTGCAGGTTCCTCTGCTGGGCGTTTGTCAGTGACAGCAGCTGTGACACTCCGTGACAGTGCAGTGGAGTTAGCACAGGTACCTCTGTGTCCCATTAAATCCCCATCCATACAACATGAAATCATCATCCTGATGATGATGACTGATG
Source organism: Sturnus vulgaris (assembly GCF_052056855.1). Classification (NCBI taxonomy): domain Eukaryota; kingdom Metazoa; phylum Chordata; class Aves; order Passeriformes; family Sturnidae; genus Sturnus; species Sturnus vulgaris. The sequence continues at coordinate 4,451,491 of NC_142262.1, forward strand.
GAATTGGCACTCCACTGCTGACAGATCCTGAGTGAGAAGGGACAGAGCTGAGGCTGTAAGTTATTGGCTCAGGGTTAGCAGAGGACTTGGCCCCCAGCAGCAGAGCCCTGCTCCTCCTTTGGCTCAGCTCATTGGCAATTTCTCTTCTTATTAGTGAAGTATGACAGAAGAGGCCATGTTTGAAGGAATATGTAATCTGAAGGGAGTATTTAGATAAACACTGGTCAGAAGATATGCTCACAGACTGGCATTCATTCAGCCTACATGTCAGTCTGCTCTGGCATGTCCACAGTGCTGCTTTATCTTCCTCCTTCACTCCTCAGTCACACTCAAGCTTGCAGTTTAAAAAAAAAAAAAGATAAGATAATGGCTAAAAAAATTAATCTAAAAAATCTTTCCCCACAGTTCATACTTTGAGACCTCAATTCAAATCATCCCTACACACTGAAAAGCAGTTGGAAACCCATAGCCTCAAAAGCACAGCTGTTGGCTACCATGAAAAGGCTGTTCTCCAGCTCACAAGCCTTGTTTGAATTTCAGGCTGCTCTTATGAAACAAGAATCTATTAGCTCTGGAAGAGCTGAGAGGAAGCAGCCATGGTCCCTGCTTCCTTCAGGTCCTGGTCCTCCTTCAGGACAACAGTCTCCATGGGTCATGCAAGGGTCCTCTGACTTCAGGAAAGCATGATTCTAGGGGACAGCACCAGCCAATTGAATTAAAAATAATTTCCAATTCTTGCACTGATTCGTATAATATGTGTCTTACATAATGTGTGAGCATTCCAGGAATCTAGAGTGTCCCTTTTCCTTCTGACAAAATGTCATATTTTTGTTATCTGGCCCAGCCATACTCTGAGTTTAGTCCTGCATTGCACTAAGCATCTGACCGAGTGCAGCAGAGCACTGGTTCCAAGGGGCATCTCCTGGTGCCTTCAGATACTGTCATAAGTCTTTGCTCTTTGAACTCTTTCCTTCAAAATAATTCAGAGGAGAAGTTGAAGAATATGTCTGTTTCTCCTACTTAGGAAAAAGTGGGATTTGCACTCATCAGGGAACAAAGCTGATGATGAGAATGGCAGTGATTAAATGTGGAGGGAGCAGAAAATATTAATAAAGAATGAAAGTCTCCCTGCATCCTCAGAACAAGCCCCTTGGAAAACCATAGCTTAAAGATAAGAAACGGCTTGTGAAATGACAAATACAAAAAGGAATCCAGCTTCTCCCCCTTGGTAGACCCTCTTATCTATCTTCAATATTAGTGGTTCATTTTCTTTTAGTATCCATAGGCCAGCTTTGAATGTGAAATCCCTCAGGGATTGGTTAGAACGTAGAATTCCCTTGGTAATTGGTGCAAACTGCAAAACCCTCAAAAGAGATAAAACCCCCCTGTAAAACAATAGCTGTTGTATATGCTAGATAGGATGCCTTCATAGAATAAACCATGGATTTGTGCCTTTCTGCACATGCTGGTTTCTTTACCCCGCTGGTCTGAGAGCTCACTGTGAGCCAAAATTCCATCTGGGCAAGGCTCGGGATCACTGAGAGCTGCAGCAGCAGCCTCAGTGATCCCAAACGGACCCCCCAAAAAAAACCCCGCCAGCGACAACCCCAAAGCAGCTGCTGAGGGAGGCTGTGGGGGCAGCAGCTGGAGTGGCAGGGTGGCAGTTACCATGGAGGCTTTGCGGAGGCTGAGGCGGTCGGAGCGGGCTCGGAAATAAGCTTCATCAAAGGACGTGTGGCTGCCCTTGAGCTTCTCCGACAGGTTGCGGTAGAGGCGCTTGGCCGCGCTGGGCGACGCCGGCACGCTGTGCTTCTTGCTCTGCAGGAGGCTCAGGCTGTGCATTTGTTGTGTCATCCTCAAGCCTGGGGTTTCTGGAGGGGAAATGACAGCCGTTTAGGGAGGTTTTGCTACACCAGCATGGTTGGTCAGGAGCGTGTCACTGGAACGCGCAGTGCGAGGCTAATGGGGCCAGCATCACTTTGACACACGGTTTTTGGACACTCAGAGCCACGTTTGGGGCTTTTCTCAACGGCAAGTTGATCTTTGTGGAATTAGACCCATGGGTGTGTATGGAGATGGAGAATTAAAGATGGAAAAATAAAAGAGAGCGCCTCAGAATTGTGGGAAATGGATTTGTAGAGAGTTCTCAGGGCGTGACACAAGGCTCACACAGTGTGCTTCTGTATGCAAACCTGGAGGTAAGAAATGCTGACGTAGACATGCCATGGAATAGGACAGAGAGTGCTGAGAGAGAAATGGAGCTAGAAAAAAGTTTCCAAGGATGGCCTTGCAAATAAGACTAGATACTTTGGAGACATAGAACTATGAAAGATGCATTGTAATAGAAGCCACGAGGAGTGATTTTATTGGCTTTAAAGCATTTTACAGCATGATGTAACAAAAGCTGATAGGCCAAGAAATGCTTATAGTGTATTGTAATTAGGAAATAATTAGCTTCTGATTGTGAAGGTATAAATTATAACATCTGTATTGTCTCACCCTTTATATGAGACTGAAAATGGAATAAAAGTTTTTTTAAAACACCTCTCAGTTGCCCCATCTCTGGGTCAGAAAAGGGCAAAATTCGGCACAGAATTATTTGCTAATTTGTATAAGGAGGAGGGTTTCAATTAATGAGAGAAACAATGTTTTTGCAGAGTGAGTTCTGGTAGTAGAGGTGTGGGAAAACATGAAGTAAACCAGAAGTAAATGTTGCTGTGGACAGTTCCATACTGAGTAGCTTCTTCCTCATGTAGTGGGCAGGCACTGGATGTGTCTATATGTTGTATCACTTTATCCTGCTCTGCCTTTGCCCTGTCCATTTAGAGTACAAACCCTTCCAAGAGGGACTGCTGCCTCTCCCTGACTGCCTCACCTAATTGGATTTACATATTAGCTCATAATTAAACAATACTTTATGTGCTCTATCATTACAGTAATTTTTCCGTATTAAGAAAAACCAAATTAATATTTAACTCTGGAAGCACATTATGTGGAAATAATTTTGCCTTTCTGAAGGGAGACTAAGAATCAGATTTGACCCAACTGCATGCATGGGAAACTATGCCTATGTATTTCTAAGTGAAAAGGTGACAAAAATGCACCATTTCTTCACATTTTCCTTTTCCCCTGACAAGAGTGTGTACATATCTATAAGGCCTCTCAGGACACTTCACAGTTGTAATAGTAAACCTGGCTACCCTTTCAGACTATATTTTCTGGAAATTTTTTTTTTTTGTACTGTGATACAAATTCTTTTTTGTTCTCATGGTCTCAGCCTTATTTTGAGCAAATTGGATGGCAGGACCAGTTTTTAATGGCTATTTCCAGTAAAAGCATTCTTTACTAAACACTCACCCTGCTGCTGAGTCTGGTTTTGGCAGGTATTTGTCCTTAAGATTAAAGACACCAGCCAGGTCTCCTAAGCTTTCTACATCTTCCATTCCCACTGTACACTGTGGTGAGCAGACATCCTGAGCATAAATGTATCTTATTACAAATAATTTCACATATTCTCCACGCTCCTGGGGTTTTGAAGAGGGACCAAGTCTCTGAAGAAAGAGAGACAGAGTAAACAAAATTGTCATAAGGGGTGGAAAGACTTTGTTACATTAGAACACCAGTGTGTGCAATCAGAAGGGAATTATGTGAGCTGCATCCCTAAAATAACTGTGCAAGTGTGGAGATGATCAGAAGCTGTCTGGGACTCAGGAGACAGCAATGCTGTGAGGATTTTTGACTGATTTTCTCTGAGTTTATGGAGTAAACTGATTATCCACCTCCCACTTTTCCATTTATTAGCATTTTAAAGAAACTCAGCAAGTTACCCAATTTAATAATAGTTTAGTTATCAGTTACTTGCAGTAACGCTTCCAGTTTCTGTTATTATATAGTGCTACAGATTGTCCCATATAAATGTCTCCCTTTACCTCTGTTTTCAAGAATTTCTTCTTTTCATCAATAAAATATGGGTCAAAACACAGACCCAAACAGTGAATAAAAAAAATAGGCCAGGGAGTGCCATAGGCATGTTTGTAAAGGAAGTTTCAATTTCCCAAAATAATTTGATTCCAAGACTACAAGTTTTGAATACCAAATACCTCACATTAGTAGTGAACTCAGGATAGAAAGAGCAGTTTGCATTTGCCACACAAACCTAACCACCCTCAAGATGAGGATGAAGAAGGCAGGTCAGCCCACTGCCCTGTGTCTGCTTTGGGATTATGATTTTAATTTGAAAAGCAGCAGGCTCAGTTCATCTGAGTGGCACAGAAGAGGTTACAAGGTTCATGAAGCCAATATGGGAATTAATTGAGGGGCTGTGTAGATATTTAGTAAATATACATCAAAAAAATTAGGAACATCTACTTAGTAGGACTTCTCCTACCTATTGTGATATTAGTTAAACAAAACAAGAATACCTGCTATTAAAGCTAATATGGTTTATGCCTCTCTCAGTATTCTCTAGGTTGATAAAGTCTTCCCCCTGTCTCATTAGACCAAACTAACTGCTTGTTGATTTTAATATTCTCAAGGATTTAAATAATTACAGAAAAATGGAATTTTGCCAGCCTGACTCAAAAAAAATCCTATCTTGTCTCCAGCCTTCACTAATGCAGGAAGTGTATTTTTCTCCATCTTCTTAAACTCAGTTGCCCAGATGTTTTTCACAGAATCTCCTGAAAGTCATCAAGTTCAAGCTTTTCTTGAGAAGGGGGAAGTTGTTTCCAGAATCCCAAATTTCTACAGAGAACAGCTTGACAGCAGCATTTTCTTTTATGAGAAAATACTGAGCAAGTAAAGGAGAAGCACCTGTCAGTTTTTGGAGAGTTTTCCAGGAAATCAGAGTCTTTGGGAGAGGTGCTCTAGTGACACCTCTCCCAGTACACATTCAAAACTCAGGCAGTTGGCAGAGCTGTTTTCTCTGTTTCAATGTGTACACTGTAAAAAGAAACTGGAGTCTGTTACAGCACTCTAGACTGCTGGTGTAGGCTTTGAACCAAAGCAAGTTTAGGCATCACTGGGTGCTAATCTGTGTCACCGAAACCAAAAAATCTCAGAGCAGTTAACTCCCAAGTCTGTTTCCCATGGCACAGGTCACTGTTCTCATGGGCTGTGACCAAACAGAATTTGACTCCAGATATTACAGTTCCTTGGGGTTGCTGGAGTCCTTCCCACCTTGATCTGGTCAGTGAACCAGGATTTATCCATTCAGAAGAAAACAACAGTGTGTCAGTAACCACCTAAACAACGACTCTGAGGACAGTAATCTTGCCACACATGGAAGCTTTGTCAGTGAAAAGCCAGATCAGATCCCCAGTCTGACCCTGATGGAGGAAGAGAACAGAATCTTTTACAATCTCATCAATGTTTCTGTGAAGTCAAGAGCAGGTGAATCTATAGAGAAGTAAACATTCTTGAAATTTCAGCTACTCAACAATAAAACAGATGGCATCTTTGCTATCCACACAGAATTGGTGAATCACAAATGACTTGAAACATAGATATGTTCCCTGTATACTCACCATCAATATCCCAAAAATGTGCAGGGAATAAATGTGGAACAATAAAGAAATAGCTGGAATGACACGATGCAAACAAGCTGCATTTTTCACCAGTGTACTGAAACAGTAAAGTGCAAAATGCTACTGCAGATTATCATACTTAGCATCCTCCCTAGTCACATACAAGGTATGAAATGAAACAAAAAAAAAGGCAAGTTGCATATTCTATAAAACTTTCTGGGAGTGGGACCTTATTAGGCTGCAGCAATGACTCACAGCAGAGCAACGGGAATGAGATCGGGCAAAATCGTGGGTGAAAAGCATAACAAGAAATAAGGAAAAGAGACAGCTTGATTCACATGCTTCTGTGATGGGTTTTTTGGATGCTAGCATTTTTTGACAGAAATAAACAGAAATTTCATGAGAGTAGTTTTAGGCTCCTTTAAAAAGTTATTAATTTGATTTCTTTTACAGCCATATCCCTGCCTCAATAATCAGGTGAAGACCTGAAATGTGCAATGTCTTGAAACAGTAAATCCCCCAGCTGAAATGCCTTAGCCTGAGGATGTGTCATTGTCAGAACTAAAACTGTTACAGCACATGGAGGACTAATAATTTAGAAAAAGAAGATGTACAGAACAGCTCCGTTTGAGGTTTTCACCTCTGGAAGCCTCTGCACAAAGCTGACATGGGTCAGGATGACATCAGGCCATCTCCATATGGTTTGGAGAAGCCTTGTGTGATCCAACTTGCAACCCCACAGCAAGGTGAGCACAGCCCCAGCTTTTACTGAGAAAGGCAGGACCAGGCAAAGTAACAGCAGCTCCCCTTATAACCACTCATCATTAACAGCAGTTTGCATTTCCAAGAATTAAAGAGCACAGAAGTCTTCAGCAGATCTCTGGGGAAACAGTTACTGCCCTGCCCTGGAAATACTCACCAAACCAGTCTGGGTGACTGTCACTGTGCTATAGCAATGAACCAAACCAGGGAACAAGGGCTCTCAAAACACATTTCATGCTGCACATCCTGCAGCTTCCTCTCTGTGATAGGATTTCTACTTGCACCTAAGCACTGAACCATTTTATTCCCCATCACCAGAGTCCTCTAAAAGCCAAATTCAAATACAAATGAATATAAAATAGTTACCTTTATAAAAGATTTGTGTTTTTTTCCTTTTTCATTGTCAAATACTGACCTAATATTCATGTCCCTCAAAAATATATTTCAGAGAAAGAAAAAGAAATACCTAAATTATAGATCATTCTCTGTTGTCTGTGACACATATATGCTACTCTCTATAGGCAGGTGCACTGGTAGGGCACAGCATAGCTGTAAAAGCATTCTCTTAGGATTTTAGGAAAACACAACAGCTGAGAAACCACTCAACACTGTATGTTTATGAATCAATCATACTTGAAACTAATAATTAGGAATATGTGCATTAAAGAGTTAAATTTGACTTACCAGCTTAGGCTATCCAAGGCAAAACGTGAACAAGTTGCTGGTAATTGTCCACTCTGTTCCTTCAATGAATCACATTAGCTTGGCTGTCTCTGCTGGCTCAGCCTCTGGGCAGAATGAGTAAATCTCTTCCTTACACTGCATGAATGATCAGATATGAAAAAGCCTATTACTAGCAATTACTGAAGTCCAAGATTGCTGCTAAAACCTCAGAGCAGAACAGTATTTAAAGCAAGTATTATTGTAGGTGCCTTAACTCTGTCCCAGTTACCTGTGCAGCTGTAGGAGTGACTAATATATGAAGCCTCCATGTGAGAGATGCCATGACTTCTGTGTGATTTTAGCTTGTTGTAGCCTTTAAAATTGATCAGCAGCACAGTGTGCAAGTAGAAAAAAAAAACAATTACTGCCAGAGTAAACAAAACCATGATTGTAATTAATTTGCCATGAAGTATGAGCAAAAATACATTAATGCAGCCATCCTCAAGCAGCTGGTTTGATGCTAAAGCAGTGAGAGGAAGGGGGGAAAAAAAAAATCACAGTGCAGTAGTGCTTGTTGCATGTGATGTATTGTTTCTTCTTTCTCCAAGCAAGCTACCACTACAGCTGTCTGCAATCATAGCAACAAAAGCAGCAGCCAGAGCCATAGCTGTGGGACATCTGCAGCATCATTGGAAAGCTCCCAGCCTGAACAGGTTACGCCTCAAAAAGATTATTAAATGGATAACAAAAGCACACTCTACAGAGGTTTCAGCTAAAGCAGATCCTGTAATGTCTGCATTAGGAGCTTCCAAAATAGTAGAGCAGTGATATTTCAAAATCTCGTTGTTTTTTTTTTTTTTACTATAGAACAAAAAAATGCAAAAACTGGAATTCACAGAAACCCACAGAAATGTTACAAGGTCAAATGTGGAATAATTCAAATACCCATATATAGTATGCTAAAAACAATGAAGGTGACAATCAAAGATAAACAATAATCTAGAAAATTATTATCCTTCTAGACAGTCCTCTGGGTTAAATTCATGCAATCAGAAAACTTCAGTGCAGCATCAATAATAAAAAAGAACCAAAACACACCAATTTCTGGTCATAGTCAGGGACCATTAATATGTACAGAAAAAGTATTTTGGATGGTTTTTAAGGAGATATCAGAGCTACCCTCACAGTCTGCTGAAATTTATTCCCTGGTTTTATTCAGACATGATGCTTGATTTTTGGAAAATATTGGAAATCTCCCAAAATCTGTTGATCAGCCTGATTCTCCCACACTTCAAGCCTCAGCTGAGGATGCTGTGCCTCATACCCAAGGGCATCCTTTTGCCCAGGCAGCTGAAGCTAAAATGTAGTCCTGGGCCTGATGTTTGTATGCCATGGCACTTGAAGTTATTCTGTATTTTTTAAACCAATCTGGATCTGGATCAAAGCATTCTTTGGGGAGGTTTTCTATTGGCACGTGTGTGTGCCTGTACACGTGTGTGTAAATGTGCACACAGACATATTTCCCGGGCATAGTGAGAATATTAAATGCAAATAGATACAGGATTTGCTGCAGCAGAGAATTGCCAAGTGCTATTACAATATTCTATGCACAATATTCTATTCCTTCTCCTTTACCATGAAAATCACAGGCCCTCCATGTACAGGATTCCATCTTTTGTTCTGCTCCTTCCAAGGATCATTTAGTCAGAGAGTTGACTGAGCTCACTGCTCCTTGCCAACAGGAGGAAATTTGGAATCTTTCAAAAACCACCAAATACCTCTCTAACACTGAGATACTATCTGTAAAAAAGCATGCTGAAAATCTGAAATGTCTAAATCAGTTAAAAATAAATGTAAGCTTAAGAACTCCATTTTTAGTGCTGTCCTAAACAGAGATGATTCTTCTGAGTCAAAATCCCCAATTAAGTTTTTTTTTTTTTTTGTCTGTATAGACCTCATTTATGGAACTCACTTGTAAAGGAATTCTCAATTTCCAGCTGTTTCCAGGGGAAAAACATGAAGTGAATTTCCAGAAATTAGTCTATTAAACATTTTCTAGCACTTTCTAATTGTGGTTCAATACTTCTATCTTCTGCTTTCTCCCTTCAGCTTGGTGGAAAGCAGCCCTTTTACAATTGCCAAATGCCATTTCAATTTTTAAAATGCTTAATCCTTTTTCTACCCAAACTGTATTTAGTAGAATAGTAAAAGTCAAGATGTTTTCTTGCCCAAGCCTATTTCTTATGAAACACAATTAACTTTTTTGTATCAAGGAAATATATTTATAATCTTCTTGAGCTATGAATATAAATTTGTAATTAACCTGTTCAAAAGCCAGAAGACACCAAACAATGCTCAGTAAGGTAAAAGAAGGAATCATGCATTCAGCAAATGGTAAAAAATGAAATTATTAAAAATTTTTATTGAATGTTTGCAAATAACTGTGAGAGGCACCTCCATCCAGTTCTGGAAATGAAGAAGACTTAAAAGAGCTACAGAAACAAACCCCTGGGTTTATGATGAAACACGTGGAAGCAGATCCTTTATTCTGATCTGCAGAACCCTGCCCATCCCCAGCCTTTGAGGCTTCCATGAGAGGACAGAGAAGTCCAGTTATTATTGCCCTTGCATTCCACTCTCCATGGCTGCACAGAGCATTTTGCTGGCTGTACTTACCCTGCTGACTTAACCTACTGTGACAGCCTTTCCTTCCAAGATTGATGAGTCTGAGAGTTCCCTACCTGCAGCACACAAGGCGAGCTGATCCCTCACGCTGCTGCTGTTCTTGCTGCTGCTGCAGCTGCACATTTTTGTGAAGATGTACATTTAGTGGCACATTTTGTTTAAAGAGGCCACCCAAGTAGGCTGACACAGTCCCCAAAACCTTCGCCCTGTGTCGCTCTCAGCTTTACACACCACAGGTGTTTTTAGCCTTGTGTTGGCCGCTAACTCCATTAGGAAATTTTGTTTGGTGCTGGCAGACATTGGGACATTTCTGGGATGGGCAGCTCCGTGTAAAGTCTCGGGTTTCGCGTCCTCCATACATCGATAGGTGGCAGCGTCCACCCAGCTCTCCAAAACCCTGGAATGTCCCCGGCAGACACACAGGGATCCTTGTCCCCAGGACGGGATGTCCAGCAGGCAGCACATCCTCCATCCCCAAACACAGCGTCTCTGGGTTTTATATCGCATGCACCGTCATTGGGAAAAACATTGGGTTTTCCCACTAGAGACTGGGAGGGAAGTTTGGAGTGAAGAAATTCACATGGAGCCTGACTTTACTCTCAAATAACTCAATGGCAAAGCTGTTGCCATCATAAGAGACAAAGCTGCATTTTAGACTGTTCATAATCCCACTAAAAGAACAAATATTGCTCAAATAGCAGATCTCCATCCCCTCTCACAGCAATGGAGCCAGGCAGATTGAATGCCTGGGAATGGGATCTCCACCCCCTCCCAAAATAGCACGGCTAACTCTGGCACCTGTGTGCACTCTCATCTTAAAAATCCATTCCTTGGAAGGTAGTTAAAGTAACTCTTCTCCTTGAAACAAGATAATGTTTTGGTTTTCATAAAGTCAAAACTATTCAGTGGGAAAGGTAAAATAAAAACCAAACAAAACCCCCAAACAAACACATAGAAGGGTATGTTACTTTGTCCCCACACTCATTCTTTCTTGCACGTTTTTGTACATATAAGGTACTGTAGTACCAAATTCCAGCTCTGGTTTTGGCAATTCCTGCCTCTCTGGCTCCTTGTTTACCTATCATCTTTCACACATTCCCCTTTGCCAATTTGTTTATTCTCGGCCCTATTCCCTAGTTTCTTGTGTTTCTTCAAGGACATTGATTTGAGTATTACTGTTTCAATAGTTACTTTAGCCAGTGTTCTTGATCCAAATCCATAGCAAATAATCTATTATTCACAGAGACACAGAAGTATTCAGTATGCTTATAAAAAAGACAAATATTTCCCAGTTGATCAGTCACAGACATGATCAAACTTGAAAAATCCTGAAACTGTGAGCGAAGAAAAAAATGATTGTGTTTGGACTAAGCTTAGAAAAGAATTTTCCCAAGAATTCTGAAATATTTGAGGTAATGTGATGTAACTGACCAAATGGAGCTGGGCTTGGCAGCCCTGGCTCCCCCAGGCTTCCTCTGGGGGAAGGCTCCCAGCCCATGGTCCTGTCAGCCCAGGTTGGAATCCAGCACAGCCAGGCTGGCAGATCCACCAGTGCCTGGGGCTTGCAGGCTCCCACTGCCAGAGGAAGGATGCAGAGGGGAGGAGTTCTCAGCTTTGTGGCAGCTGTGGACTTGCTGCTTGTATTTCAGAGTATGGTTTTAAATGAACTAGCAGAAACTCAGAGCTGTTTGGTTAGAATTCTTTAAGGATGGCATTTTTTTCAGACAGTCACAGTGGCTTTTTTACCCCTGCTAGTTTTTTTACTTGGAAAATTCCTAAGAATAATAATTGCTGGCTGCAGTGGAATAGAATCGGGCCCGGGCTGTCAGAGCTAGAAAACTACTGAGTCATTTGGGATCTTTTGGAGTGTGAGTTAAGGTAAACAGAAATAAAATACTATAAGAAGTCCATGAGAGCCTCAAAGCCCTTCCTGTTTGAACCAAGGAATCAAAGAGCAGCTGCTGTTACCTATCAAAAGGTATGCACCAGCTCTGATTGATGGCAATGCTGCTCTATTGCAAAACCAATGCAGAGCAGAGCTCTTGGCTGATGGCTCCTGCAGTTGTTCCCCAGATTAGGAAAAAACCCTAAATCTGTGCAAACATATCCAGATTCAGGAAGCCTGTAAAAGTACATGAGGCCATTGGACGTGTCTGAAGATACTGCTGCTCCTCAGAAACAAATCACCCATCTGAACATCATGGAAATAATGAAGTTGTCATCAACAACAGGCGGCTGTGATGTTTTGTCAGCGTCCTGTTGATTATGTTATCTCGTCAGACACTCCAGTTAGAGATAATTTATGCCATGTATTGTTTAGCCATGAGTACTCCCAGCTGCACTACATTTAATTCAAGTTACACCAGAACATTTTACAAACAGAAATTAACAGGCTTTTCATAGCTGGCAATTTCTAGATTAGGAAAGAATAAAGAAAAAAACAGAATTTAGCAAAGTTGAGCATGGAACAAAGCTGAACAGAGGTGGGAATACACCATCCCAGAGAAGCACCATCTTTTATAAGCTAAAGACATTTTTAGGCTTGTGACACAGTCTTTAAAAAGACCAAAAGGAACATAAAAATATATAGATAGGTATCATTGCAACTTTTGTATGATTGCAGCAATTAGCAGTATTCTTATTAATATAAGGCCTATTTCTGAAGATTGATCTCCCTTTTCTTCAAAATTTGTATAAGAGCATCTATTATAAGGTATTTCACAAGTGCCATTATTTTTCATACTGAATAAAGAAAGACCTTCAATAACAGAAGAACAACTTCCTGCTCTTCTGTGAAGCCCAAGCAGTGTTTATCTCACTGAGCAGATACTCCTTAAAGAGCAGCTTGTTTGCCCTGATAAAACCAGGTGTCCGTTTATGGGCAGTGAATTTAACATATTAAAATCAGACATTTAAAAAGCAACACATACACAAAAACAACAGCAACAGCAATCCTCCACCAAACAAACCACAAAAAAACCTCCCCAGAGTAAGGTACCATTTCAGGAAACTTTGCTACTGAGGACAAAGAGTAGGAAGAGAGGAGCTGTTTCCAAAGGGTAACATTGACCTGGGGTGAATAATTTTTCCCGATCCTGATGGAGACAGATTGTTCTAGATAACAACAATTCAAACCAAGAGCCCATCTGCCTGCATTATCAGAGGAAGAACCACAAGGAGATTTGTCTCCCTGGACCAGCTTTTGTCAACAGCCCTGCGGGTTATCATTGCAATGGGGGAGCATCCCCCTGCCAGGCTGTGAGAATTTCCCACAAGCTGGAATTCATACTGCAGTCATTTGGGCTGATGTTGCCGTTCATTTACATTTGAGTTTAAATGAAAATAACTCTGAGGAATTCCAAACCAATGTATCAGAGGAGCAGTGCAAAAACCCAAACAGAATAGAAGTGATTGCTGTGAAATAATTCTATATTTGACAGTGCCATTCTTTTTGACAGTGAGTTCAAATGAACATTTAAACATTCATTTTTTTCTGAGAAGTTATGATAGCTCCAAGGTTTATTGCAGATCAAATCATGAAGATCCAAGGTTTACTGCAGAGGCAATGCACATGGACGTAAGAGTTTTTGTTGAAACCTTTTTATACTTTAGAGAGACAAGGACATATGATTGTTTATCCTTTACAAGAGGTGTGGGACACAGCAAAATGAGTGGCAAAATTCAAAATATGGGATTGTTCTTTCTGCAAGTGCAACATTTCAATAAAAGTGAAATTAAAACGTAAGAAGTGCAACCAAATCTTGTCCCTTTAGAACATAGAAAATCTGTAACATACTTTACCAAAAATAATTCCCTTTTTGCTGCAGTGGAGGTTTTAAAAAACTCTAGTAGTGAGAATAGCAGTTCATGAAAATATCTTCTCATCACTTTTATTAAGCTCTAAACCTGATGAATCTGTTCCCTCTCAATTAGTTGTGCCAGCCTCTCACTGAGCAATAAACATCAATACTTGGCCTTGCTGTGTTGCCACAAGTCCCATCTCCACCACACAAACAAGATCAGAATACAAAGTGATAATTGCTCCCTGATGAACACACAATTTTGGATTAATTTAGTTCACAGCCTCTCTTCCCATTTCTCTCTCTTCATCACATTGAATGCATCAACCAACTCTAAAGGTGAGAAATTTGTCTGAAATAAACTCCTCCTTTTCATGGCTGAAATGTTCATTCATGCTGTTTCATTGCAGCATGACTTACTCTGTTTTCCAACAGGTCAAAGAGAATCTGACTCAGACTATAAAACCGTGGGCTTTATCTCTCATATTCCAACTCTGACTTAGCAAAGTCCTTGGAAAACATCCATCAGGCCAATTCTTCAGGAGGGGCTGTGGCATAGGCCATATCCTGATGTGTTAGCAAAAGTCTGTGAACTTCCATCCTGTTCTTGGACCCTCTGGGACGTGCTTTACTCCTTCTCAGTGCCCCTCAAACCAGAAGGAACAATGCTGGTTAATCTGGGGGCAGCAGGTATTTAGAGCACACAGCACGACCCTGGCAGGGGCCCAGGTTCACCCTGGGTGGGACAACTCAATGCCAGAGCTGGTTCAGTCTCAGGATTTTTTGTTCTTCAAATCATGGTAAAGCACTTGTCAGCCCTAGAGCAGAAACATTGGCTGGGAAAACCTTTGAGATATCAGGCTCACCTGCCCTAAGAGTTTCCTCTATCAAGCATGTTTGGTTATCATGTGCTCACTTACGTTTCAGTTACATGCAGAAAATTGAAAATATTAAAAATTAACGTCAAAAACTATAAAACTCCAACTTCTCAACAGCTTATTATAAATAACTGCTTCCTATATTTTATAAATGAGGTACTTCAAAAGTGTTTGTACATCACCATCCAGTTATTACATTCATTAGTGTTGTCACGGGAGACAGATGGGGAATATAATTTGCTGCTGTGTTAAAAGATTGAATATGGATTTGGAAAGGAGGACTCCTGGTCCAATGAAACAACACTCTCTGCAGCCAGAAGTGCTGATCTGATTTCATCTGAATTGTGTTAATAAATATTTGCAAAACCAGGCAGCTTAGGTGGCTTAATTAAGAAAACACTTGCTTTTCACCTTTAGTAATTAATTTCCTTCAGGGTCAGCATTTGGTGGTCTTACAGCTATTGCCCAAACTTCTACACACTTCGGGATGATTAATGGTCCCTGTTCTGGAAAATTATGAGGTGCTATAAAGAAAAATTAACTGAATTCACACAATGTGAAACCTCTCACTGAGTACCTTTTCTCTGCATTTTTTTTAAGGGGCACGGTCTGTATGAATGTGTCATAGAAAACTTGTAATGAGGTCCCCACAAACCTGCACAGAATTCTCTCATGCAGTAATGCAGCCAGTCTCTGCTACAGACAGCACTGAGCCCGAGTAAAATCTTACAAATACTCAGTGCTGGCAGGAGAAGTACCCTTCAAATAGCTCTGATCAATGTGACACCTGAGCCTTGGGACAGAAAAAAATGCTCAGGGTTTTACTTCAGATGCTTTTCTTGGTGTATCAACCATCCTTCCAAAACAGCCCTTCTCTCTCTCACACACACACAAAGCACAACCACAAAAATGTGCACATTTTGTCCAATTTTGGCTCATCTGACTTTTATTTTACACCCTCCCCCTTCAAGAAGCTACTATGGAACTGAACTTTCAAATTACCGACTTGCAACATCGACACTTGTGTTTGAAAAGCCCACAGATTATGTGAAGTTGGAACAGAATAAAGCTGGTGGCCAGTGAATGATTCTATAATTTTTCTCTGAATGAGTCTATATTAAAAAACAGCTTAACATTAAGAAATAAACCTGCACTTCAGCAAAAGCTGGAATATTAGTATTTTGATATCATAGAAAAGTTTAATTACTGAGCCCATTATTATATCACAGTCTCACAGTTTAAATACAACTGTGAGACTGTGATATCATATTCTTACAGTTCTTTGGATTTTATGAAGAACACCAATACACTAAAAAAAAAACCTCAGAGGTGCTGTCTTTAAAGAATGATTTTTAGAAGGGTGAGAAATCCAAGCCTAACTACCAGCCTCTCCTGAAAACAGGCAATCTAAAAATTGAATGCTCTGATATATCAGCACACAAGCTGTGCTAGGAGGATTGTGAGATACACAAAAAGACAAGTGAAGCAGTTGTGTTTTCTAACACTCAAAGAAGCACAGATTCAAGATTAATGATACCAGTTTTCACCACCACAAAGATTGCATAGAATTCCCTTTATTTATACCTGAATTTAGCTTTTAAATATAAGTAGTAGGAAAACCTGATTAATAGAATTCCAAATAATTTTAATATGAGTTTAAAGAAATAGTTATACACCACTGAAAACAGAAATTTTGGTCAGAGTTTTTTCACAAACTTACCTGTGAACCATCCAATGGCATTTTAATATGCAGCATTTTGTTCAGTAGCCTTTTGAAACTGATATGGAGAATACAACTGGAACTCTCAGCCAGAATCATTCATAGAGCCCTCACGAGGAGTTCAGGCTTAAAAGTGAAATGAATCTTCTGTAATTTTATGTGAAATTCCACAGCTCCATGCAATATGATCTTCATTCCATTTTGGGGGCTCCTACTTAGGTAGCAAATAATAACAACCTCTCTAAATTGCTGCCTTTTGCATATCTCCTACAGATCTGCTGGCTCAGATCTTAGGTTTGCATAGGGACAACCTCCCAGTGGGCTACAGATATGAAACCTTTCTGCACATGAGAAACACTTACTTCCATCTCCTTCTTCAACCCCAGATTCAGCAATTCAAACCAGAAAATCACAGCACAGACACCAGCCCTGACAAGCCTTGGCAGTACCGAGTGCTGCCAAAATGGAACAGAAAACTGTTTCTACATGCAGACAATATTTCTAACTGTGCACAGTGCTCACACTAGATGACAGTGCAAGAATTAAATGTCACTTGCATACCAGAAATACTTTTGAAACGTGAAGTGGGAAATAAGGGAGCGATCACGATTATACAAGAAAATCCAATAGGGTTGCAGTAGCGAGCTTTGAATTTGCTTCACAGGGAAAGTTGTCTCCCTGCAAAAGATGGTTTTTCTGTGCATGGTGCAAAGCCAACTCAGTTCCTTTTAATTTCCTTCATCAAAGCAGCCTCTGAACTGTATTTCCAAGCTAACAATTATATAAAACTAGGTGACTTCTCAGAAAAGTTTTCCTTTTCTTGAAAAGCAATGCAGAAAATTAAGGAATTACTGTGCTGAAAAATTAATACATCCATATGTATCTGTCTTTAAAAAGTGACTGACAGTTCAAACACATTAAAAAAATGAAACATTAGATACTCAAAATCAGTTTTCAGACATTATTAGAGAGCAATTCCTGAAGTATAACTACCAGGTAAATAATTTTCTGTAAACAGTACTTTTGAGAAAACTGCTTGCAGACGATTTCCAATTAAAAGAAAGGTACAATTCACTGTAGCATTTGCTTCAAATTATACAACCAACTAATTATGAAGTAGTCTCTTTTAACATGAAATAATTAATACAGCTGATTAGTATACACAGATGGGTGAGAAAATAAAGCTTATGAGTGAAGTATGAAAGGAATGGAAATCTGAAAGTAATTACAATGGATTTTTCCCCCATTTTCTCTCTATTAAGAGTATTTTGTATTAGTTCTATATAAACTCATTTTCACCTCTGTCTCTGATAAGACAAGCAGAAAACTGTTACACAATATCACCTATTTCAAATAACACCAGATTTTACACATTTTTAAAATCCAGGAACAAATGGATAAGGAAATAAAAAACCTCAAATTGTGTTTCTTTACAATTGATGAGTCATGATTAAAAAGTCAAAAAAGGACATTTGCATTATCTGTCTTGTTCTGAAAATAGTACTGTATTAAGAATAAATGATACAAAAATATCATCAAAAAAACCTCAACAAATGAGAAATGAATAGGATGAGTACAGGATCAGAAATTCCCATCCAAAGCTACTGGGCACTGTTAATTACAGCAGGCCCTGAGCCAGTCATCTGCTCCAGGAGCAGGTTTTGATTGGTTTAATTCTTTTGCTGGACAGCACAGAAGACGTGGAAGACTTTTCTTAGCCACAGGCAGAACATTCTGCAACTTTTTGCTGATATTCCCTACTCAAGTGCCTCTGTTCTTTATTGGCACCTTGTATGAAATCTGAACAGTCAAGCAGAAAGTCTCTTTAACCCCCACTGGTATCATCACAGCAGCTGTCAGGGAATCCAGATGTGCAGATAAACCTATCACTTGTTTGGAGACAGATTTTTTTATTTTTTTTTAATCCTGAAACACATTTTCTTTAAAAATTGCAAAGGCTTAGCTATAGTGGTTTCCTAAAGGAAATCACTCTTGCATCTACAACTTCTTCAATAAAGTTCAAGGCAGGAAGAGATGCTGAAAATTGAATTAGTACCAAAAGACAGACAAAGGATACAAGAAACCAAAATAGATGGAAGTTTAAGTTCAGTGATGGAATAATTCCTTGTCTTACCAGTAACCATATTCTTAGAGAAATAATTCTCACAGCTTCAAACTGATACAATTTCAGTCAGTAGAAGAAAGTGAGGTGCTGATTTAGTAAATAATTTTGAAAGTCCCTGTAGATGTGTATCAGGGTCATTCAATGATAAAACTTTAAAAGAAATGGTGCAGGATGTGTTAAGATTCGTCTTTAGAATGGATTTGAGACAGGGTCTGGGTAAGGAAAACATACAGGGGACTTCTAAAAGCAACTTCTGATCATAGTTCTTCAATTACAGCAGCAGTTCATAAACAGCTGAAAAAATAGGATACTCTCTCTGTTAGGTGTATTCTGTGCCAGAGGAAATAGGAATCTGGTTTTCCAAAAGCTAAATGAAGCAGAGCTACATGGACTCTGTGTAACAATGAGAGCAACACTATAATTTATTGGATCTTGAAAATATAAGCAAACAATCCAGGATCTCTGCTTGAGTATGGGTATATATGAATTTATCTCAAGCTTCTTGTCTTTCTGGAAGCCCTCCACAATCTCAGTCACTTGGATGAAGTATTATACAGTATTATAAATTATTATTAAGTGAAATGAAGTTTATAAATGATATGAACTTATTGAAGAGATGGATAAAGAGCTGTCCAGGAGATTTCAAGTAACAAAAAGGTATTTTATAATAAGAAATCTGTGCAACTGTTTAATTTGCAGTTTTTTGCTGCAATTCAGCAGCTGTTCATTACAGTCTGAAGATGCTTCAATTATCACCTCTGTGCTGTCTGGTTATAAGGTCATTGAAGACTCCTTTTAAAAGAAGTTGCATCAAGTTTCCTAAAGCAAATATTTAGATAACTGCTAGATTGTGTCGCTCTCTCAGAAAATCAGGATGTTGATTTTCTCCCTGCTTTGATGGTCATCCTCGTGACAATATTCCTGTGAAATACAGTCCTTCAGAGAGGGACTGGGGATAAAAAACTGCTCTGGAGATCTTCCTTTTATTTATTGAAAGATCAGAATCACGGTGCATTCAGCAAGAATTGTCACTGCCTTCAACACATGCAAGCTGTTATTCAGCAGAGCTGGCTGTCACCCAGAAAGACACTGCACTGTCAATTTACAAGCAGGTTAAAGCAAAATAGTTTAGTGATAACTTATACCCAGAAATGTATTGCAATGATCAAAATTGCTTTCTTGCATTCGGAATTTAAATTAAAAACATTAAAATTATAGGGAAACATTAAAAAGCCTTCTTTCACACTACCACTGACTGTAAAGATAGGAATTTGGAGGACTTGTGAAATAGTGGAATGATAGCTTGGATCAAGCTTCAAAGTGCTGGTTAATATCTCATTAACTTTACTAGTGAAGGAATCAACCCTTTCTGATTGATGTCTTAATCATGTCCTAAACAAACCATAAGGCAATAATTTCATCAGCACTTGTACATTACCCTTCCCTCACAGCAGCAAAGAAAAACTGTTCTCTTACATCCATTCCTTCCTCTGTAAATTAAAAGGGAAAAGATATTTGCTTGATAAATGTAAGAGACACATTCATGATAAAATATACAAAATTATCAGCAGAAAGATGTTCCACATAAATGGTGTCCTCAAGTGACCTTCTGTGAAGCTTGAATAACTCTGTGACATAGAACTGCTTCAAAAATGAGGTAATTGAGCGGATTTTGGAGCCAATTTAAATGAAACAGTTTTCAATGCAATTCCAAGCAAGTCTGCTAGATTATTAAACAGCGGATTTAATAGTTAACAGACACTCCTTTAAGTTTCTAATGTAGCTGAAATAACTTCCATCCTAGGAAAAAAAACATTAGTAGAATGAATCCTGCTTTAATCTACATTTTCAGGCTTTAAGTTGCATTTTTAGTATTTCTTTCAGCTGCCTTCAGCCTGCAATGGCAAATACACCTACAGGCCCAGTACCACCAAATAATGTGAGGCTTTGCACACGTTGAGGCTCATAGATTTCTCAGGCTAAATTATATTAAAGCACCTACACAGCCATTAAACCTCACTCTCCTTCCCCAGAGCCACTTCAGTAGTGACTGTAGGAAGAAACTGTTCTTTGATGACCTCCCTAGTGAATGAATAATTTTAGACTTTCCTGGATGATTACTCTTGTTTTGCCCACCCACTTATAACATCAACTATAATAAGGCTATTTATGGTAACTACTACAAGATAAATTAAACCCACATTTGTGATTCGCATACACAAACCCAGCTCCACTTAACACAGCAAAAACCTTTGTGCCTCAAGAGGGCACTGACTGATGTGTGACTGAGAATGCCATTTTAAAATGTGCCTCTTCTACCTATTTTGGGGATTTTTGAGTCACACAGCACGTGTAATTAAACAGCAGAAGCGTCCACACAGCTGCTCTTTGGTATCAAGATCAATGTGCCTGTCAAAATAATCAAAGATGCCCCCTTGGTCATGCAAAATACTGAGATTTCCAAGCATGGGTGTGATGCCAGGACTCACAGTGCTGTCCTGGAGCTTGGTACAACTCCAGACACATTCACAGTAGCAGTCTTTTCACTAAATTTCACACCAAAATACATCCCCATTCGTTCAGGCCTCAAGAAGGCAGTCACCTCATCCAACACCACTAGTGCTACTGGATTTATAAGGATGTGTTTTTAAAAATATTGGGAAAAACTAATTTGAAGTTACAAGTGCTACCTCAGAAAGTTTTCCTCTGAGTTGACAAACAATTGTTTGGAACAAGGGGAGTATTTCTGACAGACTGGACTGAGTCTGTGGTGCTGCAGTTGGATCACTCACCTGGGCTGAGGGAAGCTCAGTCCCTCCTCTCCACTGAGCCCGTGAGTTTCTATTATTATTATATTCTATTATTCCTCAATCTTTTTCACAGGAGAAATGTAAGAATGGATTGGAAAATCACAAAAGAAATGTACAACAGTCAAAGTTTCCAATTCTCATATCCCTTAGTAAGAAATTCATCCCTAAGCCCAAGAAAATTACTCAAGTGTTGATATCATTGTGTTTTGAGAAAAGCCTCAATTTTTATAAAGATCTTTCAGTGAAAACAGTACAGTAAGAATACATCATTAACTCTGATTTAGTGTGATGTGAATGCACCATAATGACCACCCTCTGTTTTGTGCACGAAACCAGCTGAAAGAAACTCCACATATGAAATACAGAAGCTTGGAACATTCTGCAGTGTGCACGGTGGTTAGAAACAAGAAAAAAAAATGCTGCTGAAGTCTTTACAGTATTAAGATATGAATAAGGAACATAAATATATACTACATGGTGAGTAATGAGCATAAAGTTTTCATCTTTCTTCGTGGGAAATCCTATGGAAGGCAAATAAACCCATAGAGACCATTGTAGGAACCCTTACCATACCATTTGAGAAAGCTTTCTTTTATCCCAATAGCTGGCAACAAAATATGTGCATTTACAACAGATTTATTTTTTTCCCTTTTAATCTGTAGCTAACTGCAGTTTTAAAGCCTCTCATTTGTTTAACTACCAGGCTGAACAAGGAAAGTTGGATTTAGAGAAAGAAAATAAATCAAAATCCAGTTAAATCTGGCACCTTCCTTGTTCGTTCTTCCCCAACAGTCCTGACTTAGGAGTGGCTATTCTCCCTTCTCTTCAGATCCTTCTCTAAGCTCTCTCACCAGGATTTCAAAGTTAGATGATCAAATGTGGAAGAGAGGCACCTAATTTCTCACAGGCACTTCTGAAAGCTCCTGACTGGGTCTACAGTGAACAATTTTCTTTCTCTTCCCCCCGCCCCCACTTTTTTTCCCCCCTAGCCTTTGATCTTTAGAAAGCACAAATGCCATTACAGTGAATAAAGTCATAGCCCACAGAGTCAATCCCCTCCTATTTACCTCCCCCCTCGGCAGCCAGGCTGGCTTGGCTGGGCTCAGAGACAGCAGCAGGTATCATCAGCACTGTGACAAATGAGAATGTGTGTCAGGGGAGGCTGTTCAAACAAACACTTGGATGCTTGGGAACACAGACAGAAGAGCTAAGATCTAGCTTTCTTTTTTCCTCCCCTCTCTTTTCTTTCTCCCTCCACCTTCAAAACAGAAGATTAAGTTTGCTGTGAACATGAGCTGATGAAAAGAATTCAAATAGTGCTTTGAATAGTACCACTGGGAGCGTCACAGGAGAATTACAAATTGCTGCTGGAGACACCAGTCTCCCTTTACAGAAAGTTAACATAAAAGTACACATATCTTCTTTCTATAAGGTACTAACTTGTAAATTAACCTTTAATGGAGTATAAATGATGTCCTGAAAGAACTGCTTATGCAGCTATATTTATGATCTAGAAAATTGCAAATATTTACAAGATTATAGGTGTTAATGGTCTGTCAAAAATGTTTGTATATTGTACATACATTAAACCTCAGTTTAAGACCACCCTGCTATAAAGACCACCCCATTTCTTGTCCCATATAGAATTTCATTTGATTCCATATATTCCATTGCTTATAACGAGGCTAGGCCCCAGCATAGACCCAAACCATTCCAGAGAGGGAACTGCTCCTCTGTAGGATCACTGGGAAGGAGAACACGTTTCAGCCTGTGTTCCCAGGCTCTCTGTGCAGCTGCCAGGGCTGTCTGTGTCACTGCCCCTCACTGAGGGACTGGGGAGCAGCTCCTGGCACAGCAGGGAAGGCAGAGCACAGCTGGAGAGGGCTCAGCAGCGCTGGGCAGGGCAGAGCACAGCTGGAAGGGGCTCAGCAGCGCTGGGCAGGGCACAGCACAGCTGGAAGGGGCTCAGCAGCGCTGGGCAGGGCAGAGCACATCTGGAGGAGGCTCAGCAGCACTGGGCAGAGCAGAGCACAGCTGGAGGGGACTCAGCAGCACTGGGCAGGGCAGGCAGAGCACAGCTGGAGGGGGCTCAGCAGCACCGGACAGGGCAGAGCACAGCTGGAGGAGGCTCAGCAGCACTGGGCAGGGCAGAGCACAGCTGGAAGGGGCTCAGCAGCACTGGGCAGAGCAGAGCACAGCTGGAGGAGGCTCAGCAGCACTGGGCAGGGCAGAGCACAGCTGGAGAGGGCTCAGCAGCACTGGGCAGAGCAGAGCACAGCTGGAAGGGGCTCAGCAGCAATGGGAAGGCAGAGCACAGCTGGAGAGGGCTCAGCAGCACTGGGCAGTGCTTCCCTGCCCTGCACAGAGCAGCTCCCCCTCCCAGCACCCCTGCCTCAGTTTCCCCTCTGGGCTAACCGTGTTTTGGGGGAACACCCTCGGTGTCCCTGTGTGCTCCTCATGGCTCAGCCAGAAGGGAATCAGCTCAAGCTCATCCTGCTGGCTGCTCTCTGCCCCTGGCTTTGTGCTGCTGTCCCCACAGCAGGTGGACTCAATTGTAACTTTTCACTTTCGACATTCAGGTCTCACATCTGAGCATTTTTTTCCTTTTTTTTTTTTCCCAATTTTTTTCTTTTTTTCCCACTACACTCATTATTGAAACTGTAATTTTCCTTAAACAATTTGCATTTGAGGTTTTCTGTAACATCCCCTCTTTGAGTTAATTCTGTACTTGTTGCTGACTAAATTTGTGATTTATAAATAATTATTAATATCTCTTTTATAGGCATGAATTATAGCAACGATAATTTCAATACAGGCCAAAATACTCAAAGTGAGACAATAACTTGTTCTCTGTTCTCTGATCTATTACAGCTTCTTTTCTGGGCAATTGAGTAACTTTCTCTGTTAGAAATTCGATCCCAACTTCTGAATTGAAATTTCTTTTTCTGAAAACATTGCAAAATAAAAAACAGTTGGACCATGTCAGTTGTGATAGTGAAATTTCAGAAAGGTCAAAGTTTGAATTTTGAAAGAGGAGAAACTATTTTTTGGAAATGTGCATAACTCAAAATGTTACAATTTTTAATACTTGTTTTACAAACATCATTGAATTCACGCATAAATACAGCTGGGGAAAAATAAATACTTTGGGAACAAATACTTGGGGCTCTGCCCAGGTTTTATTGCAACAGATTATTTTCTTTTGTAATTTATCATTTGCTGTGCATTATCTTGCTCAATGACTGGAAAAAAACAATGTTCTTCTTTAGGATAAAAAGTCAAAGGAAAACTTGAAAAGGCTCTGTCCTCCCTGACCTCATGCACATTTTTATTGATATCAAATTGCTCTTTTTTTTTTTTTTTGCCTTGCCATTTTCATTTTTATACCTGCTGGATCAGATCTTCAAATGATGTAAACTGGCATTGGCCTAATGGTTTCCATGAAAGTATCAGAGCTGAGGATCTGGCATTAATTACTGGGCATTGTCTGTTCTCCTGTGAGATAATGTAAAAGCAGTTCCTTGCTGAGCTTGAAAGAGAGTGATCTGTAAGTTAAGTACAGAGACAAAGCTTCAGGAAGGTGATTTTAGGGAAAATGAACTTCTGAGATTTTACACAGATCTTCAAATGATCTAATTATTCTATGCCATAATCTGTGCCAAGAGAATGACCAAAGTGAAGCTTCTCACAAATTAGGAGACATTTGACTTTTTCAAAAATATAAAATTCATTTGGATAGCTCAATGAAATTATGCCATTTGGAATTTTCTGTTGCTTTACACACAGAATGAGCTGGCTTACATTACTTTGGCTGCTAAATGTGGTGGAGCAAAAAAACAAAGATTATATATAATTTTTGGTTTCCAAGCATTGTTTTTTTTGGCAGACATAACCAGACACATGTGAAGTTTCCTAAATATTCCTCTCATTTTGAGTGCTTAGTTTTAATGAGTCTTCTCTCCGTCTTCTTCTAAGATTATTCAACCCAAAGGGCTTTTTATACAAGTACCTAGAAAAAGTCAGGATTTTATTTTCATCAGGTTATCTCCTGGTGTGAGGGATATCCAGAGAGGAGAAATCCAAAGACCAAGATCTCCCACAGGTAAATGAGAGGTTTTGTTGCAGGCAAACCCTGCACATGTCACATTTTCTGTGCTTCCAGAGGGTATTTCCCAGTAAACCAAAGCATTATAAACTATGTATTTATAACCCTGCTAGAGGACAAACAAAACCACCACAACGAGTCTGGGTCAACAAACCCTGAAGGCTCTACCATCGATTTCTAAGGATGAACACAACAACCTGAGATGCCTCTTAATTTTCTCTCATCATCAGGGCACTGAACAATACATTTCCATGAATATAATTTGGGTTTTTTTGCTGCCAATACTCCCACTGGAAGAGTCTTTTCCATCAGCAGATGGTCACATTCTGATTTGCCTTATGTAAACCTACACATTTGGGGGTAGTTTATATTATGATAATTTTTTGTTGTTGTTGTTTGTTGTATATCCAACTTAAGTGTCTTCCCTCCTGTTACTTATAGAGAGAGTGATTGTGGACTTTGAATTAATTAGTTGATTTCAACAGCAGTGAAATGTCTTTATGACATTCAAGTTTTTCCTCTGTAAAAGGAGGATAAAAACTCCTTCCTTTTGTCTCATCTCTATGTTCGTTTTCAGACTGTAAATTCTTCTGGGCAAGAATTCTGTTAATCAATGCTGGTTTAGTGCCTACTACAATGGGTATCTTCTCACAGTGGGGAACTACTATGCTACAAAAAAAAAAAAGAAGTAAATATTACTGATGGTAAAAATACAGCTCATTGACTAAAGGTGCATGAAAAGAATTTTGTCCTGTAGGACATCAAAGTTCTTAAAAATTCATATGTCAAGTATTTCCATCTGAACTAAATTAGTTTTGTAGAACTAAGATTTCATGGCAAATAAAAATAGTATATCATCTTAATAAAAGCATCATGTGCAAAGGGAAAACAAAAGCAAGAAAGATATAATTTTATAGTACTTGCACAGTTCTTCTTACTCTGCACTGAAATTCAAAACTACCAAAGAAGCAGCCATCAACAGCCACATAATCAATCTCCTGCAAAGCTGGTGCTGCTCTCCAACTTATTTGATACAAAGGACAGTGGAAACAATAGGAAAGTTTGCAGGAGTGTAGTAAATAACTCTAATGCTTTGAATTGCAAAGGGTAAGCAGCCTACCAAAAGTATTTATCAAAGTCATATTGGGGGAAAGAAACATCACCAAACAGAACAGTGCAAGCCAGATGCTTGGAGATTAAATGGGGTCAAAAATGCAACCCTAATTTTCATAACATCCTCATAAAAATTCACAGGAAACTGCTTTCTGAACCTGTTTAGGAAGAGATTTTTTTGAAAGTTAAAGGGTAGTTACAGATTGAGATTCTATTGAATGAGATCAGAATTACAGAGGAAGAGAAAAATAACCTGTTCATTAAATAAAAATAAGAACATAAAAATCAGTACAGAACAATGGCTAAAAGTAGTTGACAGTTGTGTCTAGACTTGTGAGATCAGATTTACATCTCTCAATTTGCACTTATGTTGAAGGTTCAGATCAGTCAGATCTTTAACCCCTTCAATGAGGGAACTGACTTTTGTGAATTCCCCAGACTTGCCCCTAAATATGAATATAAAATAAAGTTTTAAAAAAATAGGTTTTACTAATATTTTCAGCTCCTTTCAACGCCAGTGTCTCTCCCCTTTATATATACACACTGTGCTTCTGCCTCATCCTTCAGTTCTTTATGATTTTTTAGAACTTAAAGGAAATGGATTTTTAAGTTCTCATGAAGCCCTTTAGCTGCCATTCAAAAAGCCAGCTGACATTTTCTCTCACTGCTAGCAGTTCCTGTGCCAGCAGCATTAGGACAATGCCCAGGGTAATGACAGGCATTTAATTTTCAGGCTTTGATGTTGCAAAACAATGCAGTAAAGAGAAATTAAATCTTAACAAATCGATTGATAATTTTCTATTAGACTTTGCCCTTTCATTTCTACCACGCCAATTTACCTCCTGCTGACTTGCAAAAGAAACACAGGGTAATTAATTTGCCTTAGTGGACAGTGAAGGAATAGAGAATGCAAATATGAGAGCCATGGCCTTGGTGTATTTTGGCTGACACTTAGGCTGTATTTATTATCTGACAACAATTTGCATGAAAGTGTAATTTTTCTAAAGCAAATTAATTTTCTTAAGAGCAGACAAAGAAGTTTTTAAAAAGTAAAAACCAGGCACATCTGAACATACTGGCCACATTCTTTTAGTAAACAGAGAATTTAGTAAGCTGATATGTTTATAGGACATGCAGTGTAAATAAACCATGCATAGGAGTGACTACACAAAGCAATCCATTTCCACCAACAATTAAATAATCTATCATACTTAAAAAGGTCATATTTCTTCATCTATGGAAATACAGGAACGAATTTTCTTCTGTATTTCAGAAGGAAAAGTATCCCTAAATAATACTGCAAGTGGAGCCCAAGTTGCAGCTCTCCCTGAAGGACTCAGAGTGTTTGCAGAGCAGGGTTGTGCTTGCTGTGGCTGCAGTCGATGCTCAGCCCTGCCAGGGCAAACCTGACCCTGCATCCCACTCTGTGCACATCCTCAGCCCTGTCCAAACCTGGCCCTGTATCCCACTCTGTGCACATCCTCAGCCCTGCCCTGTGCAAACCTGACCCTGCATCCCACTCTGTGCACATCCTCAGCCCTGCCCTGTGCAAACCTGACCCTGTATCCCACTCTGTGCACATCCTCAGCCCTGCCAGGGCAAACCTGACCCTGCATCCCACTCTGTGCACATCCTCAGCCCTGCCCTGTGCAAACCTGACCCTGTATCCCACTCTGTGCACATCCTCAGCCCTGCCAGGGCAAACCTGACCCTGCATCCCACTCTGTGCACATCCTCAGCCCTGCCCTGTGCAAACCTGGCCCTGTATCCCACTCTGTGCACATCCTCAGCCCTGCCCTGACCCCATCTGTGCTGCACTAATACTCCTGCTTGTAGCTACTCTGAGCATGTAAAGGCTGGAGAGTCAGGAGCACTTTCTGTGCCAGCACAGTTGGTTTGAGGGGTTCCTTCCCTCCCTCCCTCATCTCATTCATCCATACTGAAATATCTCAGTGCTCTGTTTCTACTGCTACTGTTTCTGACTGCACATGCTTCAGCTAGATGTGAGACACAGCTTTTGGGGTTCCTACAGTAAATCTCAATCTCAATACTTACAGATGTGCTGTGCAACACCTGTGCTGTCAGCTCAACACCATGGGAACATCGTGTCACACCTGCTGGGTGGGGATCATTGCTGTGCACATGAGGAGCTGAGCAAATCTGGTGGTGCAGGGAAAAAACAGACAGAGCTTGTGGAATGGGTTGGATCCTTCCTGAAGGATGTGACTTACTGGGTGTACCTGGAATTGA
The DNA here is from genome assembly GCF_052056855.1 of Sturnus vulgaris. NCBI lineage: Eukaryota > Metazoa > Chordata > Aves > Passeriformes > Sturnidae > Sturnus > Sturnus vulgaris. Next base: position 4,479,927 of record NC_142262.1, read on the forward strand.
AAGCACATGTGGAAGGGCAGGTCTGCCCAAAACTTCTGGAGAGTGCCAGCTCTACTGCAGGCAGACAACAGCTGTAGTGAGTGCACTCAAATGTTTCTTGTAAGAGCTGTCTCACTAAAAATGCCAATAGGTGCAGTTGCTAATACTCCAGTTGGCCTCTCATGGTACCAGGATAAATGTTTGAATGTGTCAAAATACTGGAAGCTAAAGTTTTCATCCAGAAAGGGAATTCTGGAGGTGTGGCATCCCATATTTCTTCACAGTAAATGCCAGCATGAAGAATTGTTTCCAAATAGAAATTCCTGAGTCACTGCAATGATGGTAACATTAAAGCATGTTGTGACCCAAGTACAACAGCTAAACTTTCCTGTACTGGAATTGTGAGATGATGTCCATGTGTAAAACATGGACAATGTTTCTTGTAACTTTGGGATAGCTCATTTCTCTCCCTTTGCTGCTGTCACACTCTCACACTGCAGCATAAAGGAACCAATCTCACTGCTCCTCCTCTCACAACACCTTGACACAATATTGAATGTTTGATTCAGAATTATAGAATTAACTTCCTTTTTTTTTTTTTTTTTTTTTTTTACAAAATAACTTACTGTAAGATGAAAAGGTTGTACCAGGGAAAAGAGTCCACAGAGCTTATGACTTAAGCTTAAAAGCTGGTACAAGTTAATTATTAGTCTTGAAGCTAAAACAGCTTGAAAAAAGATTTCCTTTGACAGTCATCCCTTTATCTAAACACTTGGCAGCAGAAACCTAAGAAATTTACAGTCCTTCCCACACACTACACTTTTGTCTGGAAGCAAATAGAAATGAAACTTTGTACCTATCATATGTAGAAAGGAAACAAAGAGACGATAAACTCACTATTTGTGCCAAATTCATTTTGCCTGATGTGCTATTTTGGTGTTGAAATGCAATTGGAATGATGGTCTCTGCAGATAAAACTAGAAACCTGGTATTACACTTACTAAGTCATCTGCTAAACCTGCCCATTCAACTTACTACTGAAAATTTTGGTGGTGCTCATTGTCACATGCAGGGTACAGAGGGTCCCATTTTCAACAAGTGAGCACCGAGGTGGAGCAGCAGTGTGGAATAGTGGATAACACCCTGGGCTGGGGAGTGAGGACACTCCGTTCCTATTCTTGTTATATGGCTGTGACCAAGCTGCTTCCTGTTTCTCTGACCCTTTCCACCCTCATCCATCATGTGCCTGCCCAGCGAGCCTGCTTTCCTATGGCCAAAACCCAATGAGACAGGGGCTGTAGGCCATCCTGTAACACCAATAATATCTGTACAATGCTTCTTGTCTATTTTTATTAAGACATGTTACCTCCATGATATTCCATGGTTGTTCGAGAGATGGCAACATCTTACTGCCAGACTCACAGAAAACATTACTATAATCCTAAGTGCCAGTGGCAAAATGGTCTTACAAATATGTGAACCATTAATGATGCTAAAGAGGCTTTTTTCCTTTATAGTCTGTACATCTACTACATATCACATACTAATGCACTTTCAAACACCAATTTATATATTTTATCTTACTTATTGAAGTTTGTGAAAATGATGGTCTTTGGCAATGTGCCTCACTACCATGTCTGCCTACTATTGTTTGCCCATTTTTTAAAACCACAATTTCATCTCTTGCTCTTCTATTTCATATAGGGGTTGATTTTTATGGAAAAGGCCATCAGGAATTACTGGTAGTTGAGAGTTTCATTTTCTCAAACGTTTGTAACTTTTATCAACCATTCGAAGAGGGAACAGAAGTTATGTTCAAAGTTAATAAAGGCTGCTCTAACAATCTGAACAGTAAGAGAAACGGCAAAAGAAAACTGGAGCTTTGTCAGCATCACCTGAAGACCAGAATGACAGTTTTTATTACACACACATTTAGCTATCAGCTGCCACACAGTCTCTTTTGAGCCATGTGCCAGCCCTGATCAAAACTCCCTGGTTACAGTTCACGTCATCAGCAGAGTCAAATCCAGTGTGCCAAACCCTAGAATGTGTTCAGCATTCTGGCCCTAACCCTGGAAACCATCAAGTACATGATTTTCTTTAACACCTCAAAGGTCGCAGTATTCCACTGAAAATGAAACCACTTAAATACTTAAAAATTAAGTGGAAGCTCAGGTAGATTGCTGAATCAGAACCAACACTCCTTGTAGCTCCAACCACTAATTCACATCTTTGTTTTTGGTTCCATTTCAATCACCCAGCCTTGTGCAGTGCTTGGGACAACAACTTACTGCAGAACTGCAGAAGCAGTTTATTATCTGATAATAAACATGAGAACAAAAGGATACAAACCTAAACCTAAAACAATGAAAAATCTATTCTGAGTAATATGATGAGTAGTTTCTATACTTTAAACACCCTAAAATACACAAAGGTACTGCAGTAAATAATCATCAAACATCTATTTTAAGATGGATACCTCTATGAAAATTACTGCTAAACAACAGAGAAAGGAAATAGCTTTTTTTAAACAGAAAATATCTGTGCACTGCCATGTCAGAGACCAGGGGTCATGGGCAGAACTCTGTGTGCAGATCTCACTCCAAGTTTCACATCCTCACAGCACCACAAGTGGGTACAAGTGGGTCTACTTGCTCATGTGCAGCCCCTTTTCTTCAGAGCTTTAAAAGTTCAGGAATCCTGGAAAAAATAGTTCAAACTCACTTTATTCTGCTCCAATAGGTTCCCAAGTAAAAATAATCCAGACTCATTGAGTACTATTTGTCAAAGTTTTGTGTGCTGCCCATAGTGTCTTACAGTTTTTACTTGATCAATACTACCTATCTCTCACTAATGCCATACTTGAAATTAAAAATAAAAATTACAAAACATAGTTCACTCTAAAATTTACCACTTATAACTCCATTCAAGCAAATTTCATGACTAGAAGACTCACAACAAATTCTCTTTTGAACACATAGTCTCTTTAGAATGTAAGACTATTTTACGTGTTTGGATTTAAGAAGTAGAAAATAAAGCTCAGCAGAGCCATTTAATGGGAACAATCTTAAGGCTTGTCCACACAGGAAGTTAAGCTAAATTAGCTGAAAGGTGTGAATTTAAAGTGCATTAAGGTAAAGTGAACTACAGTCACTTTATTTCTGAATGAGAACATTCACACCAAGCTTTAATGCACTTTAACTAATATACTTTAAAATCATATCTTTAGTTAATTTGTCTTAACTTCCTGTGCAAACAACTCCTCTCTAGCACTTACTGAGAGCCACAATATAGATTGATGTGGTTATATTTATAAATATGCCTATTAACCTTAAGACTCTGAGTCAACAAAATTTGGGATGTTAAATAAAAATAAGAAATATGTCCTTGCATGAACTTCCTAGTGCTTTGAAAGTGCAAACAGTCCTAGTGTTCCTAGCATAAACATGTCATTAATTTAGCCCTAATTTATATAAAAGTATATTAACTATTTAGAGTCAGATTTTTAAAAAACCCACAAACACTTGCATATTGTCACTGACTAAAGTAGGAATTTATTTCTGAAACAAATTAAGTGTAAATAAATAGAGAAAAAAGTTATGTTTCATTTAAATACAGCACATGTATTCAGATTCACCAAGACAGGCTAAATATAAAGGACTTCTATCAGAATTAGCTTTTAAAAACAGGCTCTGAAATTCTTCCTTTTCTGAGGGGTGTCTGAAAGCCTTTGTTATAAAGGATATCTCAAATTATCTAGAGAATGCAAAACACGATTTTGCCTCAGATAACCCATGAAATCAATACTGTGTTTTTCCTACCACTGCCCGACTTACAGGAACCTTTTCAAAAGCAGTTCTTGTGGAAGAGAACAGGGATGCCCTGAGCACTCAGGTTTGCTTGCAGGGTGACTGCTGTGACAGAGCAGGGGACAATGGTCTGGCACAGCCACCAGAGTGGGGATTGTTGTGTCCTCCAGACCAACACACTGAGCTCGGCTACCAGGAGTAAAAACAGGAGAAAAAATGCCCCTTGCTAGAGCAGGAAAATTATCTGGTTTTGCAACTGATCTGGAAGGCTGACATTGTGTCCCCAGCTGGGTGCAGCCCCACAAAATCTCAGGGTCTGATCACAGGGACTGATTCCCCCCTGGATCAACTCTAAGTTCTTCCTCTCTCTTCGAAAGCTGGTGAATAGCACAGTTCAAAAATAAAATACAATAGTGCAGAGACCTTTCTTTCTCTCATTTTTTTTGTTTTTTAACTGATGACAGAGAGAATGGGATAGTGGACCATGGAAAACATCCTCTTTTAAAAGAGGACTGCTAAAATAACAGAACCAGGGAGTTTTAAAGCATAAACTTTTTATGAAAGAAATCTGCTGCTCAGCACAGTTTTATAGTTTATCAATTCACAAGTTTTACATGATTCAAGCAGATATTCTGATTGACAAGGCTACAACGGAATAGGGATGATAATATATTCATGAGGTGATAAATAAATGTTCCCATCAGTCTTCATAAACATTTTGAAGTGTCCTGTATTCCCAGAAAAGTTCTTTTAGTTAATAGAACTCCATCAGTTAAAAGCTTCCTTAAGTGATAATTTTCTCTGGCAAGTTTGCACAGTAGCACCAACTCAGAGTGCTGCATTAACACAGGTGGCAAAGCTGCAGCCATCCACAGCTCACCACGATGAAAGGGACAGTCCTTGCTCAGGTGTCCTGGTACTCTGGCCATTTGACAGCTTTTCCTGAGCACAGACTCTTGTTCTGACAACACACAGCCTTGAATCTCAGTTGGAGTCACAAACCTCTTTCAGTCCCTCATATTTTCTGATTTCCCCTCCTGGGCAGCCCATGGCCGATTTCTGAGCACTCAGGCTAATGCAGCCTTTGGGCAGGCTTCCCATAGCTCAGTATTCTGCATTTTGTGCTGCCATAGCTTTTAAATCATGCTTCATTTTTGTGATGAAAGCCAGTCACAAACCTAAACTGCCCTGCATAAACTAGAAAGGCTCACCATTAGGTTAAGAGTCCCAGGCAGAGGCAAAAAGCATGTGTGTGGCAAAACTGAGCTGCTTGTCCCATAGACCCTGTTTGTGTAGTGTCTTACTCCTGTCACACCTCACTTGGTACTTTCCCTTCACTGCCAACGGGTTCTCTTTGGAGCCCTTAATTCTGGTATATGTCATGGAATAAATCCAGGAGAAGCAGTGGCTGTTGCTTGTGCCAACACTACAGCAAATGTAGGATTCTTTCAGGATCCTCTTTGGTGTTTTCCTTGAGCAGTGGCACCCACGAGCTGAGCAAACCACACAGCTCAAGGCTGTCAAGTGAAAATGTTTGGTCGTTTTCTGTTCATGCAGAAACATTTTATGTCCTAAACTTTTGGGGTCCCATCATCTTTCTTCCAAGTTCCCCCAAATGAAACTATTAATATGGGGATATACCTTAATCTATAAAAAGATGTGCATCAATCTTGATAATCCTAGATCTCACATCAGAGAAATACAAAGAAACCCATTTAAACAGCAAAAACACTAAGAGCAAATGCACCTGAGACAGGCAGATGTGCCTAATTCACACCATCAAGCACTTTACAAGCTAAAACTTTAACTTCAGTGATTATGCCTGAGGCATTTAAATGGTTTTAAATTATAAGTCTAGCAGAAGTATTTTTCTAATAATAAGCCATTAATTCTGGCAGTTTCAGACTGTCTGAATCTAGGTGTATAAACTGTAGCTGCATCAATCAGTGCTGTGTGTCTGGCTATTTCAGGCATTCCTTGTTAGTATGAAGAAAGAACAGTTTGTCCCCTAAGCACAACAGCAGCTGAGATTCCTGTTGATTGATAACTAAATGTGCCGTAGTGAAAATATATTCAGATAGAGCTGGAGAGGGAGGCACAGCAAAGACGTAATGGGGGCGGAGGAAGGAGGGATGGAATTGGCCACAACAGGAAATTCCTTCTCATGAGTCTTCCAACTAGCTGACAAGATGGATTTCATTCCTGCAGGTAACAGTGCCTTTATATTTAATCTTCCACAACATCTGTAACCATGCAAATTCTTCACTGCTCTATATGCAAGCTCAATTACTGAAAAGCTGTTCTTGCTGTTCAGGACATTTCTCCAGTGTACATTAATCCTGTTTCATATACAGAATCCACTGATGTCAACAGAATTGGTATGTAGAGAAAGCCTAAATATGAAGGGAATTTATTCTGCCAGTTGAAGAATCCTTTACTGGGAAGATGGTAATTCCTGAAACCTGAAGTGGTTTATTTAGCAGCTTGTACTGTTTATTTCCAGACACCCAATGATTTTGCAGCTAAAAATTGGAAGAAGTTCACAGATGCCACCATTATTAAGCTGAAGAACCTTACTTTAAAAGCTTTACAATTCTAACCAAGAAAAGAGTATTTTCTGCTGTAAATGTCAGTCTCAGTGTTCAACACTGTGACAAATGGACATCAACCCATTTTCCAGTTTAGTGAAAATTTCAGGTTTTGGGTTCTCAGTTTTTGGCTTTTTAGTTTTTGATTTCCTTCTGATCTTTGACAGCTTAAAAACAAGTGAGAAGTTTCAGAGCAACAGATTTCTACCATTTGCAAACGGTGAAAATCTACACTGTAAAACATTGACAGAGTTTGGCTCAGATCCTGATTTCATGGATCAAGTAGGAAAGCATCACCAGAGCAGTCAGTAAGACAACACTGGAATCTATTGCATTAGTCTCTTTTCTAGAATTCTTTCAATCAGTATGGAAAAGTCTTTTTTCTCTCATGCAGTAAAATTATAAATTATGCACTTATTTCAAACAGATGCAGTTTCGTTAATGACACAAGTTTAAAGTGCAGTAAATACTTACTTGAGAGGCAGAAAATCCTGTAATCAAAATGCTGATGTAATCAATCCTGCAATCAAAATGCTGATGATGGCTCTGTTGGGAGATGTGAGGAAGGGACAGTGAACCCACCTGTGAACTGTTTCCCTGCTCTAGTTAAAGCCATGTCTCTATGGAAATCCTTTGGGAAACAATTTAAGAAAAGATCAGACTGCAACAGTTAAAATGAGGACATGCTCAGGTGCCTGGCTTATGTGAGCCATTTCTAATCATTCTGACCTGAGGCAGAAAAGATGGTCCCACTCCTACACCAAGAGCAGTTTGTGAATGACAAGTGCTTCAGCTTCAGTGCACTAAAACAGAATTACATGCAAAAATCTCCACCTATCTCATAGATGGGGCTGCATTTCATTTTCATGGTGGTTAACAAATTTATTTTTGCCACTTTTTCCTAACATGTCTGACCAAATATAAGCCCTCCCCACAAACCATTCACTAGGAGAAACTAGGCAAAAATCATATTCCTCCAGTGCAGATAAGTCAGATGCAAAGAGGAGTGGTCTGTCTGCCACCAGTGATTCTCTTACAGAACATGAAAACAGATCCACAAAGTTGCTGACAGGCTATTTTTACATTTCTATCCATACCAGTTTGGTCATGGCTTCTCTAAGGATGCATAGCTGTCCTCATTTGAACTTATAGGAGGTCTCAATATCCACTTTTATGGATTGTGTTTCCTTTCTGTTCAGCCAGATGGAAACCGGGGGTTTTTTTTTTCAGCTTAGCAGTCTGGATTTCAAGCTGAGGTTTGCTTGGCTTTCCTCTGTTCCTTTATTTCCCTTTCATTTTCCATTGCTTTTGTCTATCCAGGAAATTACTGCAAATTACTCCAGGACACAAATTTACAACACACCAATTCCTTAGCAGAAATTCCCTGTGTTAATCTGCTCACCTTGCCCCAAATCTTTAGGAAGTGGAATAAACTCTCTGGTACTTACTAAGTGTTCTAAGTGACCACACAGAGTTGCTGCATTCTCTAGCACACTGAATCTGACACCTTAGCTTCCTTTGCAGAATTTTTCTACTAGCTATTAGCTATTACATATCTTAGATAACATTTCAAAATTTCTTCAGACAGGTATATTATATGTCTGCTGGTGCCTGGTTTTGCATGTTAATAATCCAGTTCTTCCTGTACAAATCTTTGAGTCCAACCTTTAAATCAAGAAATGAAGTGACTCCCAAGAAAAACAGATTTCTAAAAGCCACTGTTTTAAAATACTCCTTGTACAGGAGAACAAGCTCTTATTTTATGAAATGTCTACTGATCTCTCAGCACTCAGAGCTGTCTCACACAGGGAACATTGCCCCACATTTGGGGGAAGCCATTATCAGTGGCCATAGTAAGAACTATGAGTGAGAACTTTTGGAAGATCTCCATTCCAGTTTAAGATTTAACTAAAGAACAGGAAACTGTTAATGGTGAATTTCACCTGTAGAAATTCATGTTTTATTAAGGAAAGGAAATAATTGATTTACTCTACACTTCTAACTCTGAGTCTGCTTTTTTTTATTGTCTACAAGAATTTCCCTGGTCTTGCCAGACAGACAAGCACAGCAGAAGATTCCAGTAAATCTTTGGACAAAACCAAGGAGCCTCTCTCTCCAGTTTCCCACACTTTCCAAACATGATGCATATTCTGTGTTTTAGCATTGAACTATTAAAAACTGACAACACAAATTTAGTAAAAAATCATAGGATCATATAGTGGCTTGGGTTTGGAGGGACTTGAAAGCTCCTCTCATTAAATCCCCTGCCATGGGTAGGAACACCATTTTCTACACCAGGTTGCTGAGCTCCATCCAAATTGGAACTTTATAAATGACAAACTGTTGCTAATTTTTTTCCCAACTCTATGAAACAGAGAACTATGGACAGAAACCAGAATTTCTAGAAAGGAGAAAAATTCTGGATTTGAACAAAATTACTCTTATGCTTGCTATACAGAAATATGAAGGCCATGATAGAGAATGTGTTGAATGCAAAGACTGAATTATGGCTTGTGGAGATCCCTAATGTAATAGATTTTGAATGGGGGAAGGAATATGCACTAGAGAGTAGTTTGTTTTCTTTCAAAATAAAACAATTTAGTAATACATGGACACATGGCTTGCATTTTTGCTCTGTTTGTTACCATACTGGTATTGCACTGGGGGAAATAAAGGTAACTCCAGTTGAAAAGACTGTTGTTGACAAGCTTAAGGACACAAACCAGTTTTCTGTCCCCAGTACAGCAGCCAGCACAGCACATTTCCACTGCAATTGGAAGTTGGTCAGCTCTAAACCATCTAATTAAAGCAATTATTCTAGGCTTTAATGGTTTATTTTTATTACTACGGTATCAAGAGGCCCCTGCTGAAACTGGGGCTATATCCTCTACAGTTAGCAAGAGAGAATACTTTCCCTTTCAAGCTTTCAATATAAGTAAGTAAGACACAGAGGAATCAGCCAGGTGAAGAGATGAAAGTTATCTGTGGGTTTAGTTACCTGTGGTGGAGACATGATTAACAGCTGATCCTGCTTAGTCCCATTCCTGTGTCTCACCACTTGAGTTCTGTATGTAATTTTGATCTTTAAGAACAACAACAACTACAAGAAAGGTAAAATAAAATATGAGCTACTGTTTCAGCTCCTCTACTGGGTACCGAAAATTTCAGAATTCTGACCCTAAAGACCATGGAGCTTTTAGCATGACAGAAAAAATTATTATCAGTTTTACTTTAAAACATCCCATGAAAGTTCAACTCAAAGCTCATTGAAATCAGCTAAAAACTTCCATAAAGTTCAGAGGCTTTTGCATTATGTTCCCTTTCTGTCCCAACAAAAACCCTTTATAACATTAATTTGAAATTCCAAGATAAATCTAAACACCCTCTTTAAGAAATTTAGAGGTCTAGCTAGCATGAAATAAACAATCCAGCCACTTTTGGGAAGTGTTTCACTCTTGAAACCTGGGCCTGTAAGGCAAACTTTGTGAGCAGGATAAAAGTCCCAATAAAGCTGGTTGGGCACTTTGAAAGAGGGCTGGTACATTACATATTTTATTGCTTACATGCACAAACCCATCAGTGTTCTGAAGTGTTCCTTCTAGCTCATTAATTTCAATCAAGAAAGCAAATCAGCACACTTATATGTATAAAGAGCTGAATTTGGAGAGGTAAGACCCATGAGGAGGTGTTTGCAAGAGTAAGGTCTGAGACATATGGTTTACAGAGAGTTTGCTCAGTCTAGTTTACAACTAAACACACTTTATTTCAACAGCTGAAATATGAAGTCCAAAGCATCACCTTTTTCAATAGCAATATTAAGCTCAGCAAAACTTTTCAAAGGAGAAAAAAGGTCTCCTGCAAGAATGACCACAGTTATTCTCAATTTGCAATTTCTGTCTAGTACTAAAGCAGTGCATTACCTTTCTGCTCTCTACAGATTCCTGCAGGGCAGTTAGTTTTTAAATAATTTTAAAATTCCCTATTAATCAACCTAATGAAAATCATGTCAGAAACTGGACAGAGGTTCATAACAACATAGCAAATACAGAGAATTAATTAATATCTATAAATAATGTTCAGCTGAAAGTTATGAAGTTTATATTAAAATACATACATTTATCTGTCACTTGGCCACCTCACCTGGAAAGGCACCCTGGACCCTGTGACTGGACAGCCAGGAAAACTGGGGGTAACAGGCTAAAATATTTTACTTTTCCCATTACCATCCTCCTATAGCATCTCTCCTGTCTGTATCCCAACGCTTTCTTTGTCTCTTGAATGATGAATTTAAATCTGATCCTAACTGGCACTGTAATCAGGCTGTAAGGGCTGACTGTCAGTGTAAATAACACCACGTTCAAAGCTTAACTGTGGCATCCTGTGGCTTTAAAAAAAGTGCCCTGTGAACATAAGAGCAGATATGAGTTGGGGAAAGCTTTTGCCATTCTGTTCCATTCCCTTAAATAGAAAATAGCAAGGAGTTAGTGTTGTTTGATAGGGACAATAATGAGATGGGATGGGAGCTGTCCAGAGGAATGGTTATCCCTAAACTGCACACAAGCAGTGACAAAATGAAAGAAATTGCAACTCTTTGCACCATTCACTCCCTTCATCCTGTTTTTTGCTTCCATTATTCAGAGTCTGGTATGGTCTCTGAAACTTAATCTTCCCTTCAACTTAGGGCATTCAAAAATGCCTGTAGTGTGTCATGATGTAAAATAAACATCCTCACTAGAAGACATCAAGTCTTGCAATTCTCAGCTTCTTATTATGTGAATGACATCGAGTTATTTTTCATGTACTGCTGCAAGAAACCATTCTTTAGCTAATATGACCTGTAGTAGTTGAATTAAATTTGGTAGTGCTGAAACTTGTTACAGCTGAGGCTCAATCCTTACCCTTGTGAACACTCAGCCACTTGCTGGCCTAAATGCTCAAAATAGATACGGATAATGACACAAAATGTAATTTATATAAGAACATACCATTTTTCTGGCATATGCTTTCAATCCTAAAGTGACCACCACGGTCACGTTCAGGCAGCATCAGTCTAAGTCAATACAGAGCTGTGCCAGAAAACTGAAGAACACTTTAAATAAACTACTTAGAGACATTCAACTGCCTAGTGATGCCACAGGGTTTCTTTAGACACAGTACAGCAGTGAAAAGCAATCAGGAGGCATTAGACAATGGAGGCCACTTCTAAAATAATCAACATTTACTAGCTAGATGTGGAATATTTTATACTATGTCAGCCCATTCGGTTTCCAAAAGTCCCTAACAATCATCATCTGCTTGAAATTCCAACTCAAAGTAAAGTGCTATGTTGATTATTTCTAAATAATAACTTTCTGGCTATGTATTAAATAAAATTGGAATTGTTACTTTCTCTTGTGAGCCAAAGAAAAACACTGGACAGAATCCAATAAAAATGGTCAGTTCTTTTCCATATTTTTTTGCAATGATCATAGAACAAATTTTCCATATACAAAATGCTTAGTGAGATATATATATATATATATTTAAGAGGTACAAATGGCTAAATGGGAATTCTAACTCAATATTGACTTCTGAACAAATTTTATACACTTCATTATAACAATTTTTGAAATATGGTCATAATTTTGGATATTCTTACATAAACTTCCCCAAGCACTGTAATGATACATTCAGTGAAATTTTCAGATTTCTTCACTTTTCAAATATGCACTGATTGCATATGTCAACTTCCACAATATGTTACTTTAGTCATTAAAATGCTGGACCTGAAATTTCTGTCTATTTCAAATGACAATCTGACTGATCTAAAACTTAGTTTGGCTACAAAAAACGTTGTGTTTCAGTCTGAGTATCTACTCTCCTTTTCCGAAAGAATTTGTTCCTCCCCTGGTGATGCATGATGGCTGCTGTATAATCTTGTAGTGCCCAAAAGAGAGGCTATAGAATCCAGCCTATACAAGCAGAGATTTATGAAGTGGCAAATATTTGCTTGAGACAATTGCTGACCTCAAAGGAACATCTTCAGGAGCCCAGGCCTGCTGAGCGTTGCCATATGAGTCACACAGAGATTAGCTGGGAACAAAAGCTGCAGCAACTTTGCATTTAGAAGAAACTTGGAGTCAGGTATATCTTCTCAGCTTGACTCCATGTGAAATTTCAATCCGAAGATCATTAATTTCAATATTGTCAGGATACAAAAGGAAAAGGAGACATTAGCCTTAAAAGATTTACACAGGAGTGTTTTGGGATCCCTCTGCAGATTTCTGTCTTTCCTGGCTCAGCCTCTGCTGTAAGGCAGGACACAAACACTGACCTTGGAGCTGTTCTGTGTGCATTTCTGACATGCTTCTGGGAAAAGCAAGTTTAGACAGCAACTTCAAGCTCATCTTGAACTCTTCTAAAATGCACTCCAAACTCTCAAGGTTTATTGGCACAGAACAAACCCAATCTGAATCACACATGAGATGACCCTTAACACAGGCTTGAATATGACACAAGATGGGGCTACAAAATTAGTGATGGACTGTCTTTTGGTAAAAAAATAGAAAGGGAAAACTGACTTGCCATAGGAAGAGAAGAAAGCAGCTCCTTAAATCCCATGGCTAAAGAAGCTTTAATAGAAGCAGGACATAAGGAAATAATACTGGTTCTCCATAGGGCTGTCCATTAAAGCTGTCTTGATAATATTCAAGAGGAGATATCAAACATTAATCTGAGTCTTCCATATGCATAATGTTTATAATTTTGAAAAGACTTTAAGATGAGTTTTGTTTATCCAAACTCCTTGCTGAACACTTTCAGATGTCTCACCTACTCTTGCACTTTAGAAAATGTATGTGTGCTACTCATTACCATTATATTTTCAACACATCACATTGTTAGTTTTACATCCTAATTGCTGGGGAATATGTATTTTTCAGTGAAATAAATCTTTGGGCTCTAAAATTTCTACTTGTTTATTCAGTAGTTTATACCACGTCCAATAAGCCTACACATCAATTTAACATAATGGGATTATAGCAAATTTTGTCATAAATGAGTTAGCAATGGCAACACTAGAAATGAAGACGTGAAAGCACTGGATTTAGTACACCTTAGAAACCAGAGTGTTCTCATGGGTCTTTGAAGAGTTTTCCCTCTCATGAGCCTGGAACAAGCTAAGCTCATTGCTGCAGTGTTTTTACAGCTGCTGCTACCTCTGTCAGTAAGAGCACACTGCTCTGACCTAATGCTGCAGCAAGAACTGTGCATGGCTCAGCAGTACAACATGGCTAAATGGGGGGGTTGGCAATGAAGGATTTGGGGTGACTTGTCCATTTTCAAACCTTTCATCTGTTTAAGCAAGTAGCTGGGCCATTGGTCCCATGGGCTAATTGCCATTTGATCCACATGCATCTCTCTAGCCACAATACAAAGTCTGCAAATTAGACAATACCCAGAGTCAGGACTTATGTGACCCAAGTATTCAGACTGCAGCCACAGACTCCATATGGTCACTGGTCCTGGCTCCCTAGATCCTTTAAGGCTCTCTGAGAAAGCCAGACCCCTTCCAGGATTGGAAACACCATTCACCCTAGGTTTCCTGGCTCTTCCCTGAAAAGATACTGAAAAGTTTTTACAGAAGAGGATGCCCCCTGCCCACGTTGATGCAGGAGTGATGGATTTTAGTGAAGGATCAGACAAGTGATCATTGGTTGCAAGGGGCAGCACCACCCCAGACCATCACACCAGTCCTCTTTCCAGGACTACAACATAAAAAGCTGTAAGCCATACACAACCTGATATATGATCTGCTTTGTATCCAGAGGTATCTAGGAGGAGTTAACCTGCTGATCTTTTAATGAATAAATCAGATTGAACAAAGAATTATGTTATAAGCCTTGGCTTTTACTTGGCGTTGAAAAATCATACAGTATATAAAAATGGTGAGATCCAGATATTTGATCTGTGTGAGATTATTCTTCTTGCTGAAACCATGAAACTTTGCAAACTCCTTGGCTGCCAGCCACATAAATCAGCTTCTCATACCTCTTCCTATAGGTCAGCTATCATACATGTCTTTAAGACTAACATCCACTTTTCCTCCTGTTTCAGCTTAGTGTGTATTGATGTCCTCTATGTAAAGCATCAAGAAACTGAAATAGATTGTGTTATCAATCTGTTCTGCTTATTCTACATTAGACCTTTGCTTCCTTTTCTAAGACATACAACACTTCTGTAGATCATTAGAATTCTAATTATTTCCTTAGTTTTTCTGGATAAAGTGATCCCTTGGTGTTACTTCCTGTCTTCAGATTTCTGGGTAGGCTTCGTTATGTGTGCAGTACACTGGGATAAAAGCTACAGTATAACTACTGCTAATAACAGGACAAACTTAGCAAATGTAAAGTTACTAAAAGTGCTTTCAGTGGCTTATTCATATAAAATCTCTAACTGCAGGCCTGGCAAAAGGACTGACTTTTTTGTTCATATGGATGAAAATTGAAAATAAATTCTACATGAAAATGTTGAGCAAGGAAAAACTGCAGAACTAGATACCAAATGGGGAGGGAAAGTAATTAAGAGGATCAATCTGCAATTACTTAAGATCTTTGCTAAAAATACCCCAGACCCTAAACCCAGGATTTTCTTCACATACTGCAAAATGTAAAAGGCAAATTGTTACTAGGAACTCAAACACTTCACAGTAAATATACAATATTTTAATCGTGTTCCGTAGCTAGTATCACTGATTCAAGCAGTAATATTGTTTGAAGTAGGATATAAAAGGATAGAAACCTAATCCCAGACAGAAAAAGGAAACAATTCATTTCAGTGACTCATTATTGCCTTTCTCTTTATTCAGACACAAAACCCAATATTATTCATAAAGGTGCAAACCTGGCAATTTTTCTTCATTTTAATTGAAGCTGAGAGACAAATTGTCAGCCCCCACACACAGGGGAGTGTCGTGACTGCTGTCACCAGCGATCACCAGGAAGAGCTCAGAGGTGCTGGGTGCTGCAGGAGCACAGAGCAGGGATCTGGAGGTTTGTGCTGAGCGAGGAAGAGGAAGAGGAAGAGCAATGACAGTTCCTTGCTGGCAGGACTGTGGGGAGCTGGTGCGTGACACTTGTGCAGCTGCTCTGCGCATGCAGTTACAGCCACTGCTTTGCCTGCAGTAATCAAATCACATCTGAAATACAACAACTAAGTTGCATTCACTGCATTCACTGCGACACTCAGACTCTGTGAGTGTGGAACCAAAGGGAGTCTGCATCCAAATGATCAGTATGCTGCACGATTTGTGGAAATATGAACTTGGATGCTTGAATTTTAATTCAAGTGTGATGAAAAATTGTGACCAGAGGAACTTTCTACATCAAATTAGGAAAAACAGAGACAAATTCGTAAGGGTATGCAAGTCTCCCACAAAATAAACTGGCTTAACATTGGAATAATTCAGATGTCTCTTTTTAGGTAAAATGACTACAAACTTAGGCTTTTCCAGCTGAGATTGACTAAGCTCTGGTAATACATAACACTTTAGGGACAGCAGAAAAAGTGCTAACTTCAATACATACAAAGCTTAAATTTCATTATTTTATAGTATGCTGGATTTCACTGAATCACAGCTACTACTTTATCCATGCTGCAGCTATTTTGAGAGAAATAATTGTCTGTATTTCTCTTACTTATACAACAGCATGCACAAATTCTTACACCTAGGCACAAATATATAAAAGCATTACATGCACACATCTCTTCTTCCCTAACGGGAAGAAAAGCAACTAGATCTGTCTACAGGAAAGTTTATTCAGTTAAATCCACAATAAAAGATCAATACTTTATCTCAGGTTCTGCACACCTTATCATCAACTTCAAAAGCAAATACAATTTTGACAAGAAATATAACCCATTTCTACAGTACATTACACTGCTTCCGAGATCCTCATGGCATATAATTTTTTAATAGATGAGGAAGGAAAATAGAGAGGTCAGATAAAATGTTCAGGACTGTAAAAGAAGTCAGTAGCATGCTAAGGATAGAACCCAGTTGTACTAATGTTTCCAACCCCTGTAATGTTAAATGCAGACATACAATCCCACCAGAAAACCGGGCACGCATCACACTAGAGCCCCTGCTTCAAGCATACATGCCTACTGGGAAGTGCTGGACACTTCTGGTTGCCAGCCAGTAAACTTTCCCCCTCCTCAGCGTGAACTCTGATTGTGTGCCAGTTCACTTACCCATGATTATCATTTTTTCTGTCTGATGAGTGTAGAACAATTGCCCCTGGAGCACGGGTTAGCCAGAGCCGGAAGAGCTGCCTGCCTCCAGCCCAGCTGTTGGAGTCTCCATGCAAGATGCTGTGCAAAATGTTGAGTTAAAAGAAAACACGAGTAGGGGGAAAAGAGAGCTCTCTGAGAACCTCCACATGGTTCCTGTTGCTAAGGGAACCACTCCCTTTGTCTGCATAGGTTAGGAATGGCTGCTTCATTTGGAGTCTGTCTCTTAAATACTGAAAACAGCACAACAATTTCAGAGAGAGAATAAAAAGTCCAGAATGTCTTGCAACCATAGAAAAACGGAACCACCTAGGAATTCTTACATTAAAAGCATCTATTAATACTTGATTTGGGTGACTCCAAGGAGACTGTAGAACTCCTCTGTGCCATCTGATGGGACAATACACTGCTGCACACAGTTTAATTTAGTTATTGTAACCAGCTTTTGGGAATGAGGATAGCTGATTACAGAAAGACAGATCAAGAAATCAGGTCCAGTTTACTGCAACAAATGGAAAGAGATCAGTAGTAACAAATATAAGCATTTAACAGGTATTCATGATGGGCTATAGAAGAGAGGTGCCTTTACTTACATGGGCTCCTATAAAAATCCAAGCCCAAACCCTTAACTCTGATTTCTGTGGCTGCTCTGCCTCGCTGCCTCTCTGTCCCCAGCACCAGCACTGGCTGTGTTTCTGAGCCCCCAAATATCTGAGAATCTACCTTCTAAACAGGCCCACTGCGCTCAGTCCAATTCAGCATTTCGAGTCAGGACCCCCTACTTCTTATCTTACCCTCTGTGGCATTAAGGCACACAGTAGGATGTGTACATCACATCAAGGTGATTTCACTGTGAGTCTGAGGCCCTAAAACATGAAGAGCTGATAGAAATTGTCAGGAAGTTATTATATGTGAACAGAAACCCCCTAGTCTAACCTCAAACATTTTGTTTGCATTAAGAAAATCACCCTCTTTCTGACAATATACAGCACAACATGCATTGCATAGCACAATCATATCCTGCTCTCTCTCATCTGATGCTGTAGCCAGCACCCCAAAATACTGTCAGTGCAGTCTTTTTCTGTGAATTTACCTGTTTCAATACTGTAATATTTTGAGACAGAAATGGTCAAAGACTTAGATCCAGATACAAATTTTCAAGCATAGACTTATTTAAGGCTCTTAACATATCCAGAGAACAATCAGAGAAATGAGTTACATTATGTTTGGATAAATAGACAAAAGTTCAAAATCTTAGATGATAGGCTTCTGTATGGAAAGCAGAATTTTCTTTTTCCACCAGAGAGCAGCTGCGAGTGCCTGGCACAGTGGAGGGGGGTCAGTTCAGTCTTACAGTAAAGAGCTGAGCTTCACTTAATGCAAGGTAGCTGCTGCTGGAAATCAGTGCCAGTGTTCTGTTTTCCAGAGAGCTGAGCATTTTACCCCCCATTCAGATTAGAATATAATGTTAGAAAACACCAGAGATACTCCTAGAGAGAACGAGTTGGGTTAGAGTAATAAGATGTCTTTGCTCAAATAGCGTGGTACAGCACTGACTCTTTGACATGAAGAGCTCAGTTGTCACTTCATTGCACACGTTGAATTGTATTTTCAGCATATGAGTTTCACCACCCTCCTGTCTTCCTCTCACCCCAATGAGTCAAATAAAGCAGTCAGAATTGCTTTGTAGAGAGGCCTTTCTGCTCTTCTTTTGAAAAGATAAGGAGATTAGAGAGTGCAACCAAGACTTCAGTTTAGGGACATTAGAAAGCAACTGCTAATAGCTTTCCATTGCATCATTTTTATCAAGGAACATTTAATTGGAAACCAATTTAAAAGTCTGTGATTGTATGTACTATTTTCCTTTCAGAGAATTAATTTGAATGACTCAATCTGGCAGTGTATGTGTACACACAAACACTCATCCTATTTTCTCCTGCTCTGGATAGACTGATGTCAAGGCAAATGCAAATTAAAGATCTTGGGATCCTCTGCAGCCTCAGCAATGGAGACAATGGGTTTTATGATTAAACTAAAGTTTCTGCCAATAAATAATTTACCCATTTTCTTTTGCTTTGCAACCTATGAAACCTTCTTCAGTGTAATTACAATGACAAGGGAAACCCATGCATGTTTAGAGCATTCAAAGTTAATTCCCACCATAATAAAATTCTTCAATGCCACAGATCAATGCTTAGTGAGTCTAACAGTGCACTTTACCTAAGCCTTTTACAAGTGTTTGGTTATATAATACTGCCATTAATACAAGAGTATTCTGCTGATCATTCCCATTTTGTCACTTTATCATAAAAAGACATAGGGAGCAACTTCAGATCACATTTGTGAAAGAGTCAGGGACAAAACCAATGTGGCCTCCTGCATTACTACACGTTACCCTCCAAAAACCAAAATAAAATAAAACACAAATGTTTTTCCCCTTATTTTAACAATGATAGGTATTTTCTCTGTTCAACAGAGATTTTAGCATCCCATTCAGGACATTTACTGTTTTCCTATTATTAAGAAAGCAGTATCTTTTTGTCAGACGGGCAGTGAGGCTCAGATTTGATGATGACAATGTGAATTTACAAGAAGTGAAACTCTACTCAGGAACCTTTCTTCAGTGAAATCTTGAACTGTATCTGTTACAAAAAAATCCTGTCTTCTGAGCTGGAAAATAAACTGCAGTAAGTACTAATGTCCTGAAGAGCCTGACTTTGTTATGCTAATCCAAGGTATTAAGAATAGCCAGAAAAGGAATTCATTAGTGGCTACTTGAATCAACTGCTTTTTGTCCCAAACGTGAACACATCTCCACAGTCAGAAATTACCTACACAGTGTGATTGAAACTTACTTATTTACTTACATATAATAAGCAACTGAGCAGCTTGCAGTGCATGAAGTGAGGCTATGGAAAAGTACATTACAGTGCTCCTGCTTCAGGGCCCTCTCAGTAAGAATTTCAGTATATGTGCCTATTTTCTGTTTATCATGCAGGCAAAAACATCGAAACTCTATCCCCTCAGTCCACTTAGTGAGCAAGAAAAGATGGCCTGCCTTAAATAAAATGGCTTAAGAGGAATTTTTAAAACAAATATTTACAAAGCTCTAAAAATATTATCTTGTTTTGTTAAGGTTAAGTGTGTAAGCAGCATACCCGTTACAAAAATAGCTCTTGTTATGCAGGGAAGGAGAGAAGGCAGATGGAGCTGTTGATAGCCTCAGTGACAATAGTGCAACATGCAGTTGCACAGGAACCAGTATTCACCTTATAAGGAGAATTTTTCATATTCCCCAATTATTTTTTTTCCAGTCGCAAGTTAGAATTAAAATTCCGACATGAGAAATTTTCCATAGGAGGGTCATATTTAAAAGACCCTTCTATATAAAAAAACCCCCTTTACTTTGAATGAACTGACATGGATTTAAATGACCTGTGAGAGTATGTGTACAGTTGTATGTGCATGTATAAGGTTTCTTGTCCACTTTCGAGAGCCCAGACTCCCATCCCTCGTGGCAGTCTGCCAAACAGGCCAGGAACGTGAAGAAACTTGACTTTCTGGCTCTGTTCCATGTGAGATGCCGGGGAGCTGAGAGCTGGGAAAAGCGGGTGAGCTGGCAGCAGACCAAGAACATCTCCATCAAAAATTTCATTGGAATAGACATTTTCATGCAACGTGTTAGATTTTGGTGAACCGGCATTAGCTGAGAGAAAAATGTTCCACTGGAAAGTTTCCAGTTTGTCCTAGTGCTAAGATCTTGATGCTTGGACCTCGTATATTTCATTCAAGTGAAAAATAGATTTTTATTTCCTGGTGTCATGCACAGAGACAGAATGCAGTTTACTGTACTACTGATTGTCTAAAATAATTTCTCCTGATACTGCAAAAAGAAGCTTTATTTTGCCATCTGCAGTGAGTGCTGCTGTCTCATGACTCTGTGATTTTTTTCCATCTCCCCACCCCTCTTTATTTCATCTAAATGGATCACAAGAAGGAATGTCAGCAGGAGAGGGACTCAGTGGTGAGAGCACCACTTTGTACTGAGAGACAGATTTAAATAACTATCTCTTGAACGAGATTTCTGCCTTACTTTCTATATTAGTTCAGTGGGGAAAGCAGTACATTCCCATCTTAAAGTGCTATTGAAATTCATAAATATGGATTATAACAATAAACCTGTAACAGTTCTGAGAAATATATAAAATATAGTACTTTCAACTACTAAACTTCAGAAAAGTAAATTATTTGACTATATTGAGTACAGATGGCACAAAGTTGTGGCAGAAAACTGAGGCAGAGAAGGCTACAGCACTGGATGAACAGTCAACTCTATATTGAATGCAACTACAACGCAGCCATGCACACTTCAAACATTTGATTTCACAGATTCTTTGACACAAGAATGTATATGCAATATATATAATTCAGCTCATCTTATTCAAGCTGCGTGTGTGACAATTCTGAGCTTATTGGAGAACTTGAACTAAATTCAGCTTTGTCACTGATGGTAAATGACAAAGCTGGGCCAATTCCATGTGCTCAGCTTTTGAACCTGCCTCTCAGAACATTCATTCATATTACACCCCATTCAGGAAGTGATCTCACTGGAAAATCTGAGCAAAGCATAGGACAGAAGTTCCAGACTCAAAAAGCTAAGGAATGTTCTTTCCCCCCCTGCCACTTCATCCTCTTTTAAATGAATTTAGTCCTTGTGAAAATAATTGGATCAACAGCCCTAAGGACCAGGGCTGTTGTGGGCACACAAGGACACATTTCCACTGTCCTCCTTTCACATCAATGGATGTTCACTCTGAGCTACAAGTTTAACTTCCCATCTTGGGCATCATAGGACTTCACCCAAAACTAGTGCAGAGATAAGCCCAGAATTCTTCAGCCTGAGGATAAATAACTTTATAAAGACAGCAATGCAATTATTAATGCAATAATTATTAATACAATAATTCACCCCCTAATCTTTTGAGTTCTCATAGCAGAAAAGAAACTGAACACCCAATTCTCAACTGAGCTCTAACACATAATGGTTAATATTGGTACTGTAATAGTATCCTTTGGTCACTAGCTCTCTCCATTTTGAATATGGGCTCCAAATTTGAGCTAAGCCCAGGACTAAACATATGCCTATAGGATTTCAATCTTGCTATTTCCTACTGGTAAAGAAATAAGCATTAGTGTGGTGACCAAGTGTCTCCAGCTCTATAAGTAGACAATGTTCCAATCCTGGACATAGCACAGCATGTCTCAAGGAAGCCTCTGGGCTTCCAGTACCTTCGTGTGGCAGAGTTAATTCAGCTCCATGTCTCCATTTTACTTCTCAGAATTTCTTATTCTGTTTGGAAGAGTTATCCACCTCATTTCCAAACGTATGAAAATTCTTCATCTCCATTTCAAGTTGCTGTCAGTATTTCCAGGCTGTGTAATGACTTTCCTCAAGTGGAATTGACAAAATTGGCCCAAATAATGAATTAATTTTTCAACAGAAGAAAATAGAGAGTATTCCAAGCCAGCTGCAATTGATGTGAACTTATCAAAGAGAGTACGTGAACAGAATTAGCAAAGTGAAAGTCAGACCTATGGATACATGTTGGTCAAAACAAACAACTCCAGCTGGTGTTCACTGCCTCTACTTGTCAATGATGCACATTTTACACCTCCCCTGACAAGAGCTGATTTCAGATTTATCTCTGCTGTTTATTTCTGCTCTTTGGAAAATACAGATTCAGAGAGTTCTGCCACCCACTTGCAGCAAATTTAAATTTCTGAACAAGAGTGAAGTTCAGTGATAGCACTGTAAGTGAAGCTGCTGAAGCATAATTATTCTCTTTACAAAGAGCAAGTCTCTCATACTATGTGTGAGTTTACACAGAGGTAGACACACACAATATATTCAGACTAAATTTACTGTACTATGCTCGATTTCTTTTCACTGTAACTTTTTTCTGTGCCATCACTGAAAGCATTTCCAATATATATATTTGCTCTGACACCTCTAGATATCATCATCATGTTCTCTCATGCCCTTGAGTGAGATTGACTCACTTCCATGTCTTCTGTTGCTGTCACAAAGTAAACAGTAGCTACAATGCTGTCGAAGAATTGGATTTCTTTTTCTGTCTGCTTTTAATCCTTTTATCTATATACCTGAAATAGCTTGTTCTATCATCCAAGTCATGTTCATATTTTACAACAACTCTTGCCCAGTTTTTTGCACAAATTAATACCTGGTCCTTGTGTTACTTTCATCTTTATTAGGCCAGAAAAAAGAGCAAAATAAACCAAACTGACTACATTTAATGCAGCAACGATGGCAAATTGCTCAGAAGTAAGAGTTCCAGAGAAGCAGGCCTTCTGGGGGTGCTCCCTTCATCCAGCACACACAGGTAATACTCCTTTCTGTGTCTCATAAAGCAAAAAAAAACTCCTAAAACTGAACTTCACCCACTCCAATCAAAATGCCACTCAACTGCTGATTGAAATATCCTTCATTCAAATCAGAGTGAGTGCCTTTAATGGCGACCCAAAAGACTGTCAAATTAAATAAGAAACAAAATGCAAATAAATTAGCATTCCTAGCTACTGATAAGCTATAAATATTTATGAGGAAAAAAAGATGCTGTAATTTCAAATGATACCACAGGCCTATTTTGTACAAACAGTTAAAACAGTTATACATGCAATACTGTACTTTGCGATTTTTTTCCATTTCACATCACCATAATCACCTAATAAATATTTAAATGGACCCATTTGCTGTAACTATAAAAGAACCGTGTAAACTTGTTGTCATCTAGACACATAAGCCGCAGTGGAGTCAATGAATTTCAACAGTCACTTAATATTGCAAGCCACAAGCTACCTTAAACCTGCCAGCAACTGTCTGCCAGGAAGCTACTGCAGCACCACGGCTACCTCCTCCAACCCAGGACACGAGATTCATTATGAATGCTAGCATTGCTACTCTAATTAGGCCTGGGAGAGGTTTAACAACCATGCTACAGTCTTGCTGCTGACAAATATAAAAATAAAGCCTTGTTCAAATTAGCAATGTGAAGTGAGAAGGCCTAGAAGCAGCAACTGTCTGACCAGTAGTGAAACAGTTCTAATCTATAGTGAGGTTATTTTGCTTCATAAACTGCTAGTATGTTACCTGCAGGAGGTCTCCCTGTAAAATGAATTATAGTAAGCTATATGTGATAATTAACCGTGCATTAGCAAATATCTTGAAACAGGGGGGCTCTGTTTTCTCTGTATTTTGACTAATAAAAGCATGAATTTGTTCAACAAATGATCATTTAGGTTGTGGAATGCTAAGCATATTGGAAGAACACAGTAAGCAATAGAATATTGTAGGTGGACTAACAGTTTCCTTACAAAAACAGGCTGTTTAATAGGCTGGCTCCATACTACGTTATTCACAGTACTAAAAACCACAGTGTTGGGAAGACAAATACAATATACATTTAAAATAATATAAACCTTGTACTCATATTTACTTTAAAAATGCCATGGATGTGACAATAAAAAAAAAAAAAGTCCATAAGCAAACGTTTATTTCAGAAAGAGAAAATCCCAAATGACTCTTTCCAGAATGTAAACAGATAGTGAGGCAATTGGTATGGTCATCTTCTCTGGAGGGGAGAAAAATGTGGTTGGGTTTAAAATAGTCTACATCATATGAATGTGAAGCAAGGAAAAAAAAAAGTATTATGTATATTGCTTAACACAATAAAAATAAAGTGGTGTATAATTTATTTTAGCTTCAAATATATCTTATGAAAACACATTTAACCATAATGCTTTATGGAACTGTGGCTGTACCAGCTCCCTCTTGGCTGTGAATCAGAGGTCAGATCCACTGCAGCAGACACAGATTGACAGTCTTTATTCATACTGGATGGACTGGAGCCCAAGATTCCAAACATCACCAACTGGAATTCATTTACCTACAGGTTAATCTATCAGCTTTAGCCAGGCTCCAGGTTGTAATGACTCATTATAGGATTTGCTGTATCATGGGTGGATACCCATCCTCAATCATGGGGATGAACTGCAGGTAAAATAGAAGTTATTGGACAGTTCATAGAGATCAGCATTCAGGAGTCTCTCAAAATGCTGAATATCTTCAAAACATCAGAAGTGTTCTCTAAATGTAAGATAAAGCCAATCTCAGGTACCTGTGAGCTGTGTGTGCCCATTTCCTCCCCCAGCACAGCTCTCACCTGCCCTGTAACAAACCACACTCTCCAGTGGCAGACCTGTCCCTGCAGCACAGGCCTGGAATAACTCCCTGATTTCTGAGGCAGGGAGCTCTCAGTCAGTTACCAGAGCTGTGAACAGGCAGCAGACATTCAGCCTGAGAGCATGGCAGGATGCTCACACTGCCTGGAGAAAGCTGCAGCATCCTGTGCCACACAGCCAAGAGCAAGAACACTCCTCACCAGCTTCCTGCAGCCTTCCTTCTGATCCATTTGTTTCAGCCAAAGGATATTGGCTTGGTGTTGCCTTCCTAATACCTGTTTAAACTGTTCTGGGGGGCTAGTAGATCCATGTGTATCATATACGTGAAATATTTTCTTTTTGTAGAATTAAACGATTCTTGCAGTCAAATTACAAAAGATGGGTCAAGAACACATTGCTGAGGAAGCATATAGAAAAAAAAAGACATTCTTCTTACAGAAAATACTCTATATAGTAAAAAATTACTACAAATTAATGGCAAGCATATGGCTACAAGTTATTTCTTCTACTTCACTACAGAAAGATAAGAAATCTAAAAAAAAAATTAATTCCTCCAAGCTAATATAGCGATTCTGTCTCAAGTTTGTAAGCACCAATCATCTGGTAAAGAAGGATGAGTCTGATATTCTGTTTTCCCCTAGATCTCCATCATAAGAATGTTTGCCTTATGTTCAAAAGGAATCTAAATATAATACTTTTTAATGCATGTCCCTGTCAACAACATGATCTTTCACTCTAAGAAGGGCATTAGATAAATTTAACCATCACAATTTGAAAGTCACCACACATATCCATACTGTTGCAGTTAATACAGTTTGAAAATCCAGAAATCCAGGGTCACTTTTAAAATCTGCTTTTCAAAAAGCAAACCAAACCCTTAAATGTTTTTACCATTGCACTAACCTTCAGTTCTCTAAGGTAAATGAGAACTTAGAAAGTAGTGTGCTGTATTTTCTCAGTTGAATTATATTTATAGACTTCCAGGCAGAGGATAAGATTGCCCCCTTTTGGAATTTTTCAGAGTAACAGTCCAAATAAAGAATTGGGTGCAAAGCATTCCTAATCCCTACTCAAGATATGCATCTCATCAGGGATTATTTCTGCTTCATGCTGTTGTGTTCTCATGTTACTGTGTATGTGGCTTCACATTCCTTATTAAAGCAACAGGCATGAAAGAATTCAACTGCTCTTGCCAGCAACCACAAAGGAACAAAATCTGAAGTCAGATAAAGGTAAACATATGGAACATTCCGAGGAATGCAGTAGTAAAGATGGAACATATAGCTGAATTCTCCCCTTCTCTGCTCTGTAGGACAAACTTTAGAGACAGTAATTTCTAACTACAGTGTCCCATAAAGCAGCATTCTCAAAATTCACAGAGAGCATAGCATTCTAAATAAGAAATGGAATGACTGAAGTGCTGAAAACAATCAGGACAGTTCTTCTGATCCCAGATTTAATTCAATAGCAAACTCACCCTTAGTGTACTGATCTGGTCGTTGAGTGTTTTTTTGTTTTTCTTTTTTTTTTAGATTTATCAGCTTTGACACCTTTAACACCAACGACCTCCATTTAGGTGTTAAAGCTGAGAAATTAAAAAAAAGCCCAACCACCACATCAGTAATCAAGTATGATAGTCCTTTAAAGAGATGTTCGTGGCCACAGGCAGAACATGCCCAATAACCAGGAGTCTGAATGGACGTCTGTATTTTCCTTTAAATCTTATTTTTATTATTACAGTGCCATAATGCCAAATATATCAATAATTTGTTACTGAAAACGATGCAGTTTAGTCCTTCTAAGTAGTTAATAATTAGTATTATTTGCAGATGAACATCATTAGTCTGTTACTTGACCTGTATCATCTACTAGTTTTAGAAAGCTAATCTTTATATAACGCACTATTAATTGCATTAATTTGCACATTTTTGTTTCAAAACTTATTTCAGCTTTTTCAGTTACCAAATTCCATTCATTCTCATATGAACCTGGTGGTTTAAAATAAGTCAAGAGTTTTATCTAAAGAAATATATTAGCATGGCTTCAACTAGAAGTGATTCAACAGCCAACTGCAAACATGGATAGGTCTCCAAATGGAGGCAGATGGATAGACTGACATAAACCAGCAATAAGACAGAAATCAGAGTGTTACTGGAGCTACACTGATGTATCTCATCATAGCTGAAACAAGACCTCTGCTCAAGCAAAGTAAGAAGGGCAGGCAGTCAGTGCACCACATCAGACACAGAGGAAAATAGAATATCTAAGGTGTGCAGTCCTCTGGAGAAACATTGCCCAAGTTGTGTGGGCAGCATTAAATAACTCCATCCCATTCATCTGTTCCAGTCACAGACACTATGGAATACAACATTTAATTTTCCCTCCTATCACAATCAAATTATGTCACCAAAGGCTATTGTCTTCCAATAATTCAAATATAGTTCAGTCAACTAAACCAAGATTAGACTAGTCCATAGGAAACAGCATACTTGAGTGTCACTACTGATTTTACTCCCTGCAGGACAATACTATAGAGCAGTGTTCATGTCGATGCTATAAAAAATCACTGTGCCAATAAACTTCAATGCAAGTGCCTCAGGAATAAGTCATGTCACTCTTATCTAAGTTTTTAAAATTTTAAAAAGCCATGAGTAATATTTTTTCCAGTGGTTAATATTTTCATATTCTTATTCTCTAAGATACCAAACTTTTAAGAGTGATGAAAGCAATCCTTATCCCTTACATGTGTTTTATCTTTGCTTCACGGTGAGTAGATCATCACAATAAAGATGATTAAGCATTGCAAATTTTATGTCTCCATAAAAAAAAGCTGAAGTCCCAGGTTTACTGAGTGGAACTCAGAGTAAAAACCACCATTACACATAAAGCACCAAGTGTAACAAGATGAACCGCAATGTAACTTTCCAGACTGTTTGCCCAAGCTGTTTAATGCCCTGTGTATTTCTGTTGAGGGAAAGTGAGAGCTTAAGTTGAATTATGTCGTTGCTGCTTTCAAAATACTTTAAACAGTTACTGAAACTGTAGCCAGTGTGTCATGCATTCCAATACAGAATATAAGGATCTATGTATTTAGTGTCGCTGTAAGACTTTTACTTAGAGTTTTCCTTTCAGTGCTATGAAGTTAATCATAAGGAAGGAATGAACATTCTGATCATGTTAATTAGCTCAGTGAATATGACTTCTAAAGAGATCACTTAATGAGTCCTCAAGGATGCTGGAAACCATTTTATTAAAAGGAATGCTTGATTTCCTTTACTGACACATTCATTGGACCAAAAGGCTGTCATTAAGTAGTCTGTAGCTGTCTTGATATCTATATATGGACAATGAAACCACTACAGAAGACACACTGTAGATTTAATAACCACATTTTATAGCCACTGAAAAATACAAGGATAAGGATAGAAGTAGATTAGTCATTTATGTTTCAGAGAAAATAAATTTGAACTTCTGAAGGCATAATTTTTTACATATAAAGGAGATGAACCAATGCTCTGGATCTCTGAGCTTAATTCTGTGCTTTTATTTTACTTCTTTGCCCTTAATGAAGGACACCAGGAAGCAATGCCAACTGATACAGAGTTTTGCTCATGGTTGCTTTAAAAAATTGTTAAATGCAATAAACTTTTTAACTGCTCCCTTAGGCAAAGGAAAAAAATGCCCCTGGGTTTTACCATGGCTCAGAAGTTTTCAGGATATGTTCTTTTTCCATGTTTTGATTTAGATTCATCCCGTTGTACCACCAAGTCCCTTTTCATGGAGTGGGGACTCAACACAGACAAGGTCTCAATTCAGTTATTTTTCTGGGGTGGGATGTTGGCCAAACATCCCCACTTACTGCTGCTATGAGGTCTTCTCTGCTCATTCTTCCATAGAACACGAGAAACAGGTTCCACCTGATAAATAAACTGTGCTCTTCACTCCTTTTCTGTGCTCTAAGGAGAGGTGGGAGGCATTGCACCTGAAACAAACCCAGCATCACTGCCCAGCCACTGTCACAAGAACGGTGGTACTTGAAGGACAGCTAGGAATTCCATTTGTTCATTCAGAAGGAAAAATCCACTGCATCATTAGGAATCCATCCTGGACCCTGACTGAAGCACGTGAAGGAGCTGATACAATGCCACAGAATCTGAGCATGTATAACAGAGAATGATTTGAAAACAAACTCTTTGTGAGTGTAGGAGACAATGCTTATTATGTGCTTCCATAATCACATCTTTCATCCAAAATTAGAATATGTTGAGTAAATCCCAAAACAATTCAGGACTTCTCTAGAGCAATTCCCACACTTTCCAATTGTTCTTTAGGCAGCTTAAAGGCCATGTAGCTCAGAATCTGCTGTAGGCTGCAGAATGTTTTCATCTGACTTTCCACTCTGTTTTTTCAAAGCTGGAAACAGAGGATCCACTACTGAACTTGTGAATACATCCAAAGGCTAGGGAATGGCTATAAGAGATATCATAAAAGGACTGAAAGCTGTGTTTTAAATACAAAAATTTCTTGTGTCTATTAAATATCAACAGAGCTTTCCAATATTCCAATATTTTCCAATACACTTAAAGAGGTCTAACAGTGTTTGCAACAAATCATATAATCAGCAGGGCCATTTAAGCAGTACATTTGGGTTGCAAAGCAGAAATTCTGCATAAGTGGGTGGGGAAACATAGTAGAACAACACTTCTGCTTAGTTTTTTTGATAAACTATAGGGAAGTTTCACACTGATTCACCAATGGCTTGTAGCTGATAAAATGTTGTTCACCGAAAAATAAAATAAAATAAAATAAAATAAAATAAAATAAAATAAAATAAAATAAAATAAAATAAAATAAAATAAAATAAAATAAAATAAAATAAAATAAAATAAAATAAAATAAAATGTAGCTCGAACTATATGATAAAAAAATAAATTTACAATGAGTGTTTTCTGGTTGCCCTTTTCCTCTTCTCACCCTTGTCCAGTTATTACATTACACCAGTGCTGGCTAACACTGAGCCACACAGGCACTGCCTGCAGAAAGAGTCAGAAGCATAAGAATGTTTCTCCAAGTTTAATGAAATCCGTCAGTTATGCCAGAATTAAGCACAAACACATTTAGGAATATCATTATCCTGGCAATTTGAATGACCTCACAGACCCGAATCCTGTTTTCAAAAATAATGCCTGGGAAATTTAATACTTTTTTATAATAAATGGATCTTTTCAAAGATCCCCCCCTTATTTCTTAGAGAGACATCATAATCCACAAGAACACTATTACAATGATAATGGTAGAACTTGCAATCAAAACATTAGCAATTCCCAACTCCTCCACCTTACAGAGTAATTCGTTTTCTACATCAAGTATTATTGAGTTTATGATTAACACAAAATTAACACAGTTGTTGTAAAAAGATTTTTATATGTATTCTATGGTTTCACTGAATGCATTGATTTGTTCTATAGGTATAAACTAAAAAAAACAGCTTAGAGTGCAACATGAATTTTGCATGGACTAAACTCTGCAAAATATCCTGAATATAGCTAACAGGTGAAGTTTAATACTATTTTATATAGGAACTTTTTCAGTCAGAAATCTGTGGGAAAATTTGTTGTCAGTAAAACAAAAATCCATCTTATTTTAGGGAGAGACCAAGTTTCTCCTAAAACATAAAAAGAGCTATAGTTTTTGGATTTCACAGTAAAAATACCAAAATTGATTTAATTTTTGGGGAAAGGATTTCTAGTCAGCTCTAATAATAGGGAAAATTCTCTGTCATCTTTCAGTTTGGCTGAACAAGGAGTCCTCAGTTTATTCTATAAATGCAGAAATTACTTGTAAGAACCTATATTTACAACATCTAATAGCATCATCCACTAAGTCTACACTAGGAAAGCTGCAGGAACAATAAAGGCAAGAAATGCAAGAGAGGGCCTGTTGAGATTAGCAGTAAAGACTCATTGTAATTGGACATGCCATCACACTGAAAACAAAGGAAATGGGTATTAATTCCTCTGTGAATTACTGCCTACCCTTCTGTCATTGCTTGTATTGAGCTCACTACAAAGTTTGAGGTAAGTTCCGTGGAAACTTCCCTTATCATCAGCTTAAAATCATCAAACTGTCTTTAAGAAAAGAAGCAGTAAAACTTCATCCAGTGCATGGAAAGAGTACAGACAAGAATGTCATGCTACTTCCAAGCCAGTCAGTTAAATTGCAACATGGATGTGCAGGCCAAGTTTCTTCCCTCAGAAGGAGCAGTCTCCACAAGACTATTTAGTTACATGAATCACTATTTATCTAGAGCCTCTGACAAGATATAGTCAAATATAATTCCTTCAGAGAAGACAGACCCATGCAAATTTATGTCCCTCTTTTTCACTTCCAAAAGGCATCTTAATCAGTTTATGAAACGTGAAAAAAATTGAGCCTGCTGCAGTGCCACATAAATATTCTAAAAGTCTGAAGTGCTGTTGCCATAGGAGGCCCACGAGCTTTGAATCTGCTGCTAACAAACAGTGCTTGAAAAACATACTGAGAAATAATTGCAGATTAATAACCAGGTTTCAGAAAATCCAAAGGATCCTCTTTTATTCCATGTGTCAGAGCAGTCTGAGTGTGCAGTACAATGCAAACTCATCTTAATTATCTTCCTTACTCTTCCTTTGGCTGGAGTTGATTGGTTCTATTCAAAACTGGTCCCCTAAAGTTTTTGATAACTCCCAAAATTACTTATTTTTTAGTTATCACAAACATACACACATACACACACTCACACACCCAGCCCCTACCTTTCTGCAGAGAATCAATGGAAATAAGAACTTTTCTTTAAAAATAAACCCCAGTTTGTCTTGGACTGTCATAAGCTCTATGCATACTCATTCCAGGTTGCCAGTTCTTAGTACTGGGTTTGCTCATGTGTAAATGCAGGTAATTTATTGCTATTAACACCCTCCCATAAACTGACTCTTCAAGAAAACAGTAGAAATATAAACAGTTCCATAAATAGAAATTATGAACAGCCAGTCTTAAATATGATGATTACTTGTTTATAAGTATTTCCCATTAAAAGGTATTAAGCACACATCACAATATCAGTATATACTTGGTTTAAAATAGTAGCATTTACTTGGAAGACATAACAAAAGTGTTTTCTCCCCAACAAATACTTCAAATTCCATTCTTCATATAAAATATTTTGCATATTTGGAGAACAGCAAAGAAATAATCTGCTCGTACATCACATTAAACTAAATGCAATTTTCATTCTTCAAGACGGAAAGTTATGTCTAGAAATGCACGTAGTAACCTGTTCATCAGGTAAGTGAACCAAGAAATTATTTGAGAATACTTACATACAGTGACTCCAGTGTGCTTTGCCCCTTTTCACTTCTTCTGTTATTCAAGGCTCAGCTGAAACAAACCATCTTTGAGAGTTTGCATTTCCTCAGAGCTGCTCTGTCAGTCTGCAGTTCCTGAGATGAACTCTCTTCCAATAATTTATATCCCTATCGGAGTTCTCCTGTTCCCCGAGCAGAGGCAGCACGGCCTCTCTGTCATCTCCCACTTGCTGAGCTTCTGCAGCAAAGAAACAATAGAGGGGAAAACGACAACTGATAGTGTCCAACTGCCCGAGGAAAAGCAACCTGAGCCCCGAAAGTAACACATTAGATGGTAAGGGTACACTGAAGTGTGTCATCTGTCCTCCAGTGGCATTTTGAACCCTCAGAAAAACTGTAAAATACTGACATTAAGCTTGGGAGGGCACAACAAAGCTGGAAAAGGATTTTAAAGCAATCATTCTCATTAACATCCTGATATTCAAAAAGATGCTCCTTTAAAATGAACTTATGTCTTAATAAAAAGAAAAATTCACAATTTCTCTTTACCAGGAGAGCAGCAAAGGCTGAAATACTCCTGACAGATACTATGTTCCCTTCAATAAGTTAAATTACTCTGTTAATATTAGCACCATCATGCTGACAATTATCCTGCATGAGGATTAGAAGTAGCGTAACTATTTAAATAATAAAATTTCTGCTTTGAAGAAATAACAAGAAATAATTCTGATATTCTGATAAAGGGCCATCTTTTTAACAGTCTCCTAAATTTATTCCAGTGTATGAGATAACTTTATTACAATAACTTACGTGGTGAAACAAGTGAACAGATGAATCGTACCAGGAATCTTCAGCTCTCCATCAGAAAGAGGTCTCTTCCTCAAAATTCAGTTACATGAATCAATAATAATTCCCACAAACCACTTATTTATACGGTGGTAAATCTCATTCTACATACAGGAGTTCACAGAAATTTTATCAGATAGTGCTAAGGTTAAGAAAGCATTCAATTTGGATGGAGAGCTCGGATTAGAATTTAAATCTCCATTGGAACATAATTAATGCACTAACATCTATTAATAACCACAAAAACTGCTAGAAGAGGCAGTTCTGTTACTACTTTTTTAGAGTTCAGTAAAACTCATTTTTATAGACAGGACTAAACATTTCTAACACTTACTTTACAGCCTCCTCTGGGATGGTATATACTGCTGCCAACTCAGCACCACTTCCTGACACTTTAGAGAAAAAAGAAAGAAATGTTAAACACGGTGGCAGAAGAAAAGTTTAAGTGCCTTGATTAATTTTTCTGCATTGGAATCTGACTGAGATAACGTAACTTTTATAAGAGGGTATTACCTTTTCAAATTGAAATCAATGAGTTGGGATTTCTGGCCCCCCAGTCTCATTGTAGAATACACAGACTCAGCATCAGAATCTTGACATTTGGATCATTTGTATTATTGGGAAGAAATAATAACTCAAAGACAGAAAACACTCATAAGGATATAAATTCAACAATGCCACTAAATTCTCAAGAAAATATTCCTATCTAAGAGTCCCCAGACACAGTGCTTAAGTGCCAGAAGTCCTTTAGGACATAAAATGAAGATATTAAGCAGCTAGAATCACTTAATACCTCATTGACATGGCAGTGTTAGAGAGCAGGGAGACAAAATAATTACAGTTACAAGGGTTTAAGTGTGACCTTCTATGGACAAGTCTTGCCAGTGAGAGGCTGTTTTCATCCCCTGGATATGTCATAAACTAAAGGAGAAGGGAGGAGAAAGGAACCTGGTGGAAATTTCATTGTATCCCTTGTTTGAATGAAAGATCTGCTGGTGCAATTCAAAGAGATCATATTTTGCTGTAAATCCTTGCTTCTTAGCTTCATGAAAAGAACTGATAGAAGACGAACTATTTCACAACTTAGGTAAAGAAAAGCCTCCCACAGTCGAGCTATTTACAGTTATTAATAGAGTAGATCTTGGTGTGCTGGAGATGCAGCATGTAGAGCTGGAAGAAGCAACAGAACATGGTGTGACCTCTATTTCACAGGGAAGGCAAAAAGCAAAGAGGAGACTGAAGTAGCTGCCACTTGGACACCCTTTTAGAATGCAAAATGAAACAAGGTGTTAAGGCACACTCCAAATCGTGCTCGAGGCCCAGGGCAAAGGTCTTGGTCCGTGGATCTCACAGGAATTACAGTCGAACATGCAATAAACGAAGCCTTGAGAGCCCCAGATGAAGCCTTTTTCAAATTTTTTGTCCAAACAATCCCAAACTTTTCCCATCACCAAGGGCAAGTCATACTGCTGTCATCATATGAGGCGAGGGTCAATAAATATTTTCACCATTAGAATAAAATTATTTATTAAGAAGTTCACAAGGTTCTTGAGACCTTCAGCCAAAGAAGTTGGAAAATTATATCTGATTCATTGTAGCAATAACCCACAGATAAAACTTGCAAAAATGTCAGGTCTAACTTTCAGAAGTGATTCAGTCAGATTAGGCTTATAAATCACTTGGATGCATTTGAAATTCATGCTTGAGATGAAGCCAATTTAAGGAAAGAATATATAACCAAGCTTTTCTTAAACAAGCACTAAATAGTGTAACTAGGCTAGAAAATAACAGAGATGTGAATATTGCTTGTTGAAAAACTAGAAGGGATAGCTATGGCAGGATTTCTTACGACTTTATGCAGTTGTCAGAAGCAAAGGAATGAGGCTATTTTTAAAGCAGCTGATGTTTATAATGTTCCCCTTTAGATCTCCACTTCTAAATCCCAGCCCATAGTGCAGCACAGACCCTCTGCTAACACAAGAACATTCTTGAGTCAGTATTTTCCTTCCCAATATTTCAGCTGACCTAAGCAGCTCCTAACACTTGCCAGGCTAAGATGACTCAGCACTACAGTTAGATAACACTTTTTTCATTTTTGAAATTTCTTCCTGAAGTTCAAATAAAACAGAGTATTTAATTCATTTCAAGATCAAACCTCAGCATACAACTTTCAGCTCCCTGCTTCTCTGAAGCACCAATTATTCAGCTTTACTAAGGCTCAGACAAGAATGAGTCAGACACTGACATCCAAGGAAAGCAATGTTCTGCTGTGTCTATCACTATGCAGGAAAACTCAGACAGAAATTCCAGGCTCCCATGCCTTTGACATCCAACTGTATTCCTAAACAAAGTTGAGTTTTCCCTTTTCTGGCTCCTCCTGGAAGTCTACCAGCTGCAGCAGGCAATCCTGCTAGGAACTGCTTTGCTGGGTACCAGACCAGACTCCTTTACTGTTTTCATTAACCCTGGAGACACAGTTTCTCAGGGCTCATTCAAAACCTCATATTCTCCAAATACAGTTCTCAGAATCAGGGATATGCTAATCCTACTGAGATAACACCAAAATGGACATTCTCAATTTTCTGAGTTGTTGTGCATGTCCAAATAAAGGAAAATATGGTTTGCCAGAGTTTTGGCAGGTGTCCAGTATTATGGACCTGATCAACACCCACAGAGAATCTTCCACAGATTCAAAGTGGAATTACTGAAATATGTATGAAGCAAATTAATATTACCAATTTCACCAGTCCCACATAAGCCTCGTTTGTGCTAAGGTGAATGTCACCCACTGAGTATCTACAGCACCACCTTATTCAGGAGTGTATTACCAACACTATGAAATCCCAAATCAATCCAGCTGGGATATTTCCCCTGTCGATAAGAGCAATAATATTTTTGTTTAGCATATCTAATCTTTCCAGTTCATAAGCAGCATGATTCTACTTCAAAGATGGGGAAATCAAGTCATAGGAAATATACTGGCTACATAAAAGTACCCAGTAGCTGTAGCTCAGTGGCTTAAGGCTGGATTAGCACCTGAATATTTGAATTTACCACCCAGATCCTCACTAGCCAGCCTCTCCAGAGAGCTGCCAGCCTCCCTCTGCCTCATGCCAGTTACAACTTCATCTCCAGTGGAGAAGCTTAACCCCAGCAGCCAATATCTGTGTGTACCTTCTGCAGGCACTCACTGACTGCAGGGGCATCTGGGCAGGGCTGGCTATTCCTGGCTGGTATTCCCAGCTCCAGCTGAGCAGGCTCTGGAGAGGACACCTGACAGCACTGGCTCAGAACAAGGCTGACACAGACACACAGCACAAACAGGAAGAAATGGAGAGACACGCTGGGTGTTATTGATATAAGGCTGTATTTTTACTAGGCTAATAAATACAGTGTCTGCTCATTCCTGTAGGTGTGTGGAAATCTCATTTAACAATGTCACATTCCTGAAGAGTGCAGTTGGCATAATGCAGATAATGCACTTGAAATACAGCTCGCATTACCTTGTCGTTTTGTAAATTAGGCTGCAGCAGACTTAAGATAGGGAAAAGGTAATCCCAAGGAATGCCTTCACTTCTGATGCTGGTTTAGCCACCATCATTCCTGTCAAGCCAGACTAATTGCTTTGTTTTTGTGGGCTCCTAGGGAATAACATACTTACAAATTTGGAAAAAATAACAACATTGACTGTGCTGACTTTTGATCAATCACCACCTAGCTGGGAATGTCAGACCTATTAAGTGTCCCTTCTTTGCCAAAAATTAATGAACCAAAAATAAGTACCAGAGTTTGGAACCAGCTCTGTCTCAGCTGTATTCAATGCCACAGTCACACTGGAGGGTGAGGAAAGGGGGAAAAGGAGTGAAAGAAGAAAGCAAAGGTTATTAATAATTGCAGCACATTTTCTTTTTCTTTATTATTAAGTATGAACAACTACTAGATCTCATAGTGACCAAAAGTGAAGACATGTAATTTTCAATTTTATTGACCAAAGATTCAAAGACATTAAAATTTAGGAATGAACAATAAATAGCTCTTCTTGTCCATCATTTCAAATACACACGGAGTTGAACAGAAGTCAGCCAAATGAACCAGCTTTTCATAAAATCAAATTCCTACCCCAAACTTCTGAAGCACTACAAATTAAGTTGTAGTTTTCCTTCAAGTTTTTAATTTTTTCAATCCTTGTGAATTTTCAGGAGACTGTCTCAAAGTCTTTGATAAACAACTTTCTGATGAAAAAAATATCAAACGGACTAATTAAGTACTAAGTTTAAAAGAAATATTCAAATGTCTAAAAATACCACCAAGAAACTTTAAATTAATCCAGAGGAATGATTTTTAATTGCCCAGATCTTACCAAATTTTAGCAGTAACATATATGTAGGTTTTGGTTTGATTTTTTAAAAAATTCAGTACTATTGCAGCCCCTTTTCCTTTTATTTCCCAAGATCTTTTGGCAACAATAAACTTATTTGATTTCCTTTTAAAAAAAGGTCAGATTGTCTCAAGACAATTAAAAGGAACCATGCTGTTTGAAGTAACACTGCCATTATCCTGCTAATGAGCCCTTGTAATCCTGAAGTTATGGTAGGAAAAAAGAACTTTAGTACAATGACAGTCAGTCCCACAACATTTGAATGTGCCATGTCAGAAGAAAATTACAAGAGGAAATTGCATCCATTAAGATTATATTCTTGAATCATTTGAAGGTTAATACTTTCAAAATAAATAAAAAGTCAAAAGCACTACAGGTCTGCATTTCTCAGGTAAAAGCCTCAGACTGTGGGCCATTCAGCCAGAATGGTTTGAGGTTCAATCAAAGACTCAAAACATAAATTTGCAAGAGCCAAGA
Source organism: Sturnus vulgaris (assembly GCF_052056855.1). Lineage (NCBI taxonomy): Eukaryota > Metazoa > Chordata > Aves > Passeriformes > Sturnidae > Sturnus > Sturnus vulgaris. The sequence goes on from NC_142262.1 coordinate 4,517,875, forward strand.
AAATAGTTTGGATTTACCTAAGGTTTTATTTAATAAGAAATTAAATCTGAAATATTTCGGAATGCCAATTTTGCAACCAATTTCCTTATGGAGTATCTTACCTTTTTCTAGATGAAACATCATTAGACTTCCATATTTCTTTATAAATCTAAAAACTTAACAAATTTCAAAATATATTCTAGCGTGTTTTCTTTCAATATTGAAATTAGGAGGTGGATTGGCTAACCACTGTCCCACACCATGGCTAGTTCTTTCACAAACTGTGTGAAATAATATTTCTAGTCTTTTATTCCTGTAATGTTATTTTAGTATTTCTATTTTTATATTATTATGTTGTGTACAAGTATATATAGGCAAAACTATTTATTCCAAGCCTCTCAGTGGTCATGGCTGCCATGAGAGCTGAGGGTGCCAAAGAGCCACCAAACCCCAGGCCATGGGACCAGAGAATTAAACTCAAAATGCCACCTCAACTATAAAACCTTTGCTTCTTCTCCATGTTACATTATAGAGTTAAAATAAATATTTACACAATCAAAGCAGCCCCATACACAAACATCCCCCCGTGTGGGGCTGCCTAGAGGCTTTTCTGACCACATACATTTTGGTCTCAATATCTCAGCCACTACAACAGTAGCATCAGCAGGAACTGAATTTTTGAGTGCGGCCATCACGTGGCTGGAGTCCAAAGCTGCATCTTAAGATGTTGGGCGAGGTTTTTGTGGAGGAGCTCAGTGCAGGCTCAGCAGTGCCGGCTGCCCCAGGAGCCCACACGGCTCCCAGAGCCCGGCCCTGCCCCGGGCCCATCCCACGGCTGCACCTGTGGGCAACGAGTGCAGCAAGGAGCAAAGGTGTCTGAAATGTGGCTCTGTCACCATTGACCCCTCCAAAGACTCACTGCTGTCCCAAACAAACCCCCTGGGCCGCCGAGCCCCTGCTGGTTAATGTCCAGGAGAGCCCCCTGCATTCCATGGCCTCGCAGCTCCACCTCTGCTTTCCAAGCCTTCTCACCTTCACAATGGCATTTTATTTTTGACAATGCATCCCCTTTCTGTATCCTCCCTGCCTCTGCTTTACCCTGTCATCCAGAGGAGACACCAAACTGTACAAATGTTTCAGAAATTTACTGGGAGTGTGGCCTGCTAGAAGTGTTTCCCTCCCTGCCCTCCACCACATGCCCCAGGAGACAAGAGTTTTCCCTCGGGTGACAGTTTTCCTTCAGGTGATAGCATTTGTCCCCTCAGGTGACAATAGTTTCCCCTCAGGTGACAGAAGAGGAGCCTTCCCTCCGGTGACAACAGCTGTCCCTCACCTGGACAGTTGTTTTCCCTCAGGTGACATTCCCCCTCTGTTCAGAGCAAAATGTGTCCACAGAAAGAAGAATCCCTCGGGAAGGGATGGAGGAGGGGATTGTTTATGTGATATTCTGTGTATTTTAGCAGGTTAAGGGGAAGAATCCTTTTCTGCTCGGCAGTTATTTTCTTTTGGTGTTTACATTTTGTGCTTTTATCGAGAGATGAGCAAACTCCACCCTTTTTTCTGAATTTTTCTGGAGTTTGGAAGTGGTTAAGGGAGGCACTGCATGCACATCTTGGGCATTGGCTTTTTCCAGGTGGCAAATAAAAAGTGATCTAGTAAAACCAGTTGTAAAAGGAGAGGATGGGCTGCAGGATGAGACACACGGCCATTGTCAAGGATTTCTTTTGCTGGCTGTTACTTTGCAGATTGAGCTGCCAACATTACATGGGAAATGCTGGAGAGGAAGGAAATGATCCCTTTCAATTTCTGCCATTGCATTTATCTTCATTCCCTGGGGCTTTATGAGGGCAAATTGTAGTCAAGGCAAGAAGGGGAGCATGCTATCTGACTTCAGGCAGTGAAATTCAGGTAGGTATTTTTAGTTAATTTACTAAATACTGTGATCAGTGGTAGTTTATAGCTCAGGTATCAGCCTCTGGATCCCTGCCCAGTGTTGTTTTGCTTTCACTCTTACTTATAAACACATCTACATCCAGATAAAAGCTTCTTTGTAAATTTTATTTATTTGGAGGTTTCTACATGTGATGGAAAAGCTTTAAATGGTAGATGCAGAACTAGCTTTGGATCTAGACAAATTTTGCACTCACCAAAACAAATTTGAGCCAAATTTAGAAGTAGTGCCATATGACATGCTCTTGGGGAGTGAGAGGCTGGCTGTAGGCCCAGAGCTGACAAAGATCTTTTGCACATTTTTATCTTTATACTCTGTGAATAGTCCCACTGATCATTCTGTCAACCTGAAGTACTAAAACATCATCAGACTGGCCCATAAGTTTTAAAAAAATGATTTTTAAAGGAAAGAACTTTTTTTGAAAGGTATTTTTTTTCTTTGCTTTCTGTTTACTGAGCCTTAAGGAAACATTTGTGTCATGTTTTCCAGACTTTTTCTTTGCAATGACAGAAACTCTTTTTTTTTTTTTTTTTCCTAAAATGAATCTGGATGTTCTCATGCAGACTTATGACTTTCAGAGATGAGATTTTATACAGATGTAATATCTTGTAGGATTCTTTGTAGGAACTAAGAGAGTTGGCACCACAGACAGCACAGCACAGCACTTGTTAAAATTTGCAGAATGCCTTGGATCATCATTTCTTTGGGGCAAGAGTGACAATTGCATTGTGGCTCAGTGGTGCACGTGCAGTTGTGGATAAGTGTGTGTAGCTCACTCTTCTGATGCTGTCTGTGTCTGCTTCAGTCTTTGCACTGCACCATTTTCAGTCCCTTGTGCAGCTGGTCCAAGGAAAGTACCAGTAAATTAAAGATAATTACAGGCCAATGACTAATGCTTTTATTCTGTGGAAATCATGGGGGAAGTGGTAAAGAGTCTGTTTTAACTTCAGAGCAGGTGTCTTTTGCAGAAAGACAACATGCCCACAGCAGCAAGGAAAAAAAACTCTTAAAATTACTATGGAAATTCTCCAGATAACAACCAGAAAATTAAATTTTGTGTAAATGGGGACAAAAAACAATTAGCATGTAGCTGGAAACAACAGAAAAGCAAGCATTCAAAGGGTATTATTGATGTGCTTTAATTAAAAATTAAAGTAGCTTAGAGGCTGACCTGAAGTGCTGGCAGTGGAATCAAACCAAACCCAAGAATGTTTGTTTTACACACAGCACTCAGCAGCCCCAGCTGCCATCAGCCAATACTGCTACAAGAGTGTACAAAGAGTGCAATTACACAGCCTCTGTCCCAAACAATCTCCATTTAGTGTAACAGACAGAGGGCGAGTTTTACACATGGAGAAATAAAGCATAGAAAGGTGGTTATTCCTCTGTGAAATAAAAATATATTTAAGAGGGGAGATGAATACAGATCTTATGTCCAAGGAGAATATTATGCCTTCAAGAGCATTCTTTCTTGGCACTCCTTGTGACAACCCACACTGTTACTTTTATTGTATAATGGAATATTTTTATTGCTGTTTAACTGAAGGGGTCAGTTAAGCACATATTTACCATATTGTTTTTTGACAATTTGTCTCTGCCACGTTTTTTATGTCTACATGTCCTCTGTGATTACTGTAGATGCCCATGGAAGGATAAGACATGAAAAGAACTGTGATTTCCATTTAGATCTATCTTAGATATAAATCACCAAAACAAATAATTTCTTAGGCTGCAGTATCTAGAAGCACCAAGAGCACAGTGAACATTTTGTAAAATAAAACTACTTAAGAAGTTTGAATTTTTTTAAATTACCATACTTAGATATTAAAAAAATATGGAATTTGCTATGAAGCAGAGGTTTCATATGTATCTTTGACTTTGAAGAAAGCACTTAATACAGAATTTATTATACTTGCAGTTAGTAAATTAACATTCTTCTCATCCAAAACTGAGACTAACCAGGAAAATCATCAAAAAATAAACACTTTTTAAAGAAAATGAAAGCCATTTTTATTTAATATTATTTTAATATTTTTAATTTAAACTTCATCTCCTTATAAACCTCTTTATATAGTTACCTAAGAAGTCAAAATAACATTTCTTCTGATGTTGCTTTCACATATTTGATGGCTTCTCTGTGAAAAAATCTTGGTAAATAATTTAAGGTTTATTTTTAATGTGAAAAATCAGAGAAATCTTGTATGACTTGATAGACCATTTCAGCAGTATTACCATGCTGCCCTCTGGAGTACACTGACAAAGCACTGCATGGTGAAAGTTTTGGAGGCATCTGCTGTTCCTCTTTGTATCCAAGAAAATTATCCCTGGAAAAAAGGAAGCCTTGGCTAAACTCTTTGAAAAGCAGGATGAATATGCAATGTTTTGCTTCACTTAGCCCAGAATTTTTTGGGCACGTTTTCACTAGATATGTATTACTATGTAGGATTACATCCCTGGCTAGACCCCAAATTCTTTGATAAAAATGTGATTATTGTAGGATCACCTCAGTGCTTGTATTCAAGTTCTTTAGTGTAGATTTCAAGTTTTGTTTTAGAATCACTAGATTGAGGTTTCTCAACAAAAGTGATTTTATCATCTGGAGGTGCAAGAGCAGTGTCAGATTGTCCCATTGAATCCAACCTTTGTGGCTCCTATATAAAATAAGTCTCAGAAATCCTGGGACTCTACTAGAAGAATGTAGTAGGTATCAGAGACAACAATAAAACACATTTTCCCTCACAAACTCAAAAAACTCCAAGACATTTGGAAGACATATGCATCTGTTATTTCCTGAATTAATTCATCTTTCTCCAAGATGTATCTTGGAGAAAATACCTTTCACTCCTCCCTCCTCTCCCTCCCTTCCCCAAATTGCCTTAAAACCATATAAGAATGAAAATAAAGATCAGGAATTTATGTTATCTCTAAGTTCTGGGGAGAAAACCGAAATCAAAATACCCAAAAAAGTGCGGTTTAGACCCAGTTTGAATTTATTATCTTTTTAAGGAGTCCCTTCCTTAATATGGGTATTTATACATAAGTATAAAGTATAAGTAAAGATAAGTATAAGTATAAAGATTCCCAGTTGCAAATTGTTGAGAGCTGGAATTGGGGTTCAAAAACAGCACAAACAGAAAGTAAAACAAACCCCTCCTTTATCCTGCTTCTCCAATACAGAGAGACTTTAAAGTGTATATAATTCATGTTTATTTCTGGGTCCTTTCTCTCTTCCACAATTGGAGAAAAATGCACAAGTTAAAAGGAAAGGCTATTATCTCCAAAAGTGGTTTGGGGACTTTACAACACTTGGGGGCAGCTAATTTAACTGTTAGAAGTTATTCATTATTTTAAGCACTTTTCCACTGGTGGTCAACAGGAATTAGATACCTTATTTATTTAAGTCTCTTTCTAATGTAAAAAGGTGCCTTTCTTTAGGTGCCTAAAGACTTCTGAAAATCTACTTTTTCTTAACTCTAGGGTTTCAGGTCAGGCAGAAAGAAAATGTAAACTAAGTGACAGGAATTGCAGATCACCTACAGACTGACAAGCCATGAAAAATTAGGATCCTGACTGGAGTCTGCAGCATTCAGGAGGGTGAGAACACTGAACTGCATTTCAGTATAGGCAAGGAAAAAACCATCTATGGGAAAAGCTACCTGTGAAAACACAGGGACTATGTAGGGAAACCAAAGAAGTCCCCAAGATAATGACACTGATGGAGACATCAAGGCATTGAGCTGATAGGGCATGAAGAGAGACAGGAACTGGCTGAGATGGTCTCTAATTACCATGGAAAACCCACATAAAGGGGCATTCCCAGACACTGAGGAAGTCAGATTTGAATTGTCACTGGAGGTGTCAGGACAGAGAATTTTCGCTAGAATTATGACTAGATATGCAGTTGTTTTTCTTAAAGGATATCACAGCCTCTTACAAACATTTAATTAAATTGTTAATTACTTCACAGTCTTATTGCATAAGCAGCAGCGTTACTACAAGTGGCTCAAATGAGGAATCAGAGGTGTCCTGAATGCTGTACCTGTTCAGATTTGCATTGGATCTTCACTGTCTGAATTCTACTTGGATAGCAGCTCAGTTGGTGAGTGAGTAATGATCCGTTTTTTGATGATTGGATGTTGATGGAAAAGCAAAGGAAGTAAGCTCAGGTGTTCTGCTATTTAAATCCTAAGTACACAGTACTGCCTCCTTTATTCTGGAGTTTGACCTAGCAAAAACTCACTCTGACTTTTTAGAAGGCTTAAGATCCTAACTCCCTCTGGCAATTTTAGAAATAACACCTTCCATTTATAATCACCAATGAGAGAAGGTTTAATATTACTAATTAATTGTTTGGGGACTTTTTTTCCCCATACAAGTGAGAAATTATTTGTGTACATATGACCTGCATGGTGAAAAAACCCCCACATTATTAGTATGTCAACCTTTTGGGTTTTTTGAGAAAAGATCACATCAGCAAATAAATCGACATTATCCTGGTAAATACTTTTAAAGAGGATGCAAAACCAGATCAGAGCACAAAAGTAGCTTTGCTAACAGCTTCTACTGAGATTAAATATATATAAATATATGTATATATCTCCCAAGACAAAATACACAGCTTCATATAATCTGCTAAAGAGAAAAGTAAATATTTTGCAACCACAAATGAAGTCAAAGCATAACATTGTGGTGAGACTTAAGAGGAGTTAACAGACCAAAATGTCTCATTATTTCACAAATTATAGCAGCATGAAAAAACACTCCTTTAGTTTCAGGATACTTAGGTCTGTTTCATGAAATAAAAACATGTGATTAAAACAAAGCAGTGTTTCAAGCATAGCTCTGGGTGCTGGCTGAGCTCGGTGTGACCGGTGCAGCATGAGTGACACTGAGCCCACACTGCAGGTATGAGAAATGGGCTTGTGTCAAAGAAATGGGCTTGTGCCACAGAAATGGGCTCCTGCCACAGAAATGGGCTCCTGTCGCAGGAATGGGCTCCTGTCACAGAAATGGGATCCTGTCACAGGCATGGACTTGTGCACAGAAATGGGCTTGTGTCAAAGAAATGGACTTGTGCCACAAAAATGGACTTGTGCCACAGAATTGAGCTTGTGACACAGAAATGGGCTCCTGCCACAGAAATGGGATCCTGTCACAGAAATGGGCTCCTGTCACAGAAATGGGATCCTGTCACAGAAATGGACTTGTGCCACAGAATTGAGCTTGTGTCATAGAAATGGGCTCCTGTCACAGAAATGGGCTCCTGCCACAGAATTGAGCTTGTGACACAGAAATGGGCTTGTGCCACAGAAATGGGCTGGCATACAGACATAGCTCCATGCACAACATTTTCTTATGCCTGCACCGAGGGCTTTCTCAGGCCAGGTGATACAGTGCATGCTTTAGGTTCCTTTTGCTAATGCTATGGATTAAAGTATTAAGGGTAAAAATGCAACTGGTGGTCTTGGCCTGGTTTGTAGTGGGTGCTGGGAGCCAAGTTCTGCCCTCAGTTACTCCCTGCAGCTCCCCTGAAGTCCGTGGCCGTGCCAAGTGTAACTGAGGGAAGAATTCAGCTGTTCAAATATGTCCATGGTTACCAAGCCAACTGGCAGCATTTGCCAGGGAATAATGGGAGTGTTGAGGGCAAGAACTGTGGAGCCTTGGCGGGGCGGTCTGGAGATCTGCACAGTCCTTGTCTACAGACCGTCTGGCCTCCTCAAGTCAAAGCTATTAGTTTTTCCTACTTGCTCTAATGTACTGCAGACAAAAAGGGCCTTTAATGTTGAATGCTGATAAATGAAATGCCCACCAGCTGGGGCTCCTGCACCTCTCCATGCATTGTAGCAGCAGCTTTTTGTTTGTGCCAGACCTAATCTTGAAGTTTTGTGAGGCAGAGGGCAGATTTGAAAACATTTCAGATTCTAACACAGTAAATCATTATTGTTATTAATGACGTAGAGCTGAATAGCTTCCAGGCTAGTTATGACACAGAAATACTCATCTTTTTGCAGCACAGTTAGTAGTTACTTAGTGTTTCATATTACTGAAATTGGGAGCAAGCTTTCTGGCTCATACATTGACTCCATCTGAAGGAACAAAAGATGGCTTTTCATTTCCCAGATGAGGAATCAAGATCTGGAGTATCTGCACTCACATTGGAAGGAAGGAGCTTAAACTCTGGTATCCTTAGCTGTGGTGCCTTTGGATGTCAGGGATCCACCCCTGACCAGCTCATACTCCAGGAGTTGTGTGTGGCCCTGCTGAAGTCCTACAGTGTAGAAAACCTCCTTGACACTGAATAGCCTTGATTTCTGGTATTAAAATGGAAAACAAAACATTATTCTTTCTATGGGACAAGTAGATTCTTCGAACTCCTGCTCATATATCTGTATACTATTTGAAAAGTGTAAACTTCACCAGAACAGATTCAAATCCCCTGGCAGCCATTTCTGTTCAGTTTCACAATGAAGATGTAGTGAAAAATCAGTTGGACTGTTTTGATTGAAAGTCATTTTGTTTCAGAAAGATCTTTAGATGGGCAAATTATTTAAAAGAATTGGATGGAATCTCTAACCTGGAAAAGGTTCGAATTGATTAATCAGATTTGCAGTTGAAATAATGCTTTCTTGGTCTATTTAAAATAGTAAAAGTGTTTCAATTTCAGTTCACTCTTTCCCATCCCTTGCGTTAAAAACACATTATCATTTGAAAAGGTCTTAAATACAGTAAAATTAACAGGCAAACACAGGAATAAATACACTGTGAGGCACTTTTGTTTTGTGAGTACTATAACTAAGAAGTCCATAATCACTGTAATAATTTCTTTAATGGTAAGCATGTAGACCCTTCCATTTCCTCTGAGGCATATTCAAATTAACTGTTCCCTGCAAGAAGAGTTTGCTTCCACCTCCAACAGTTTATTGCAACGTCTGCAGTTTCTGACTGGAGTTACATTGGAATAATTTGTATTTGTATGGTATTGTGCAATTTAAAACACATCAAAGGGATACTTCACATCCAATAGAGAAAGACCAAACTCATACTTCCAGTAATTTCTGGAAGAAAATATACAAACATTTTTTTCTACAAGGAACTATAGACTTCAGTATTTAGAATTTGAAGCAAGAAATTACTCAGTAATTTAAATCTGGAGGTGATGTGGAGTAGGACGAATGTTCACTGATTAAGCAAGGATTTGCCCATATGATTCATAAATAAATTTTGCTTATCTAAGGCACGCCCTTTCCAATGATCCAGGACTACAAATGGTTCAAAAGGGAACGACTGAGACATGCAAGGTCTCCAACTGGGCCTGTGTTTCCTAGGCAGCCTGGACAGCACGGTGAAATACAATACCCAAAGGTGGGAGGGCAGAGACACAAAGTACTCAGCTGTAAAATGAGCCCATTCTAATTATGCTAAAAGATCCTGTGTCTTCAAACAGATGAATGTCATTTACTGAATAGCTCCTCCTTGAAGAAACTGCTTTCTAATTATATTTTCTCAGGAGGAAGATCCATCTTCAAATGCTTATTTCTATTTTCATTGAAAAAGAGAATTATCTTCCAAAAAAAAAAAAAAAAAAAGAAAAGTGGAAATTAAAACTGCCTTTACAATTCCTATTTCTTTTCAAGAAAAGGGGATTAAAGGAAAATATTTAAAGGAAAGCAAACAGTCCATTCCTTATTCATTGTCCTGTTAAAAATGGAGAAGGGCAGTCAAAATGAGAATTGCCCTTTTTTAAAGCTGTGTTAAAGCATAATCCTCTCCACATTACTGCAGGAGGAGGACCATTCTCAGATGACTGACATTGTCAGAATTATATGGGAGTCAGAGCAGGTAGTGGTGATTTACAGCAGCCTGAATATTGTCTCCATAATGTTGAAGGTCATAATTTGGGGGGTTTAGTCTGTTTGGTTTTATTGTTTAGTTTTGTGGGGATTTAGCTGTTTCAGTGCTCATCAGGATTATATTTTGGCATCTCAGTGCTGTGCAGTCCAGTTTCATGACTCACAGCATCTGTTGCTGCATAGTGGCCAAGGGTCCACAGAAATTATTAAAATTGATCAGGAATGGAGAGAGGGCGAATTCCCTTTTTGTCTGGTGCTGAATGCTACAGAGAAATGAAATAACATAAAGTACAAGTCACTTGCAAAGGAGGGGTGGGGGGTTGTGTAGAAGCAACATTCAGAGGTGTAAAAAAGCCAAACAAACCTCTACTTTATACCCAGCACAGATTCTAAGAACAATTGAAGTTTTTCTGTGACCACTGATTATGTCATCGTTCCATCTTCATTTTGTAGACTTGGCTGAGAAACAACTTGGAAGCCAACACTGCCACATTCCCACTGTATCCATATGATCTGTGCACAGAAAACACTTTGCCCACAGCTCTTACACCTCCTGACAACCCTTAGAAGCCTCTGTATTCATAAAATGGACATGGGACAATGTGAGGCTGGAGATATAAAGCATTTTGTGGGATATAATGCACCAGCTCGCCTTCAGCAGTCACTCTGGGGAGGAGAATATCAAAGGTTCAGACAAGAGTCAGAATGATCTGAATAACAGTTCTGAAAACAGACAAGAACATAATCTACCAATATAGTCCTCTAAGCATTGTCCTGAAATTCTAATGGTATTTGATTGTATCTTTTTAATCTGAATTTTAAATCATATAATCATCAGCCTAAAGTGGCTTAGGATTTCATAAACAGACATTAGATATGGTTTTAAAGATTGATTTAAAAGAGCTTTTTCCATCAGTGAAAGCATGAACATGGGATATTTTAATGGAAAAGAAAAGCGTGTTATTTTCCTTAGAATCACTGGTGAGAAATTTAGAAGAGTAAATATTCCAGAGAATGGCTACTCAGATTATAATCATTCTAATATAATAGAACCTCTGAAGTTTAGCAGACAGTGTGGTGCACTAACCCTGGTACAGCACAGCCATGGCAACGAGCCAGTTCTTCAAGTACAATAAAGCAGAAGCAGCAATCCCATGCAAAGTATCCTTCCTGGCAGATAGAGCTCAGGAAATATTTTAAATATGCAGACTGCTCATGAGTGTTCTCATCTGCCTGGAGAGAAATTCATGACACCATACATAACATATCTCTGGGATGCACTCTGGGATGTGGGGGATTAGCTTCAAAGTACACCATTTATTCCAGTATTTAGCTCATCAGGAGGGAAAAGACAGAACATTTTTGACAAATGCTAGTAATTTTCTGGTTGTTGGATTTACTTACAGTGATGGGGAGTTTACTGAGTTGCTGCTAGAATTTTTCTACAAAGGACACCTTGATATGCTTCATTCATCTGGAGCATCTGAAATGAATCACTAGGAACGGATGGAGTTTTCAAGAGTAAAAGAAAATAATAAAACACCCACCATAAAAAAGAATTCTCTATAAATAATCACAATCAGGAAAAACTTGACCCCTGAGACAACTCAAGGCTGCTTTTTTAGTAGCTCTTTCCCTTGTGACAAGAGAAAACTTTCCCATGCCACAAATCATTCCCGTCCATAATTTTGATACAATCTGAAGGAAAGTCATCCTACTGTTGCAACGTGCCCCGTTTTTTTTCAGGCTCAGATAGGGAAGTATTTGCATATTTGGTTGGTAAGACTTACTGAGCTTACAATCCACAATTATGATCTTTCTGGCTGGTTTTTACACTTAAGACCAGCAATTTCATTTTTGTGTTTAAGTCCTTGCTAAATTGATTTCTCAAATTGAATCAATTTCTGGTTATGTTCTTTTTCTGGATCAGCTTCTGCAGTTACCATTGTGTTACCAAGTTTGTATGACATCAGTTAGTGTAGAAGAAAGATGTTGGTCTTTCCAAAGAGGACATAGGATGGATCAGTAGTGTAGTGCTGCTTATTCAGGAATTGAATATTTGTTTTCTATTTCCTTGATCTTGATGGAATGACTTTAACTTTGTGAATTTGTCCAACTCAATCTTTTCTAGAAGGTGATTTTAACTAAGTCTGATTTGTGAAGGGGCTATTCCCTACATGCTCCAGCACCTTCCCTTCTTGGATCACACATCTCAACAAGGTCACACTAAAAAACAGCTTCAGATCCATCATTAACAGCTCCCTAACTGTCACTCAGTTTCTTATTCTATTGCTATGGTTGCAACAATAGGAAAATGTTTGACTTGAAAGCAATATTCTTGTACTAATGCCTATCAAGCCTGTTTTGACTGCAGATTAGAAAAAACAAATAGTTTCTCTCCGTTTACTATTGCTTTGGCCTTATGTACATTGCAAATAAAAGAACCAGCTAATGGCCAGGCTTTTAGGTGCTCTTTTCAGTTTTTGCCAAGTCAGGTGATTTGTATGCCTGGTTTGAGTTAGTGACCGAATGGGTCTGCACTGCACAAGGAATTCCAATAATAAAAGCTCATTCCCAGCCAGTGCTATTGATCATCCATCTGGGCCAGATGCTAGGAGACAGCAACTGACACTGATGCTGAAAACGTTGTATCAGAAGAGCCTGAATGATGATTTGAATACACAGAGATGGGAGAGGGAGCAGCCAAGCTTGCAGAACCAGCCTTTGCTCAAGAAGATCATTTATAGGTACATCCCTGCTATAGCCTGTGGTGGTAACACAGAGGTAAATGATTAGCTCCTGCAATCATTGCAGCAGTGAGGATGACTTGCAGGCTGAACTGTAAATCCAAGACAGGATTGATTCTGGGCTCTTCTTACACACAACAGTGCAAAATGACAGCATTCCACTGTTTCTGTGGTTTTATAAAGGTCATAAAATGTTAGCCCAATGCAGGGCAAAAGGAAATGAAGATTTGATCTGTAATCTGCTTCTTGTAACACCAGAGGGCTGTTGCAGATCTCACCAGCACTCCTGTTCGGTATCTTTATTAAATTCAAGAAACAAATGGTACAAATTTGACTTGGATTTTACTATTTTTAGCATTCCATTTGCTATAGGGTGAAGTTGGGCTGAAATGTACTTGGCTTGATGTTATTGTAGGGTTCTTGCATGTTGCAAGGTAGAAGTGTTTAAAAATAGAAAAAGATTTGCTTTGAACCATAACAATGTGTTGCTTTCCTCTGTGCTCTCCTAGAAAAAAACTCTGAAGTATTATTCCTACTCTAGTTTCAAGCTAGGTAATTCAATTAACTGGAAAAAAATGACAGAAAGTAGTACTTTCACCAAACAGAGAAATGAAGACAGCTACCTAAATTATATAAAACTGATTATACTAAGAGATTGTCACAAATGTTTTACAAAAATATAAGTGACTGCGTTTGGCAGCAGACATTTCATCCTTTGTCAATAAAAGAAAGCAGTTTTACAAGATCATGTTTTGGTATGATACAGAACTCATCAAACTTCTTCATCTCAGTGAGACAAACCATGAAGTAACTATTCAGTTGCTTCAGTAAAAAGGAAAGCATAAATAAGAATTCACAGGTTTGATCAAAAATAAAGAGATGAGAGAAAACGTAATTTGTTTCATTTTTACTTTGAGTCATGTTTGAAAACAAAAACCAAAAAAAAAACTTCGAATCCTTAAAAAACTTTAAATTCTAATTTAAACTTATAATTTTGGCTTCAGGGCTTAGTCAGATGACTACTGATGTAAAGAGAGAACACTTAAAGATTTCAGTGGATGCTGAATGATGCTTACGCTGTTTACATTCAGTTTATCACCTTGCTATAGAATATACTTTAAAAAAGAACACTACAGCTGAGGGAGTTTTCCCAATACTGTCCAAATTGAGTGAATAATTATCCTAACTCTTCCAGTTCCTGAGCAGCATCTGTATCTGGAGAAAAAGTAATGGGTTTTAAATGCAGAAAAGATCTTTTCATGAGACTTATCCTGCAGATATTTAACTCCACACTGTTCGTGCCAGTTAGGAGCCATGCTTGAAATTCTCTTTACACATTGTGAAGTACTGGCCCAAAATTCAAATTAAAGGTCTCGTGGACCCTGATAAGTTTTCAATCAAGTTTTGAACTATTTCAGCATGAATTTTTTTTTTAATTTCAACTTCCCTCCTACTGCAGCAGTAACAATTACAGCCATCAATAAACATGAGATACTTAGTGCTGACAGCTAAGGTTATTTTAGTCACATCCTACCTAACTGTACTCAGACTCTCTGCAGTTCCAATGTGGTTTTCCTTTGGCAGCCTTTTTTTTGTGGTTCAGAATAATTTCCCACCAAGTGTTTTATCAGCATCCAGAAGCTGGTCTCATAAAGCAAAACTTTAATTATAATTCTTTTCATTATGAGTTGAAGGACTAAATATTGACCAAGAAATTGCCTTAGTCTTGAAAGTTGAAAAAATTTTTCCCATATGATCTCAGGAAAACCTTGATGGGAAACCATCTGTAAGCCACCTGAGAGTTCTGGGGATTTTATTTAATGGAAGGAAAGACAATCCTACCCTGCCTGGGGATTATTGGCTCATTGAACAACCTGTCTCCTCTGATGTTGTCTCACTTTTTCAGTATAGTTTCTTTCATGATAGTCTCTTGCCTGATATTGGAGCTTTTCATTGTTGCACTCTTACTCCAAATAAGCAGCAAACAGATCACACGGTCTGACCAAAAGTCATCACGTCACTCTGCAGAATCTTAAAATACAGAGAGCAGTGGATAGGAAATGTAAATTTTTAATCTAATCCTACCCCGTGTTGTTAGACAATTCTGGTTTGAGTTGTTCGGCCGATGCTAAACACAGCACTAGAGGGCAGTGCCATATTGCACTTCCAGGGAAAACATCCCCTGAGCCGGGCTGGGAAATGCAAAATACAGCATGGGAAATGCAAAATACAGCCACATCCCTTATCAGCCTGAAGCTGATCTGAGGTGCCCACACACCCCATTTCTCAGGCTGCAGGGAGCCCCCTCCCCAGCAAGGGCCACCTGACTGAGCTTTTTGTGTTTGCCAGGAAAACTGGAGATACTCTTAGTTCAAAGTGCTTTGTGCCTGTCGCATTTAGACAAACCTGCCATCATGAAATTGCACTGAATATAAGATAAATGTGAATTATGTCATGGACAGTGTACAAAAATGTAATTTCAGTTGGTCTTACACTGGGGGTTTTTCCTTTGGTGTGAATTGAGGTAACTGTACAAGAGGCTCTGTTCTTATTGTCCAAAACAGAACAGTCTGTGAACTGTTAAACACTTGCCTGGTTTGCTTGCAGAAGCTCCTGCTGGTAATGTGCTGATATTGAGATGATAGATGGAAGATGGAGCTATGATTTCAGGAATAGCCAAGCCATTTTATCAAACAGAAACTTTTGTCTCTTGCTTTCCCCAAAACACCTCTTGATTGTGGACTGAGCAGACTTCTTTGCTGAGGCAAAGTCCTGACTAATAAAGGTTTGTGTGAGTGAACTTGGATGCTCATGAGTGAAGTTTAACCCAAAGGAGCATTGTAGAGTTGGCCATATGCTGTTTATTTAATAAAGTCAAAGTGTCTTGCATGGTTTTGTAGTGGCTGATTCAGAAAACCTGAGTTTCACTCTTGTTCTGCCTTTGGCTGAGTGAAGCACTGTCTCTCATGTTCTGTCTTTAGTCTGTAAATAATGCACGTGTTGATTAAAGCACATTGAGATAAACTAATGAAAGCAAGTCTTCATCACAATTACTACTAACTACTCTCTCATTTCATTTCAGCCACAATGAGGATTCTGTCCTGTTCTTTGCACTTCATTACCCCACACTCCTTCAAGCAGAACCAATATTTTATCAACAAAACCAGCAAGCCCCTACAATTTTACAATGGTTCCCTTTTTTTCTATAACTTTTCACAGATAGGATCCTCACAGTATAAACCTCTTCAGGAGCAAACCTTTATATGCTGTTACCATGAGCTATGTGGTGACATATAATGTTATGTTTATATATATTTGAGAGAGTGAGACACCCTGTTCTCCTCAAATGAAAGCATTAATTCCAGAATCCATCTTTTGAGCCAAGTTATTGATGAGAGAAGGTTTCAGTGTGAGATATTGGTGATATTATACCTTGGTAAGTCTCAGTGAGAAACAGCAAACTGGTAGAAACTTCCATGAATGAGATTTTGGACAATGCTTGCTCCTTGAAATTATCAATCTTCTGCAGAGTAATTAGACCCATATGAAAGATGGTGTAAAGAGAAGCACACAAGCATTAAGTTATCTTTACAGGGACATAGTAAAGTAGTAATAGAATTGAGTGAATAATCCCATTCTGCCCTGCTGAATCTGAAGTCTGGATTTCCAACTGTAAATGGGATTAGCAAAATTTCTAAGCTTTTAATCTATCTAGTTCTATTCTTTTAAAAATTTGCCTGTAAAAGTACAGACACTTTGAAAGGTTTATGTCATTAAATGTCTACAGCCTAAGCAGATTTGGTTTGGGCCTTAATTTTAATGAAACATTTTTGATTTAAAAAACTTAGATCACAATGAACTACATGCAAATTGAATGTTCTTTAAAATCTGTCTTTACAAAAGAAAATATAGGGCAGCAAATTGCAGATATAATATTGGGGATTTTGCATTTTCTTAATTTGTGTTAGAATGGGCCTCTCTGAAACTGTCTAATTTTGAATTTGGGGAGGAGCAGAAGGAATTTTCCTTCTTTTATATTTATCTTGGCAGTTTTGACTAATAATCCAAAAGATGTTACCAGGTAGATGTTTAAAAGACAAAATGGCATTTTCATCCTTTCTGTTTTTATTAGTAGTAAACAAAAGCATAAAACTGAGTGCTTCTCTATTCTCATGGGGACCAGGAAAAATTCAGAAGATAGAAAAAAATTAATATTTTTTTGTCATACTGGAAGTGAACAGGAACTGAAAAAATTCTGGGTAATTGAAAGGCAAAGCAAAGCTCCCACTGTCCTAGTGCAGGACTTCACCCTGTGCAGGCAGTTGCAGACTGTAATTAACACATCTAAGAACAAAGTTGGCAGTTCATCATTTTGCTGAGCTTCATTATTTGAAGGAGACTTAAAAGTTCCAGGTGCCAGATCTCAGGATTTTCAAGCATTTTTGCAGTTCTCACAGCTAGGGAGCCAGTAAACAAATATTCAAAGATTCCTGTGACCAGATGGGATGTGTTTTGGGTATGCAAATATGTGTTGGAGTAAGGAGGGATTTAATGAGATTTTAAAGGTATTGCATTGAGGTTTCTAATTCAATTCACTGAGACAGTAAAACTGCAGGGTAAAAATTCTGTATAATATCTGCACCAGAATTTACTTTTGTGTGATTCTCACATAACCCTGAGTGAGGTCCTTCCTAGCAACTTATAGCTCCAAGTCAGAGTCTGCCTCAGTGTTTTCTTCAGAGATGGCCAGATCCTACATTTTTTCCCATATAAAAGCATTAGAGATGTACTTTAGTGTCTCGGCTGCAGATGGCCTCAGCTGTCAGATAAATTTGACCATATCAGACCCCAAAACTCAACCAGCCTAGAAGTAAAACAAGTCCCTGGATAAGGTGAGGGTAGGTTGGATTCAAACCTAAAGAGGACCCCCAGCCAATTCCATTTGCTCCTAAGTTGCAGACACATCACTGGTCAGAGAGCTGTGCAGTCTGAGATCCCAACCAATCGCTGCCTAAGCCTGGGAAATTCAAATTCCCTATGAAAAGAAGTTCTGAACAATAAAACAGGTTGTTTCTCACTGACCCTGGGTGAGTCCTGTCGTTTGTCTGTCTCCAACCAACAACCTCACATAATACTTCGGTCTCTGAATAGCATGAATTAGGAAAGCACTTATTTTTTTATAGCTAAATAAAATTTGCTTTTTCAATTTTTTTTCCTGGTGTTTTTCCAAAGCTACATGAAACATCAGGAAAGTATCAGGAAAAAGGAAACCAAATGCTGATGTGACTTCTCAGATAATAATAAAAAAAAGATACTGTGTCTACATTGCTCCTGTAGTCCCTGCACAGCCCAGTGAGCGCTGTGTGCCCGCTGGTGCCCTTGTTTGTCACATGGTACCTGTGGCCTTTTGCAAATGCTTTGATATTTCTTCCTGGCTCTCCTGTGTTTGGGTACCCAGTTTCCTGTAGTCTTTCCTCACTACTAAGCTCTATTTACTGCCCTTTTCCAGGTGCTGCTTTGCCCTCAGTTACTTCCCATGCATGCCTTTCTGTGCCGGGGTATTTTTGCTTTCCTTCCCCTCTGCCGCATTCCAGGGTCAGTGATCCTGCTGCCAGCTGACTCACAGCAGCGGATGCAAGGTCATGCTGTAAGACAGCGAGGCTGCCAACTTTGAGCATCACCCCCTGGATGAAAACACAGCAGTTTTGTTTGTCAGCATCCTCGAATTATCAGCATCTGCTGTGTGAAGTCCTTTAAGTAACGATCGTATTCCTTGTGCAGACATGGTCGGCTCTCTGGGTAACGACTGAAGCCAAATTTAGGATAATGCTGAATATATTTATTATTTATTTATTTTTTTAAAAATTATTTATTTCTCTCCTGCAGAGCCCCTTTGGTTCCCAAACTGTGGTGTTCCAACTCACTCCGAGTTTTTACTCCCTTATGAGGCAGCATCATCAACATTTTGAAGAGTGGATAATAATTCTGTACCTGGACTGTACAGCCACTCTTCAACAAGACAGAATTTATCCAGGGGAATAGAGGCAGGATCCTTCTAAAGGATGTGCTGAGAGGGAAGTAGAAATATGGAGCAAAGCCAGTGTCAAAACTCCTGAGCAGTGTGAGAGTTTCAGATGGTGCCTGTGCCACACAGCTGTGAGAGGAGAAGGGGGTTACTGCCTTCTGCAATTTAATACTTTGTTTTATCCAGAGTATTAACTGTCCTGCAGCAGTGGAAGATGCTGATAGTAGTTGAAAAATGTTAAATTATTTCACAAAAATAAATATACTATTTTCCTCATTTTTCAATGACAATTGGAGCGTTGTGCCCATTTTCTGCCCAAATCTTAAGATTTCTTTTCCTCACTGCTACATCTTTCTTAGCATCTTTCTTTAGCGCCACTTTATTTTTAGTAATTAATAATTGAAAAGTTGGAGGAAAATGAGGTGAGAAAAGTTTAAATATTTTGTATTTTCATTTGAAACAAACGAAATAACTATTTCTTGATGTATGTTTTAAAACCAAGTGAAAAATTAGAACTTATTTATTCATGTAGTCTACTGTATTACAGATTTCCCCAATACTTGAAGAAAACTAACTGCTGTTTGTGGGACAGTGTAGGTGAGGTAGGCAAAAACACAATTTTGCTTGACAGACAGCAACTAAGAGAGATGAATCCAAAGTGAAAGGCTCAGTATTTGTCCTTTTAACCCACCCAAAACCTGTGACATCAGAATAAGCTTCTACAGCATTTGCAATTTCCTCTGATATCCCCAGTAAAGCAGAGGAACTGTGTGGATGTTTCACTACCAAAAATAGACCCCACTGTCCAAGCCTGCTGGGATTTATTGCTTTGATCTCTGCTGGGAAACCACTGAAGGTGTTTTACTGAAACTGCCATTCTGAGGAGTTAAAAAGGAACCTTTTTTGTGGTTTTTCTCCTTGTTTGCAGCTGTAATCAACAAACTTAGTCCCAAACAAAATAATGTATGAGTTGGAGCCTCGGTGCAAGGCAAGGGTGGAGCAATGCAGATTGTGATATTTTTTTTTACCTTTCAAAATATCAGAAGAAAACAGGAAACAGCAAAAATCAAAGCTGTCTTATCTAGAATGTCCTAAGAACTTGATATTTCCATTAGTGCCACTGTGCTAAACTAACAACGTTTTGCAGCTTCACAAATCAGAAGACAGTCCCATTTCCTGGGACTCTGGCAAACATTTGTGTTCCTTCATTATTTGGTCCAGAAAACCAAAATATGCAATTTTCATATTTCAAAATATGTCTCTGCTAAATGAAAAAAAGAGACTAATGGCCCTGAAAAATTGTCCTGTTGTTTAAGTTGAAGATTTTATTATAAAATATACTGAATTTACTTTATTACATAATTTTAAACAAAAACCAGTCTGTTTGCAGAATCCTCTTGCCCTGCTTAACACTGACCAACATAATTTCATATTTACTACTGTCTTTTCAGTCCGATTTTTATTCTTCTCCCTCATTTTTCTTCATTTCAACAGTTACAAATTCCAAAAGACACAATTCCTATTCCCACATAAACACACATCCACAGATCCAAATACATATTTTGGGAAAGCAACCAAGGACCCATGCAAGATTTTTATAACACATTAAAATGCACAAGCAGCAACAGACAGTAAAAATACTAGATGGGGCAGAAGATGATCCTTGGGAGTGATGTTTGTGCTCACTGCCTGGAGCAGGAAGCAGGGCCAGGCTGGTAGCTCAGTGGGCTACGATGTCACAAGGTCAGATCACACACAGGGATTTGGGCTCATCCCAAATGTTGACACAGTATTGAAAGGGGAAGGGAAAGGGGAAGGCATGTGACTGTAAAGGACATTGTATTCAGCAGAAAATGTTGGTTGGAAATGGGATCAACACAAAGATTTGTTCTTCTTCTGTTGCTACATATTGAATTGGGCTGCTAATAAGCATCAGATCTGGAGAAGAAGAGTCTACTTACTAACAGTAAATATCCTTTAATATTAATTTAATTTTCATTAAATGTGATTGAATATATATTCCTATCTGACAAAAAAAGTCTCACCATGTATATAAGGGTAAAATTTTGTGAGTGCTATTTGGCTTAGCATGCTGCCTTTAAAAATGCTGCCTTGATGGTTAAAATAAAACTACAGGATAGTCATGGAATTCTGAGATATTCTAAATCTGCATTTCATCTTCTCTTTTGATTACATCTCAATCTTGCCCAGTTGGCCCTTTCCCAGCTTTTAACCTTTCAGATATGATCTGCAGCTGCTGGATGCAAGAGGAAATGAGCAATAACAAATGGCACCAGTAACTTTTCTGAGTGTGCAGCTCAGCCTCAGTTTGTCTGCTCTTGCTGTCCTTTTCCAAACTTTGTCACCATGCTTACACCCAATAATGCTATTGTTTATATAATATAATGTAATGCTTATTATAATATTATTTCATTAATAAATATTGAGAAAGTAATTTCTGAATGTTAATTTAATTTAGTTTAAATTTCCCAGATTTCTCACCAACCTCATACCAATAATTATAATTAAAATAGAAACTAAAGCAAAAAAGCAGCCTACAACAAGCATGTTGCCATAAATGTCTATGTACCTGTTTCTAATACAGATCTTGGTTGTGGGTTTTTCATACACTTGTGCATCTCGTATCTCAGTTGAAGTCAGTCTGATAAATAACAGCATTTAGAAAAAAAATAATGCTGCATTCTCAGAAGGATTCACACTGTAATCTCCTAGATTTATTAATATTGAAAATCTTGTAATAATTCAGCTTGGAAGGGATATATGGCATCATCTCATCATCCAGTCAAGCCCACAGACCAGAGCAGTACCAAATTAGAAGCTGGCTCTAATTTCAAGGTCAGATAAATTGCCTGGGGCTTTGTCCAGCTCAGCTTTGAGTATCTCCAAATCCAGAGATTTCAGAGTCTCTCAAGGCAACTTGTTTCATTGCTGATTATCATCACTGAGAAAAAACTTTATTTTGGCATAAAACATTCTAATATCTACTGGCCATTAAAAAAAAAAACAAACAAAACAAAAACCAAACAGAAACAAACAAAAGAAGATGAAGAGCAAAACAGTTCTCTACACAAGTCATATTTTCACAACAAACTTACTGACAAAGATATTGAACATACAGAATTACAAGTCTGAAAGAGAGAATGGGTTAAAGACAAAATTGTGAAACATTCTTTATGCAAGGGAAGGACTTATATTATGTGATGCCTATAATTGCATTTGGTGGCCTGGCAAGTACTTCTAGGCCTTCTTTGCTGAAAGACATTCAAAGATCCTCAGATTACGTCTTTTTTCTTATTCTCTAACTTGTTTCAAATGGATTCAAAAGTGTTTTTCTAAATGCCTGACTGTAGTGAATTAATCAAGCTCATTATTCAATGGTAATGCTCTCAATTTCATGGTTCCCAGAACCACACCTTAAATGTTATCAAGGGTCAGTTTATTCCCATGTTACAAGAAAAAATATCAAATACCCACCTCACACTCTGAGATAATAGGCCCTTCTAGTGACACAGTAATTTCCTGCTGAAGGCATGTTCCTACTGTTTGTTTTAATTTGAATAGTTGAGCAGCATCCTGAGCCTTTCACAGGGTAAATGGTTGGCCAGGCAATTTTGGCTTCTTGTGAGATCCACTCAAATGTACAAATTGATTATATGGCTTCCATGCTGAGAAAACACATTAACTTTAAAATGCACAGCAGCCTGGTCTGAATAAAAATAATATTTAAAATCCACTCTTAAACTATAACTCCAAGTTGCAGCTGAAAATGAAATATCCATTTCCAGGCAATTACACACAATTTCTATCATGCTTTGGAAGACATGTATATGCACCAGGAATAGTAAAAGCCAAACCCCCCAAGGCTGTGAGTGACTGAAACAGGGAAAGACAAAACCTTCCAAGATATGCTCAGGCAGAAATGCAGTGAGCCTTGTGATGCACAGCAGAACTCTGGTCACTGAGGGAACCCTTGGCCTTATGTGTTGTAGAACTGCTTCAATCCCAAACTTGTCATTCTAGGAATGATTAATTCTCATGGGTTTCTTCCATAGATGAAGAATAGTAAGACAATTAAGCTTGGAGCAGAATCTGATTCTTAATGGCCATCACAGAATCTCTTTTGCCTCCAGTGCTGAAACAGGCCCTAGAAAAATATTAAAATTTGCAGGAAATCTAGAGAGTACAGATAAAGGCAAACTCACTTAAATCTTAATATTACAGGTACTTGTGCTTACACTGCAGGAACAGCTTTCAGTTTAACTTGTTTGCAGCTGGGATGCAAGAAATTTTTCACAAACTAAAATGAATGCATATGTTCAAGGCCTTTCAAGATGATTATTACAGCAGGTTCCATCAGAACACTTATTCACAGGATGCAGTCCTTACTTTGGAAATGAAGGTTTCCAGTGGAGAGTTGTTCCCATTTCAAATGTTCCTGTCTCACAGCAGGACTCCAGGATACATTTATCATTCAGATTCCAAATGAGAATAATTGTTTATGGCCAAGTTCTCAAAGAACAGGGAATACTGAGCTAACAGAAATATGACATTCTCTTTATGTGTGCACATGTAATCCTAATTAATATGTTCCTTGGCAGTTACAGAGGAGAATTAGTAGCATGCTTTAACACCAGTTTTATTTACCTTATTGATCAGGACTCCAAAGACTGCAGTTATAAACAAGAGTGGTATGAAAAAAACCCAAAAAACAGCAAAACCAATTGTGCTGTAGAGATTTGTTCTTTTTTTATTGCTCATGAAAAAGCATTTATCTTTCATGCAGTCCATCTGAATTTATAACAACTTTGCTACTGCCATTAGCCTTCTTTTCTGTTTATGTATGGAAGTTTTCAGAGTCTTTTAACAGAGATGAGTGAAAACAAAGTTTTTTTTGTCTGAAAGTGTAGTAGTTTGATCAGAGAACTACAGTGAGACAGTAAATTTGGTTATGAATTATCATGTCAATAGAGGAAGGCATATCTGTGCTCAGAGAGAAATCACTCTCAGCTAAGTGACATTTAAGTATCATTAGATCCCTTTTGAAAATGTTCTTTGTACATAGAAAACTGGCATAATGGGAAGCAAAACGTTGCTGGGAAGATACATTATCTACCAGCATGGACTAGCATCCCCCTGTCTTCCCACCTTTTTTGTTCCACTAAATGATAAAACCAGAAAATGACCTGAGAAGTGAAGCATCAACCAGATGTTCCTGAGCAAAGACAATTTGTGTCTCCCTTTGCACATCACCTTCTAAGACACAGCACCAGTGACTGCAAATCTAACATCATTCTCTATGTTGACTTTGGGCTCCTGAGAATCTTTCCCTTACTTTACCTTCCAACTCAAATACATTCATTTTACAGAGAGATCACATGGAAAGAATGGATTTGAATGGCTGGCACACATTGTGGAAGAATGGTTCGTATTCATTTTGTTACAGCATCATTCCTCATGGAAACAGGGAATAGGGAACCAGTCATTCCAAACAAACCACCACTTCTTTCTGTGAAGAACATGCCAAAGCATGTTTCAGTTAGAGCTGCTAAATTTAGAAGAGAACTTCTATATGAAAATAGAAACAAAGCTTATTATGATTTATGCAAACTCTGATATTGCACTTTGTAGCAGATGCCTGTTTGTTGACTGAAACTACAGCATTTTTCTAGTTCTATTTGGCTGCTGGGAAAACTTCACTAGTCCCTGTTAATCTGTAGTGTGATACCTACCAATCTGTTCATTGAGATAGGATAGAGAAGATGAGAGGCTCAGCCATCACCTAACAGAAATTTTTTTATTCAAACAATCCTTTGCTTACAACAGATCACTAAAGTAGCTTTGCACTCTAGTTTTAGGCAAGTTGGTGAAACAAAACCAACTTCAAGGTCTACATTAACAAATAGCATGGGAAGGGGGTTTCATGTTTTATAATTCTGTGTACCAGAATTCATAATGCATGGTGACTTAACCACTTTCAGTGCAGGTGAATTCCTGCTCAAGCTATCCAGAAAGGCTCACATGATACATGTATAATTTATAGAAGATCAATATTTAATCAGTCATTAATAATGCTCTAAAATGGTTAAATAATGTCTTTACATCCAAAGACTGAACATACCAACTCTTTCTAGTCACAATCTTCCATTTCCATACACATCACACAAAGCTGAACCTTTCTTCCCCAGTAATACAAGATGGGTGTAGTAACTCAGACTTAAACTGAAGTGTCACTGCATATTTATGTTACTTTAAAAGCCCATGGGAAACTAAAGACAAGATCTGATGTTGCTTTCATCTCACATCATTGCTTAGTTGCTTGTACACCATAGAAAAGCTGGTTTCAGTATCTGCTGTTTAATCAAACGTGTTTTAATTCAGAAAGTTGTGTACAGCAAAGCAGCTGCCTGTGCAATGGTTTCAGTATGGATATGTGAGCAAAGGCTGTGTATTCCACACGCTCAGTGTGGGGTCTGTAGGAAATCACATTTTCAGCTGGATTGACAATGGAGCCATTCAGCTTCCTGAATTCTTAGCCTCAGTGTCTCAGCATATTGCACACACATGGATACTCTGTCTTGGTGACATGTAACTAAGACAAAGTGAATTCATAATTATAAAATGCTTTCAGTCTTTCTCCTACTTTCATTTCCTTAAAGACTAAACAAAATTACCAATTGTCTGGAGACAAAGAATGAAAAAATGACCTCTTTTGTACATGATTCATCTCTGTGCACATACTCAGCTCACACACTTACATGTTGCTTGTAAACATTTCAGCTCAAATTTTAAGGTAGGTGCACAATTATAGGTAAGTTTTGGACTATTGTGGCACAGAGGTCAGTTTTGTTCAGAAAGAACTGGAAATTATTTAGTTTGTATCATTGTTCCAAGTAGAGTCATCCTCAGATAGTCTCTGTAAAATTTTGTTATATCATGTTGTGTAACACTGTAATATTCAATCCAGTAACAGTCTCCAAGTCAAAGACACTGAAAAATGCCTGAACTGCTGGCAGAACACAAGAACCCTGCTTAGTTCTAATCCAACTTATTCTTCCAAAATCCTTTAAAAGTAAGGCAGCTCACGGTATCAGCCTGTCATCTGTGACCTGCCCAGCAGGCACTCTTAAACCTAGGAGACAGAACAAGAACACTACATGGACAAAATAATGATTTATTGGAAGCAAATATTCACACAAGGTATAAAGGCAATCATTTCAATTGATTATTTTTCAACGAGACAAAGCTACTCCATTACCAGACTTATTCAGAAATAGGATTAGATTTAGGAACTACATTATTATGCAACAAAGAGAATATTTTAAATCCCTGAGAATTATGTCCACTCATTCTTTTATGCATTCCCTGCACCCCACCCCCACAAAAAAAAGGTGCTGGAAATTTAATTTCCCACTCAATTAAGCTCTTAGTGCTTCACCATCCATTCTTTATATCAGCATGAAATTTAAAAATGCAAGCAAGCCCAATTTCCACATCAAGCTCATCCACATTCAATGGCAGGCACCCAGTTTAAAATTACTTCCAGTTTTAAGTTGGTATCTAAGCTGCTTTACAGGTAAGGCTACTGACTCTGAAGGTAAAACTTGTTCCTCTAAATCAGACATGCAAGAAGTCACCTCCTCCTTTTTCTTCTAGCTGGACACAGCTAAGGGTTTTTGCTTTTCATACAGAAGTGTGGAGCTGTGAGTGCAAGGCTTTAAGCCTGATCTTTTTCCATCTGGATTTAAGGGAGCTTAGAATCACAGACTTCCAGTTCCTACTGCACATTTCTAGTAATTTATCTCATCTCTCAGCATTTTTTAGGTTTATATCAGGCAGAGAGTTTAAGAATGACAAACTTGTGTAGCAAAAGCATTTCCTCCTATGCAATGCAAGTTCCATTACTGAGTTTCAGGAGGAAGCATTGTTACTGCAAGGTAACAAAGGCAGATCCAGGCATCACACATGCAGACAATTTGCAGTCCAAGTTCAGACATTTTTCTAGTAAGATTGTTGTCTCTTGTGCAAGGATTAACACAACCATCACACAACTCCTCTAGCTGACACCTGACAACCAGCATAAGCAAAGCATGGGGAACAAGGCTAAACTTGAGTACTTTCAAAAGCTGCAGCTGATGTTGGTGTCTCCTTACCAGTGGTCAGCTCTTCAGCTGGAGATGGAAAATATAATAAAACTCAATGCATAACTCAACTAAAATAAAATTCTTTCCAGTATTAGAGGTAGATTTTATCTGGTGTAATATATGACAGCTGCTCCTGTAAGAGCAGAGATCTAGGAATTAAATAATTAAGATGAATTGCGACACCTATGTTCTCTTAGAATAATTAAGGCAAGCTTTTTGAATGTCCTTCAAGAAAGCAGGCACACCACTCTGTAAAGAGAAAGGCAGAAAAGTTATTCTTGCATAATGAAATCAATACAAACTATAAACTAGATGAGAATTCCAATTATATAGATCAAGGCCTTCAACAGATACAGTTCTAAGATCTAATATACAATCATTATTGTATTATTGTATCTATACAATTACTATTATTATCTAAGATCTAATATACAATTATCTAAGATACAAGTCTAAGGTCTGGTACATAGCATCAAACCATTCCTTGAATACTTCAGGAACAAACTGCATTATTGAAGTTTGCTTGTCTTGAGGCTGTTCATAATATGCTCTGAAACACAGATTATTTGGGATTTGCTGCAGAAATTTACCTGCCTAGTTGACAAACCAGAGGAATTTGACAGGAATTAAAATAAGTAAATTAATTAAGACTATTGTTATGAGAGCTTATGATAGTGAGACTGCATACATGGGACTATGTAAAAGCTAGGAAGGCCAATGTATCTGTTTCAGAAAAAAATTAATTCTGCCCAACACACAGAAGATGGGTATGACTGCAGTGAATTCGTTGTTTGAAACAGATTGACAAAAGATCATTGTCTGCAACCTTTCCTTACCTTGGCACCCCAGTTGACCAGCCAGGATGGAATCATGCCACCAGGATTATCAAAATAGTACATATAGACTAGAGAGGAGAGAGAAGTCACAGTTACTGCAGGCTCAGCTCTAACACACTGTGACAGAAACTTGGTGTGCATTACTGAAGCACTAACTACAACAGTTCTACTCTAAATTCTGCATAAAAAAGTCAACTTGTCATGAAGCGAAATGTGAAGTAAATACAAGCATTCCCTGTTAACCTCTGGGAAGCTGACAGAGCCAAAACAGAAGTTCAGATTATTGCAAGCCATTTTTGGCATCCATCTTATAAAATAAGACTGTCTTTGAAAGATTAATCTCAGACAGAAGTCAAGCTCTAGGCAAACCCTTTAATCTATACATCTGTCAAACACAATACTTGAATCATTGCTGACTTAGGAAAATTGCAGCAGAGTCTCCTCAGCAGAACTGGCAGGAAAAGAAGTTGCAGACTGGGGGTGGGATGGGGGGGCAGAAGAAAGTGGTGAGTAGACTACTCTTAACCACCCAGCCCAACTCCTAAACAAAAAGATTTTTCACAGTAGTGCACTGCACTGGACATTTCCAAAGGTTTCATTCATTTTAAAGTAACCCTTGGCTTAAAACTTCCAGTTCCCCTCTCTGTGTGTTTTGCTAATGCATACATTCCCTGGCTACATGACTTGTCACACATTTTCTTGACCTCTTACCTTTGCATCCAGCCTTGCCATCACTTTCAATTACCAGGCTTTGTTTATAGCTTTTTACTCTGATAATACCAGGCTTTTCAGGGCACTGAGGAACAGCCACACTTTTTGCTAACACAACCCAGATCTTCCTCCCATCCACATCCATCTCCCGGCATTCCCGAATATAGACATACTGCAGTGCACGTTGAGGAGGCATGTCAAAACAATGTCAGCTTGAAGGATGAGGAGTTGACAAGTGAACTCCATCACAAACAGCAGCTCCTTCGAGTTATTTCTCATGTCCCTACAGGATTCAATCCTGCAGAGCAGTAATTCAGCTATGTGAGCTCTAGCTCTGTGTGGGAAGAGGCCCCCACACTCCTCTTCATGCTGTATTTATTCATGTAACATGAGGACTGCAAGATCTTAGACCAGTGCAGCAGAGTGATGGAATCAGCTCATTGGTGGGATTCCTGGATGACCAAGTGGCAAAAACTGCAAGAGGAACAAAAGCTTGAAAGGATACATCTCTGTTTGAGAGAGGAAAAGGGTACTTCACTTCCCAATAGATGACTTTTTCACCATCATATGTTTCCTCATACAGTTCTACAGTTGAAAGAAGAAGACTGTTAGATATTTTTAATTTCTACTGCAACAGAAATACAGATGGCATCAAGAACTGCTAGATTTCTGACCTGAGCACATTTTACATGCAACCCTGATGTCAAAATTAATATGTACATAAAATTTTAGCAGTAAGAGACATTAAGAAGTTCTGTATCAAGACTGTTCAGGAATCAAACCCACAAAAATAGGTGGCCTGTTTTTCTGTGGCTATCAGATTAATTGATGAAAAAAAAAACCAAAAAAAACCCCAAAAAACCCCAGAACACAAAATCAGAATAATTCTGGGGGAAGCAGAGTCAAAGTCCTTTTCCAACAGTTTGCTCATTCAAAGCCCTTCCATCTCAAAGCTTTTTCCTCACCTGTGCATGTTCTGCACAATTCTAAGTCACAAGTACAATGTGCTTTTTCACAGGCATGTCATTACCCTTGTAAATTAGACTGAGTTAACACAGAACTAGGATGAGTGCAGCTTTCTAACTCCTGAAGACATCTCACATGAGAGATTAATGAATTTTGGAAAAGCTGTCAGGAATTTCACAGAATATACATGCAACAGCAAACTAGAATCTTGAGCAGTTTATGAGCCTTCATTACACCACCTTCAGTCTGCCTGGAAACTCAAATCAGAAGGCAACAGAACATGAAAAAAAAGTAACCTAGGAATAGTGCCTAAAAGATGGCAGTGACTCAGAGAGTAGTCTGGCATGAAGGAGAAAAATTAATTCTAATCAAACCACATAATTGAGTTTGAAAACCTATCTACAGTCCAGCTTCCTTCCCTGAGGCAGCAACTGCCACTATGAGGGCAATGGAGCTGACGAGCCATGGGGCTGAGCCAGGGTGAACTCCTGAAGAGTGTGATCCACAAAGGTGGTTCACCTTAACAGTCACAGTGGTCTTCCTTTAGAGCAGACTTGTGCCTGAGGTGCTCTGTATCCTCCAGAGCAAGGTTTTTGAAAGTGAGTCCAGAATAAACTGATAATCTCATTGACAAGGCAAGAACAGTGCCCCAGAGATTCTTTCCCTACATAATATATTTCATATATTCCAAACCAGGCTTCTGTTAGTTTGCCCTGCAGATCAGCTGTCACCCACAGAAACAGCTTCTCCTCTTCTCCAGCTGGAGCAGTACTGGATACACTTGGTGTTGTAATAACCCACAACATTTAAGTTTTCCACCAGAGGTCACTGGAGCATTGGATTATTCACTTTACTTTCACTTCTAACCAGAGAGATTTCCTTTTTCAAAGGCAGCATGACGTTGTTTTAAAGACCCCAATACAACTGTTACTAGCTACCTCATTTACCTATCTTTGCAAACACTGGAAAAACACACAATAGGAAAAGAGCATCCCACCTGCATTCATTTCAAACCAGAATACAGTGTATTTTAATCAATAATCTGATTTCATTTAGCATCACTACAAGAGATCACAAGTCCATTCTATCCATTATAGGCATAGCAGCACTTACAGCTTCAGCAGTGAGTAATTACTGTTAAATTGTTGGGAAGTCTGATCTCAATCAGGGAGGTGCTGCAATCAGGAGTAGCAAGTTTCAGTATTGCTGAGGCCCAACCATTTAGCACTGTGCCACAGAAGCATGTGGTACCTCAGCCACTACTCTACAGTTCAGTCACAACTTCCCTGTTGAATTGGCAGCTGCAGCACGAATCAGGCCTCAGGACTGTCCACATGTCATGGATATCTGGAAGCATTCAGGAGCAGTTGCCTTTTCAGCTAGAAAGGCAGCAGCTCCTTCTGCTCTGGTCAGGTTTTTATTGCAATGCCAGCCAGCAGTTCAGCAGAGAACTCTCCTTTGGACTGCCACTTGCATGGCTGTAAGAGCACCAAGGAATACAAACAAACAGCAACACCAAGAGCAAGAAGGCTCTCAATGGAAGTTTTCTGGGGTTCCTTCCTAAATGTGAAAGAAAAAGCCCAGGCTGAACTGGGGTTACATTTAAAACCCTGCTAGCACTATTTCGTCATATGTACTGTCCTAAAAAAATGTGTGGGCTTGTATCAATTTTTAAGTAGGAAGGAAAGCATTACATTGTATTTATCCACTTTAAGAGTTAATTTCTGTGAAATGCTGGACTTAAAGCACCAGCACAAGTATAAATTAACAGATGGACAAACCATGGTCAGCAAGGATATAAATGTCAGCTCTGCAACATTATCTAGTTTTTAGTTTAAGGGTGTAGCTTCCCTCAGCGGCTTCCTTTCTTTTCTCTACGAAGGAATTAAAAAAAAAAAAGTGTTTATTTAAGAAGCATTCATTTCTCCTAAATGCACTTAAAGACTACTGAAGTAACTCAACAGAATATTTTTACATCTTATACAATAATGCTGAGTCCCACTCTGTCACAAATGGCTCTTGCTACAAGAAAGCTACTGACCATTTTGACAATTAACACTTCTTAATGAAGACACTATTCCTTAAATTTGACCAAGACTGACATGAGTTAAATTTATGGGTCTCTGTATCAATACAGCCACTGGCATTATCAGCAGTCACTCACTGTGGAGCTGTCCTAAACCTAACAAGCACAACATTTAACAGTTCTTTGGTTTTTAACACTGCACTTTGCTCAGCAAAACACTTTGACCACTTTTCAGTTTTACCAGTCTGTTCTTCAAGCACAGGCTTAAAAAGAAAAGGCTCTCCATCTTTAAAATAAATGGATTACTGCATATCTATATCAGCTGAACCCTTACCTTGTTACTGCTGACTTAAGATGTTTTAAAACCATATGGATATCCAGGTTCCACGCCCTTTTACAAAGACAACATTAAATAAACTTGACTAAATTAGTTATTCCTTTCTCTGTAAAAGCCTGAAGTTACCATGTATTCTCTCGATACACCCATTCCTGACTGTAAAAGGTGCCAAGAACAACCATGCTTTCAGGAAAACATATTCCATCATGCATCAAACTGGTGGAAACCTGAGGAAAAATTTTCACAATGAGAACAATCAGCCTTTGAAATAATCTCCCCGAGGACAAATTTTAAGACTCAGCTGAACAGGGTGCTGGACCATCTTGTCTTGACTGTGCTCTCACCAAGGAAGTTTGGAGCAGATGATCCCAGAAGTCCCTTCAGTGCAGTGATGCACTGCTCCACTGCCATATGCAAGGATGCACAAAAGGTACCACCTCCATTTCTCCCAAAGACATCTACTAAAATTTAAAGCAAGCATTACAGCCAGAAGTTACAAGGTGCTCCAGCATAACCAGTGATGCCAATCATATGCTTTAACCAACATGGAAAGAATTGATTCCAGAGGAAAGATAAATGCTGTTGAGACATCAGTGATTCCAAATCAGAGTTTACTTGTGTATTTGCAGAGTGCAACCTTATCCAAAAGACGTTTAAGTCTGACCCAAAGTCTTTGGAAGCAGTAACTTTAAAATAGGAAGGAAAGTTTTAGTGGAAACAATCAATGTGTACTCCAGCTTGCTTTTACACTACCTAGATGAGCTTACCTTTAACATACTGATCCCACTTTTTTCTGAAATCCAAGTCCATGTAGACATCTGCACACAATTTTGGGGAAATGTCAGCAAGACCACCAAAGATTTTATATTCATAAAGTCCTGATTGCTGTGGAAATGGAATGAAGAGAGGAAAAGTCACACAGGAAAGGGAAGCACTCCACATCAGGGAGAACAGCTGAAGGAAGTTAGGTGGGGCACAAATTACAAATATGCTCAAGAGCTGTGAAAGCAAGTGTTCAAAAACAATGCAAGACTGAGTCTTTAACCTCTCGACTTTTTGATCTATACATGAAAGTTTAAATCCAGCCAGGCTGACCTGCCCTGCACAATGGCTGTTCCTTCCCTTACACCAGTACCCTTTTACTTCATCAGGAGCTCCAGAGGGAGCATGTTTCTTCACAAACACAGCCCCCTTTTCATCTCCAGTGGTCAGTGTGGACTAAATCCTGCCCACACTGAGGCTTACCAGAAGCATTAAATTCTTGTGGCAAGTTAGTTATGCTTATACAACAGGCTGGGATACAAGAATGCTTTACCATGTCCATGCTTACATACAATGCACTCTTATATCTGCCTTGAATATTTATCAGCTATTTTCTTTCAGAAAGCTGTATGCACTGAAGGGGTGGGGTGCAGGATATCTCCTGTTTTACTTTCAACATATGGTAATTCCATCTGTGCCTATAGAGCAATGTTTGTACCATTGTTAGCACGAGTTCAGGACTAAATTAAAACAGTGATAGCATTTCAAATATACAGTGTAGAAATCAAATCCAGGCATTCCCAAGAAAAGGAAGAGAAGGATTATACAACATTCTGTTAGTGAATAGATGAATTTTCTTCTTTTCCTCACTTTCACTAATTAACTTTAGAAGATGAGGATTACCAGAAAACAGTACTGTGAGCAAGAAGCTTAAGCTGCTCATCTTCACTGTGGCTTCACTGAAGCACCAATCACCAGCTTCAAACCTGAACTATTCAACACCTGTGTAACCCTATGTACTCATCATATTTGTAAGAGGCATCAACATTTTTAGTCTCACAAGAAAAGCAGCAATTTACAGCAAAAAAGTTAAAGCAAGAGTGAAATGTTTCAGTTTTTCTGAGGCCTGTCATCAGGAGAGTCAATCAGCTTGGCTGGAATACAGCACTGAGCAGGAAGGCTCAGATCTATTTCTGCAGCCTGCAAAGAAGGTGGAAAGACAAAGAAAAGAGAGAAGGCAACAGGAAGAATAATTGCTGCTTTCAGCTTCCTGGACTACTGTTGCTACAGGGCAGTTGCAGTCCAGTAAGTGCCAAAAACTAATTTTTCCAGTAACAACTTTAAACAAAGACCCTCCTTCTAGACTTCATTCATCTTCTCTTGTAGCAATCTGAAGCAACAAAACAGGAGATTTATTTCCCAGGAGAATCAGAAGATTGGACTTGAAAAGGTCCCTTGCATCCTATGTAGTCTGTCCATCCAGCCTAAACGAGGGGCATTGTACACTACATTAAAAAAAGACAGACACCTGTAAATGGTTTTTTTTTAGTTTCAAATAGTCCTTTTAGCTCTACAGTCCTTCTGTATAAAAGCACGAGAGGATGATGAGGAGAAGCCTGAGCTACTTTCCATCTCACCAGCTGCCATTCACACAATAGCAGCACAGCCACTGCAGTAAGCCAGGGTTTCCCTGCTCCCATGTGCCTGGCTAAATCCAGCCTCCAGCTTCCCAAACGTCCTTTGCCTTCATTCACTGTATGATACATTTACAGGTCACTGTTGATCTCTGATCCTAAAGGCTCTGCTTCATGCACTGCAGCAGGAACACCCCCAGCACCCTGTACTCCATCACCACACCAATTCCTGCATGGCAGGCACCCCAGCCTCGCCTCTGCTGTGTGCACCTACTGATAAGCTTGTCTTGCCATTGCCAGTCACCACATCCACATGTAAACAGGGACTATTTAGCACTGAAGAAAATTACAAGGTATATGAAGTGATGTTTTGTTTTTTTTTTAAAGAGGCTTTCTCCATCTCATTGTACCTTTAGTACAGCCCTGTATGCTTGCTGGTTTTTTCTAACATAACCACGTCTGAAATGATTTCTCAGAATACAAATACAAAATTGTCATGCAAAGAACAGCATGAAGTCCAGAAGGAGCTGAGAGGAAACTATGATGCATATTTATATATATATATTTATATATGGATTTAGAAGTCAGTATTGAATAATGAATCTGTGTCAGAATAGAAACACTGTCAATCACAAGTCGGTTCCTAAACTACTGAAGTTCTTTAAAGAAGTTTGTCCCCCCAAAAGGGGAGAAAATTTCATTCCAACCCTTTCTGAACTACCTCCTGATTTTAGAGGGGGAACGGTGGAAAATAAATGTGAAGGGAGTTCTGGAGAGTGGCAGGAAGCGGGGAGGACTCCAGGAGAGCAGGATGCTGTGACACGGGGGGCTCGGGAATAGATGTTTAGGGACAGCTCCCCCCAACACAAACCCCTGCGAGGCTGGGGAGGCTGGCACATGGAACACCGCGGGAATTCCCATCCAGCTGGGATGCCGGAGCAGGGTCACTGCGGCACAGCAGCTCTGCCATCAGCACTTAATGGCATTACCCGGAAAGCGGCTTTCTGCGAGCCCGGAGACACCGAGCCCAGGCCTGTGCGGGGAACCGGCGGCTGCGGGCAGGGTCGAGAGGGCCCCGCATCCCCGTCAGCAGCCTGGTTACCATCGCTCCTATCCCGGTTACCATCGCCTCCATCCCGGTTACCATCGCCCCTATCCCGGTTACCATCGCCCCCATCCCGGTTACCATGGCCTCCATATTCCGGTTACCGCTGCCAGCATCCCGGTCACCACTGTCCCCCCATCCCGGTCACCATCGCCTCCATTCCCGTTACCATCCCGGTCACTACTGCCATCAAGGCCCCCGTCACCAGGGCCCCGCATTCCCGTCACCATCCCGGTCACCACCGCCCCGTCCCGGTCACCACCGCCCCCGTCCCGGCCACCACCGCCCCCGTCCCGGTCACCACCGCCTCCATCCCCGGTCACCACCCTCCCCGTCACCAGGGCCCCGCATTCCCGTCACTATCCCGGTCACCACCGCCCCCGGCCGCCCGGGCCTCGCTGCCGAGCCCGCCCACCTCGTGGTACAGCCGGTAGATCCGCACGCCCATGGTCTCCACCAGGAGCTGCCAGGGCCCCGCCGCCGCCGGTGCCGGCTGCTCCAGCTCCCGGCAGGCGGCCCGAAACTGCTCCTCCGAGAATCCCCGCGACAAGGACTCCTCCATCCCCGGCCGCCCGTCCAGCTCCGGCGGCGGCCGGGCGGGCACAGCCCGGGCCGGGCACAGCCCCCGTGCGGCCCGGCCCGCCCCGCTCCGCCCCGCCGGGCCCCGCCGAGCCTGCGGTGGCAGCGGGCCCACGGCACATCCCCGGCCCGCAGGAACGCTCCCTGCGCTCCCGGGTCTCGGTGGTGCTGCCTTGAGGTGTGTGTGACATCGGCCTGGTGACAGAACCGGGACAGGTTCATGGTCAGGGCCTTCCTTTGGGGTGTTCCCCAAGGACACAGATTGAACACGGTGGGCACGTGTATTTTTGTGTATTTTTGTATGTCTTCACGTTTAGAAAGACAGTTTTCCTTATGGACTGTACATAATATATTTATATATAATGTATACATATTATGCTTTTATAGGGAGTATTATATAAAGAACCTGTAACTGCTATTATTCAGCTGCTTGGCAGGTGAATATGGCCTTGGCACACTGCACCAGGCCAGCCTGGCAAAGAGGAGGGAGCAGCAGCCTCTGGCCCA
Organism: Sturnus vulgaris; assembly: GCF_052056855.1. Lineage (NCBI taxonomy): Eukaryota > Metazoa > Chordata > Aves > Passeriformes > Sturnidae > Sturnus > Sturnus vulgaris. The sequence continues at coordinate 4,554,052 of NC_142262.1, forward strand.
TGGCAGAGTGGGTTACACTGGGCTGTACTGGGGTGGACAGGATGGAAGAGGACACTAAACTTTCACTGGGATGAGCTTCTGGGCAGGAGGAATCCACTGGCAGGAGGAATCCACTGGCAGGGACACATTCTGCATCTCAGGCTCTGCAGTGACACCACCTATCACACTCAGCCTAAGCATTAAAGCCTTCAAAATGTGACTGTGGCAGGTTTTCTCCCAGGAGCTGTAAATCTGTTTTCATTGCAGCTTTATTCTTCTAATTCCTGTGAGATTTTCCTGCTGAACACTGTGTCTTCAGAATGAAACAAGCAGCTCTGAGCAGTGGCACGTCATCAAACCTACTGACTGGCAGCACCACCCAATGCATTTGGTGGTAACCTCTGTGCAAGGCTGGAATAATGTAGTGTTTCTGGCTTCCCTGCCAAGTGGCTGAGCTCTTTGACAAAGAGTTCACTTATGTCAGCTGTCCTTTCCAGTTCCAGTCAATTGGTTTGTAAGCAGAGCATGAGGATTTCTGGCTGACTGGGTTGGACATACAGGCTGAGCCTCATCCTTGCACAGCCTGGAAAACTTCTGGGGAGACCATTCTGGCAGAGGGCATGATTGTATCTCACAAACTTCCTCCCAGTATGTAAACTTGATGCCAGAACTGTACCATCTTTATAAAAGAATATCAATAATGATAATAAATATCTGCTCATATCTTACCAGCTCTCACCTCCCTACTGAGACTGCTAGGCAAACATTTCAGTTCTTTTATTTTTTTCTTATTTTGGTTGTAATCTTACATGCATTATTATTATTATTATTATTATTATTATTATTATTATTATTATTATTATTATTATTATTATTATTATTATTACTACTACTAATATGTATACAATAGGTATAAATATTTTAGCTTATTTTTGTTCTTTCTTTAAATATTAATTAAAGTGGCATGCTCTCAGTGAGCCCAGCTGGTTTTCCAAATATCAAGGCAAACCATTTCTTACAGCTGATCCCTTATGAGTAATTTCTTGGCTAAGTTGCCTTCAGTGAAGCTATGCTGCCCACCCAGCTGAGGAGCTGGTCTTTAAAATGGAATATGAGGCAATGGCCTGGAGGTAAGACTAATTTAGTTTTTTCTTGCAGGAATATTTCTTTACTTTTACAAAGTTTTTATCAGATTGCTGTCTCACTTTTAAGTCCCATTCTTTCTCTGAAATAGGGCTCAGTGAAACTGAAAGAGCCCGTGGCTCTTGTTTGCACAGAGGTGACTTTGACCCAGTATGAAAAAGGAGGTGTTGTGAGTCAAGAACTGATCTTTAACACGCAGCAAGGACACGTGCCTGTGAGATTACATGATCTCCTTGTTTGTGCAAAAGGACTGAAGTGATCAGAGCTCCATTGCCTATTATTTTAGGGTCAATGTTTTGCATTATATGGTGTCTACATGGCATCAGCAAGTTGGCTTCAGCTGCCTGACCACTCCCTCTTTCTCCTGTACTTTAATGGAAAAAGAGATTTATCTCACAAGGCCACTCTAGGGACAAAAGCTTTCAAAAAAGGCATTACTATGTGACCATTTTTCTTGGTAAATAAGGAGTGGTGATTACTAAGAAAGCACAAGCTGTTCTGAGAGTTTATTTTCTCTTTTCATGTATGTTTACGCAAGTGTTATTGTTTATCACTTGTATTCCCATGTATTGCCTTTAGCTTAGGGATGGCATGTGAAGTTTGAACCCAAGTCCTTTAGAATCTTCACTGCTGGGTAGTGGCTGGAGGCTGGGATGAGTTCAGGACTGATTTTCTACTGCTCTGCCCCAACACTGTGGGACAGCAACTGTGCTGGGGCAGCTGGGTCTGGGAACAAGAACCCAAAGGCAGCCTGGACACAGCAAAATCCAATCCCACACATGAATCAGGGACCTAAATAGCATCTGAGTGAACATAGAGGGTTACTATTCTGGGGCAGTGAGGGGGAGTTTCAGAAGTGCCCATAACTTGAGTTACATACTTAGTGGATCTCAGGCTTCAGGTTAGTTACCCTATAGTGTAGTAGTTAGGATACCTGGTTTTCAGCAAGGCTTTCTGGTATGAGAAGGTTTAGCTTTTATCCATGGTGGTGTTTAAGGACAGGCTGGATTGGGCTCTGAGCACCTGTGGAAGGTGTCCCTGCCCATGGCAAAGGGTTGGGATGAGATGGGATGATCTTTAAGGATCATTCCAATCCAAACCATTCTGTGATTTTATGACTCTATTTAGCTGCTGCTGCTGCTCTGAGTGGGAAATATATCTCAAGGCAATTTGCTGATTTGGACTATCAGTGGCATTAATGTACCTAAATCTTCCACCTGTTTTTAGAAGGGGAATAATCTGTATGAATTCCCCCCTAACACCTAACCCTTCTGTTACTGAAGTCAATATTGGGGAATCCAATGAATTCTGTGGAACAGAACAAAACCAGGAAACTGGACAACTCCTGCATCACAAAATCATATGTGGCCAGAAGTGAAACTAGCAATGAATACTACATTGATGTTTTCAGGCCCCAGGTGATTTCCAGTTTTTGTTTTGGATATGGGAGAAAGTTCCCAGCTATATTGTGTTTTCCTCTATCTGTCTCTGTGTGGCACTGGTGCACTTTGAGAAATTCTTGAAGATGAACTAAAGATGTGGAATTTTGATGGATTCAACTGCTGTGCAGACGTTTATATCCTACTGTAATTCCATTTTACTCAGTGCATTCCAAAAACTTTGCAAAACTGCTGAATAGTCTTGACCTACCATTTCTACAGTATGTATATTTTTATTTCTAGTATACACAGCCAAAGCAATTATAAGCTTCTGCTGCTGTTGCTTTATTGACTACATCATGTAAAAGCCTTTCTCACAAATTGCTGCATGACTTTTGCAGTTTGAAAGAAGATTCTTCATCCAAAAAGCTGAGAAGTAACAACAGCATTCCCATCACAGCCATGCATGTGTAAAGCAGTCTATATTCTCCTCTCTTGTATGAGTCAAAGGGAAATCTGTTTTTTCAACATTTTTAGAATACACAGAAAATATAGCCTGTCTGCTATATCAAAATCTTTATGTATTTTATACATAAAATATATTTTTTTATTCCTAAGTATTTAGGCAGGGAGGGTCACCTAGGCTGATTTTTGCAAAGAACTAGCACAAGACATGCACTGCTTGAGCTATCAGGTGTCATAAGAGGCCATTAAATACTGGTTTATAATGGCCTTCTTCATAGAATTGAATTTAACCACAAACTATGACTGTTTCTGTATCGAGTATCTAGTTTCAACAGAGTTCCACCCAAATAGAAGAGGATTCTGAGGGTAACTGGAGTTCTGCTGGTTTTCTGCCTCTGATACTAAGTATTTTTTACCTTTGGTAGATAGTTTACTATGCTGGACTCCTGGTGTCTGAAGCCATCTCTTTCGTTTTGCCATGTTTATTTTTGATTTACATCTTTTAGCCACAGTTTTCCTGGAAAGTAATGCACTCCCAGTGCAAATAAACTGGAGATAAAGAGGTGCGACCAATTTACCTGGCCCTGAGGAAAGAGGGATAATTTTAAACTTCATTGTAGGAAAGAAGGGATTCCACCACTACCTGCATGACCTAAAATGCCTCAGTCAAAAGCTAAGACAGCCTGTTTAGATCTTGACTTGGTTTGGCAAATGGTTATCACTACCACACCCTCTACTTTCTTAACTTGTTTACATGGATGTAGAAATATTTCTAAACATCTCCTTTAGCAGGTGATGCTAAAGTAGATGATATATATGAAAAGCTCTCTTTTGTGGGAACAGTAAGAACTGGTCTTACTGCAATTTTTTTTTTTCTTTTTTAACTACCCTTTAGGTTAGACTTGACTTACAGTAAATTTCACAGAAGTCATCTATTATGTAGGAGAAAAGCTGTGCATTTTAACTTTGTGCACTATTTTAGATAGATCTTGGCTATAAATTTAGTCATAAGGATTGTAGTGAAGTAGGACAAAGAAAGACTCATCAGACAGGAAGTAATTCAACCAATAGCCTGTGTAGCTTAGTTTAAAACTCATCATTTTCTTTCTACTGTTGGAGAGTCAATAATAGCTGGCTGAAATGCTCCACGTTTCTTAGAAATGAAAATGTCTCTTGACACTATCCACTAGCTTGGACAAGTCACTTTTCCAGCTTTTTATCTGCATTTCCCTTCATGTCTTTGAGCCCTGTAAATTCTTCGGGTTACTCAGTGCAGGTGGAAAACCAAGAAAAGAGATCATTCCAATTTTGAATTTAAATCTCAGCTGAATCTGCTGCATCCTACTGCAATAGTCTCTAACAAAAATCCTGGTTATGGTGAAATTACAGTGCCTGGAGTTTGCTCCCAGGCTTCCCCAGCTTGGCCAGAAAGCTGCCACGGTGGCTGAAGATTCAGAGGTTCTGTAACCAACTTATGCAAGGTTGAGGAATTGGCTTCTTGTGGTGTGATGCATCCCTCTGCTAATTAAAAGCACATGTCCCCACAAAGGAATGCAGCTCTTCAAATGGGAACTTCATGTAATTATGAAAGCAGTAGGAGATAAGAATAATTGTTTTCAGTTCCAGATATCCTGTCTTCTTCAGCACTGCAGGAAGATTAAGTGAAAGTCAAGGAAGGCAATGACAAAGTTCACATGCACAGCAGGACATCTGATGTTGACCAAAGAACTAGTAGGATCTAATGGAGTTCAAAGAAAATTCCTTCCCATATTCCCAGCCACCAAAGAGGTTTCTCACAGTCGTTATAAGCACATCCATTTCATAAGCCTGCTTACCCACAGAGGGGCTGGTTTGCATGGCTGTCAACCAACTGGGCTGTAAACTGTGTTAATGAGAGGGGAGCTACAGCATTTTATGTGAAATCATTTGCTTCTCTGGTTTAATTGGATTTGAGCTCCTTTTGGACTCCATTTCTCATCACAAAACACATACACTGCGTGGCATGGTAAGGACAATTTATAACATATTAAGCACATTGAAAAGGTGCTTTCTGCAAGTTTCACAAAATGCAGTAAACTGACGTGTTGTGTCCGTGTGTGGGCTTAGGGATAAAATAAAAGGAAAAGTCAGTGGAGGGTTAAGGAAAAGGCAAGAAAAACTAATTGAATAGGGAGCCTACAATGCTTATACTTTGCCAGATTAGTGAGTCACTGTTTGCTGTGCTGTTAAGGCCCAGGAGACTGTTAGAAACTCAAAGGAAGCCATGAAGTATTGCAAGTGTGTTTCAGTCGGCAGAGCAACAGCATTGCTCAATTTAGGAGCAAAACTGCTCTCTCAGTAGGCGCCGTGGGTTCCAGAATCACACACGCCTCTTGCTTATCAGCCCAGCTTTGGGGCTGCACTTCCCTCTAAGCAGCTGTGTTTAGGCCCCAGGGAGGAGATTTTGTCATCTAGGGCAAGTCCTAAAGGGGAGCTGTGTATCACTGAAGCCTGGCAGCCCAGAGCTGTGAACCTGTAACCCCTCACTGCAGCTGCTGCTCAGCCCCGAAGTTTCCTCAGCTGTTTGCACTGAATTTCTACAGGTGCTGGATGTGCTGCTCCGGGTGTGTCTGGTCCTGCTTTCCTTACATCCTTGGAGAGCAGTGTTCAGAACACAGCAGGACCCTAAAAAGCAGAGGTAATCAGTCATCCATTTTTTTTAAAAGGCCAGAGGGCTGGTGCCCAAGGTATTTTAAACCCTTCAGTGCCTACAAACCCATCCTTCTAGGGGAGAGCCCACTGATCTCTCATCACTAGAGATGTCATTGCCATCACTTTTCATTGCAGCTTTTATGCTTCACAGTGAGAAATAAGAATTGCATGAGATCTAGGAGAGTGACTTTTTAGCCTGTTGTTAGGGCATTTATTTGTACAGAAACATGAATTCTAAGCCCAGCTTCGGTGCTTGTTTATGTGTATTAGATTAGCTCCTAAAAAAATCAGTTTTGTGAGACATCTTATGTAAAACTTTCAGTACTTTATGTAATACTTTCAGTAATGAAGTTGGCATGGAAAAATAAGATTGTACTAGTGGAGCTGTGGATGGTGTAAGCCTGGGAGGGAGGTTCTCTGTCAATATAGGAGGACCAAATACTAGACTGGAAGGACTAGAGAGGAACTGATGTAATAGGAACGGGGTGAAATTTAGGTCATGCACACATGTGCTAACAGCAAGAATTTCTGATATAAAGTGAAAAATGAAACTGATACTGGAGAAAAAAACAGACATCCTGAACAATCAAGAAAATTATGAAATGTTAGTATTTCTAGGAGGCCAAATTCCATGGAAGAACATGGTAATAACATCTGAAAAAATGATTGAAAATAAGCCTGAGAAGTTTAATTTCTCCCTCTTAGGGCATTAGTGGATTAATTGCCAAAAGAAAGAATAGCTGCCTGAGCCAAACGCTTACTTGTCCATGTGTAATTGTCTATGAGTCCGTGCAGCTAAAAACAAGGTTCCTAGATATCAACAGAATAAGGCTTGTAGTCTCCAACAGGAGGAGTAGGAAACCTGTTTGGGTTTTTTTTTTGAGATTGAACTTGTCAAGTCTAATAGAGATATTACAGACACAGCTGCCTGCACTGGGAAGGACCAGACAATGGTCCAAGAGATCTTGTCTAATGAAGATCCCCTCAGATCCAGTTTGCTTGTCATTTTTGTTCAAATGCTGATGTATTTCATGGGAGCACCAGCAGGTGGGGGGAAAAAAAATTGAAGTTTCTTGCATAAAGCTGTGGAGCTTTTCCAGAACCTGGTTGATTTGTCTGGAGAAGATGAACCCTTGGCAGTTCTTAACGATGGACAGGATGAAATCCTGGCCCTGTGAAGTTGATGGAAGTTTTGCCATTAATTTCTATAAGGCCAGGATTTCACCCTGGAAAGGGAGTCAAAAGTACACGCATGCTTTCAGAGACAGAGTGGCTGATTAAACACATCTGGTGCACTGCTCTTTTATCAATCATTGATAAAATAGTGTCTTTTAAATATAAACTTTGGGTGAGCTTAACCACAACATTCAAACATGTCCTTTTACAAGACTTAAAAGCATAATTTGTCTGCTTTTTGTCTGAAATAACAGAAATCATGGTAAAAAATTAACACACACCCACACTCATCCACTCTAAACCCCTGTAGTATTTGATGTGCTGCAGAAATGCACAATTAAAGCTTAGAAAAGCCAGTTAAAATATTTCTAAATTATATAGAAAACTTTCTCCTCTAAGAATGCCAGACGAAGCTATGTTCCTCCTCCTCTAATTTCTGAGCAGTTGAGCTAGGGGTTCATTTGGATTTCGGCTGGTACTGTGCTTTCAAGTGACCCAGCACGGCCACGTTTGACACCCCGGCGAGCTCAGGACACGGCACGGGGCTGGGTGCAGGAGGGAATAAAGGACTGCAGGAGGGCAGAAGGGGCTGCAGGAGGGCAGAAGGGGCTGTAGCGGGGCAGAAGGGGCTGCAGGACGCGCCCCCGCCCCGTGTGTGTGTCCTGCCGCGGGCAGGGCGCGATGCGGATTCTCCTTCCCTTCTTGCTGACCCCGCCGTTCGCATCCCCGAGCCGGGCCGTGTGCCGGACAGTGTCCCTGTCCCGGGCTGCGGGCAGTGTCCCTGAGCCGGGCTATGGGCAGTGTCCCTGTGCCGGGCTATGGGCAGTGTCCGTGAGCCGGGCCGTGGGCAGTGCGAGGCAGAGGCAGAGCCCGGACCCCGTGGCCAGCCCAGCCGAGCCCAGCCCAGCCCAGCCCGGCACTGCCGGACACCCTCCCCGGCCCCCCCGCCCAGCGGGACAGTCCCGCCGCAGCCCCGCCCGCCGCTGAATTTGCTCCGGTCCCTTAATTGTTTCGCTCTCACCGAGAACTTTGTTTACAGTCCCTTGTGCGGGCGAGCTGCATCCCTCTTATGCTGGCTGCGGGCTGGTGGCCGCCGCAGTCCCGCCCGGCGGCCGGGAGGTAAGCACGGCTCGGCTTCGCTAGGCACGGCTCGCTATGGCACACTAGCCTATGCTATGGCACACTAGCCCATGCTATGGCACACTGGCCCATGCTATGGCACACTGGCCCCGCCTGTGGCATGGACTGGCACGGCTCAGCTCGATGGCAGCCCCGGAGCCGCACGCCCCGCGGCAGCGCCTCCGCCGGCTCCCGGTGCCCCCGGGGCTCCGGCTCCCGGTGCCCGGTTCCCGGTGCTTGGCTCCCGGTGCTCGGCTCCCGGTGCCTGGCTCCCGGTGCCCGCCTCCCCGGGGCTGCTCAGGCACGCCGGGGGCGATCTGCTCCCTCCGCTCCGGCACAGGGCTCTCCCCGCTCCCAGCAATCGCGGGGTCTCGGCAGTCGGAGCCGCTCCCCGGGTGCAGGTCGGGTGTCCCGCGGAGCGCTCTCCGGTACCGGAGGGCTCTACATGCGCAAGGCTGTCCCGCGGAGCGCTCTCCGGTACCGGAGGGCTCTACATGCGCAAGGCTGTCCCGCGGAGCGCTCTCCGGTACCGGAGGGCTGTACGTGCACAGGGCTATCCCGCCGAGCGCTGTCTCTCTGCTCTCTTGCAGAACTACTCGGGGACAGGCGGGACGCGGAGGGTTTGAGCCCAGGTGTGTCTGTGGAGTGTAGCAGGCGTGTTTGGAAGTTTTGCACATAACGGAGTTGGTTTGTGGAGGGCTTGGGTTGGCTCCCATCCTACGCCCCGGCTAATGTCGGGAAAACGAAAAATGTGCGGGAGTTTAAATCTGTTAATGATTTTACTTAAAAACCTGGTGAGAGAAACTTACTGCATCCTGAGGCAGCTGGTATGGAGATAGTGTGTTCTCCTCCTGCCTCTATAGCTCAGGGCATGGTCCTGGAGTCTTCTTGTAAGTACAAATTCTGGTTGTGTATTTCCAGCAGTGTTTACCTGAGGCAGAGCTGCGGGGTTGTGTTTTACTATAGTCTGTTGACTTCTGAATGAACTCAGGCTCTCCTCTCGGCACGGAAGGACTCCTTAGTGACTATTTTCTGTAGTCTCTTTATTGCATAGCCATAGTGTGAAGTGTGAGCATTATGATTTTTTGGGATTTTACCTGAGCAAAAAATGGTGCCTGAAATATTGTGTAAGATAGAGAGAATCTGTTCCAGAGCTTGAAGGTGGAAAACTCAAATGTGTCCTACTGGTTATGAGTAAAATGTGAAAAAGAGGAAGGGGTTGTAGTGGCTCTTTGCCCTTGCACAGAGATATTCCGTATGTGGGAAGCCTCCTGAGAGAGCACCACATTGAAATGATTCCGAGTTAAAACGCTGGAAGCTTCATGTAGAGATTTCATGTGTTTCTGCTTCTCAATTTTATAGTGAAGGAGGGAAGGAGAAGGGAAGAAATTTCACCTCTAAGAAGTTGCTCTGTCAGAATTTTTGATAAAGATATTGATTTAAAATAAAAATACCTAAACTGTGTGCAGTCAGGGATAAATACAAATAAATAACTGACAGAGCAATTAATCTTTTCCAAGCAAGATGCTGGCAGAGTGGCTTAGGGGGCACAATTGCGCTGGGAAGAGCTTTCAAACAAATGTAACCTTGCTGTAATCCAAGTGGAAGTTGACTGCTAACACATTTCAAACGTTTGCCTTTGTTTTAATGAAATCTAGATTATTTGTCTGAAGTCAGGATTTTTTCTCTGCATTTCCCTCCAAGCTTTTTAAAGAGGTAAACTAATTGCTAGGTCGTGTGGAAAAGAGTATAGTTAAGGAGATAAACAAGCAGACTTCCTTATTATTAGCTAACTTCAATAATCAGTTAAATATACTTTGGCAATGTCACAGGCTTATTCTGAGGATCATCTGGAGAACAGCAGCAGTTTGTGCATGTAAATGTTTGTGTCTGGGAGATGTTAGCAGGGTCTAAAAAACTTAAAAACAGAAAAATCCTTAAAGTTTATCATGATACAAACTTATTGTCATGAATTTACTGTCATCCCCACTTAGGACTCCTGCTTCTGTGTTGAAATGATCTTCCATGATCATGCACTTCTAAAAAGGGATTGTCAAATAAGATTAGCAACATAAATCTCTGCTGCTTCGTGAGTTTTACTCAGCTGCCTGGTGATTTCACAGCTGTTTGTGCAGTTGATAACAATTTCCATCTCTCTGCTTTCTGCAGTCGTCACTGCCCTGCTGCAGAGTCTGCCTTGTCCCTCTTGGACTTACAAATCTTGTTTTTAAAAATCCAGTAACAGAAATGAACAACAGTAAATATAATGGACTTGTGTTTATTACAGAGGGTTCTTGAACTGTGTAAATCTGCCTTTTTTTACTCTGAGAAGAGTTTTTGGGATTATATTACTTAGGTTTTCTTATAGTGGAAGAGATTTAACAGGTTTTTTTTAGTGGTGTGTTGTCACAGTCAGTTCACAGTTAGGAAATCTGAGGAACAGAGAGATGGAGTGATTTGCTCAAAGAAATTGGACACGGAGGAGACAAAGTCCCATGTGTTCTGAATCATTATTCACACAGGTGAAGTGAGCAATAGAAATTAAGTTAAATAAGATTTTTATCTGCAGTATTTCTTGTGAATTGCCTTTTCCTGCCTGGCTCTTTCTGGGGGACTTGACTAGGTTATGATGCTCACTACTGAGACGTCACATCATCAAAGGAAAATGTTACATTGGGCCAGAAATGGGTGGCTGCTTCCAAGAAAAGAGGCAGAAGCCACTAGGAGAGTGAGAGGGAGAACTTCTCCTGCTTTGGTCAGGTCAGGAGCAGGAGTCAGCCCACAGCAGGAGCTTTACACTCATGACTTTTATTCTTAAGAAGCTGATAAATATCCAACAACTTTTCTTGTAGGAAACTTCCATGCTAGAATATTGTCACCTCCAGTTCATCATTCAGCAACATCTGGCACTTCAAAGACTCGAGCAGCTCTTTCTGCCTTGAATTGTCATACAAGACATCTTCAGCACTCTTCCTCTGCTTTCTGAGTCAAGGATCTGTTACCATGGGTTTCTCCTGGATCTGGTAGGTGTGCATGCTGATGGATTTCGTGTCTTTTTGATAAATCTCAACTTACCCTTATTAGTGGCTAAAATTTTTCTCTCCCCTTTATCCAGGGTTAGCCACAGGAGCACATTCTTCCTCCAGCTCAAAGTAGCTCCTTAAGATAGTACTTGTGGTATGATTAGTGAGAGGATGCTGGTGTTGCTGGGTATCTTTGCCTACATTTCTTACCCTGAAACTTGAACCAAATCACCTGTTGGCTTAAGTCAGAAGTGACTTTGCTGGCAATGAGGATCCAGTACCCTTTTTTCTAGGGCTGGATACCTTTGCTCACACTTCAAATAGGTTCTGTTTTTTATTTAATTTAGGAGTATTTCAACAGAGGGTTGTTCATTTGTTTTATATGAATGCCTGCCTTCTTACATCCTATTCCAGACAAAAACTGTGCTCCTCAGAAATGAACAGGTATTTTGCCATTGACTTAATTATTATAGATTAGAATATTTTTTTAATTCCTGCTAGATTTGACTGTATAAATATATCTCCTTTCTTCATAAATCTCGGTTCAAGAGGTCTAGGAGATTTTTAATGCTCACTGAAGATGTATCTGAAGCAGAGAGACAAGGACTTTAGAGACAGGAATAAATATATTTTGAATAAAAGTTAAATTTTTTCAGAACAATAATGCTTATGAGTTTTTGCAAGTTATTCGGAAGGTTTCCTATTTCAGTGACTGTTAGAGTACTTGGACCTTTGAATAGTTATTATAATGTATTTGAGCCAATAGACCTTTCATATGCAAAATAGTTCGTTTTTTTTCTCCCTCAAATTTGATAATAAAATGTTATACCAATTGAATGGTAAAATCCAAAAAAGGTGACATTTGGGGACCACATTGTTATGTTGTGCTGAACTTCTGTGATGTTTAATGGGTAAGGAATGCAGCAACATAATGGCACCAGTGTAAGTCTCTCTGCTGTGCCATTATTGAAAATGCAGAACTTGGGCTCAGATCCACATGGGAACAGATCAGTGACACTCAAGAGCAAACCCATGGCTTTCTTGGGCTCCTTCTGTCTGATTTAAAAGGCATTTCATCATGCATCATGATTCAAAGAATAAAGCTACTGAACCTAGGAGAATTTAGGATATCTAAGGTGCCTGTACAGATACATTTGCTTTGTCTGATAGGCAGTGAACAAATCCCTTTCCTGCCCTTGGACATACTGAATACCCTCACAGAAACAGGCAGAATCATTGAATAGTCATGGCTGGAAGGGACTTCTGGAAGTCATATGGTCTAACCCCCTATTCCTCAGCAGGCTCACCTAGGCAATGCTGCCCAGGACTGTGCAGATGGCTTTTGATTATCTCTGAGGGTAGAGACTCTGAAACTTCACTGGGTTCCAGTGCTCAGTTACCCTCACAGTAAAAAAGTTTTCCTGATGATCAGAGTGTTTCAGTGTGTGGCTGCTGCCTCTTGGGCTGTCACTGGGTGTACTTGGGTGTGTTGTGTGTTCTGAGCAGGGGCAGGCTCCTCGGGCAGGGCTGAGCCACAGGCAGCTCTGCACAGCCCATACAACAGGGAGCTGAGCACTATTCCCCAGAGCAGTGGAACAAAACCTTTGGCAAACCAGATCTGTGCCTTCCTTCTCTCCTCAGGGTTCAAGGGGACTTTGTATACAAACACTCTGATTATATCCAGCATTTAGCCTGTTTGTGCCTGTGTTTTTTTAAAAAGTGTGAAATCTTCTTTCTTGGAAAACCCACAGTCAGTTATAGGAGGTGCTGAGATATAAAACCAAAAGCTCTCCACAATGAACAAATATATCTTAGCAACAAGGGTGGAGTGGTGGGAAAGGAAAAGGAGAATACAAGTATCTGGCAATTAACTTCCTACTCACAGATGTGAAGGTGATAAAAGTGATAAAAGCATTACTGCATTGCCAGCACTCTTCCTTGTTCTCTGAGCTGCATATCATGCTGCTCACGAAAGCAAAAGTGGCACAGCCCACACTAGAGTGGTGGAGGAGTCCTGGGAGCTGCTCACAGCAGGAAAAACAGTGGCTCCCCAGTGGTTCCCCAGTGGCTCCCCAGTGGTTTCCCCAGCAGTTCCCCAGTGTCCCAGTCTCTGGAGCCTGTGTTGGGGTGCACTGAGCTGGGTCCAGGACAGCACATCTGTGACAGCCTGGGTGTTGGCCCCAGAGTGACCCCACATCACCAGAGCCCTGGGGACAAGGCTGAGCTCTGTCATGGCAGCCTGGAATGGTGGAGAGCCATGGGCTCCTCTTGCTCTGATCAGGTGGACTCTGATTATTCCCTGGGCTTCCCAGAGCCAAAAGGTATTTGCCTCTTGTGTGGATGCAGTCAAACTGTGCATGCTGTCAGGACTGAGAGCATGTTTACAGTCTGGAGACAGGATGAAAAGAACCTGCTGTATTTGAGATGAGTGAATATGATGGTAAATTTCCCTCCATTACAGGGATGTAATTTCATGGATTTACAAGAGACCCATTGCCTCTGCATGAAGCCAGTGAAAATGGCAAGCTGTCAGTCTGGCACTGATGTTGCTGTAATTGGAGGTTCACCAGCCTTGAGCTGAGCTGAGTGCAGGAATCTGCATCCCCACTCCCCCCACATCTACACCTTCTCATGACCATTTGAATTTTTTCCCTAAGTAGCACTTGCACTGAGAAAGGCTCACTGTTCATCCTAGTTTTTGCTGGGCATGATCATGTTACTGTGATATGAGCAAATCTGTGTAATGTATTATGTGTAGATTTATAAAGAAACTGTGTGGAAAAAGTACGAGCAAAAATCAAAACAGTGTGTGAACTTCACCTCTTTGTGAGAAAAGGTAATGCCATTGAAATTTAAATTACATCCAGAAATACTGACTTTAGAATGTAACTTAATGTAGGATTTGGCCCACAACACTTTAGTGTTGGTGTGTGTCTTGGTGTGTGGCTGTTCTTTCTAGCACTTCCATATTGTTGATTTTTACTGTAAGAAGTGATTCAGATCCTTAACGATCAGTCATGTCACTGTTACCTTGTTATGGGGTCTGAATGTCTGCTTGTTTGTGATCCCAAGGGGATACTTCTGTGTCCCCACTTGTCTAATAAATAATTGGTGATTATTGGTTGAATTGATGCTCTTCTCTCCACAGTGCAGCATGTGCTCAGCAGAGCCTGCTCTAGCCTAAGAACTGGCCAAGCCGAGACAATCAAGATGACAAACGAGCCTATCAAAGAGATCCTGGGCACCCCAAAGCATCCTGATTCCGTACCCCCAGAGAAGAGTAACAACAATGACTGTGTGATAACCACCATCCCTCTGGTGAGCGAGTGCCAGCTGACAGCAGCCACGGGGGGAGCGGAGCTGTCCTGCTACCGCTGCACCGTTCCCTTCGGCGTGGTCATCCTCATCGCCGGCGTCGTGGTCACCGCCGTGGCATACATCTTCAACTCGCATGGATCCATCATCTCTGTCTTTGGGCTGGTCCTCTTGTCCTCAGGACTCATCCTGCTGGCTTCCAGCGTGGTGTGCTGGAAGATCAGGCAGCAGAGCAAGAAGGCAAAGAGGCGGGAGAGCCAGACAGCGCTCGTGGCAAACCAGAGAACCTTGTTTGGCTAAAGGCAGCCGAGAGGAGGCTGGACAGAAGGAAGAACCTTTGTAAGTCAACCTGGCTATTTATCAGGAGGAGACATTGCAGATTTTAATTTAACTGTGGAAACGAACTGAAATGAAAATGGAATGGACTAAGTAATTGTAAAATTCTGCAAGTGCTCTCAATGTATTTTTTACTGCAGACTTGATAGTGATTCTTTCCAAGACAGAGGAAAACCCACTTTTCCTTCACAGAAAATTGTGTCACATAACTGCAACCATCCTAACTGCATTCTCCAACATGCTGATCATGTTGGAAAGGGAACTTGTGGGAACTGAGAAAATAATTTGAACTGACTTGAAATGCAAGAGGTCTCCTTAAAACACTGACATTTGACCAAGGGAGAAGTCATAGCATTTGAAGTGACTACAAGCTTATGGCCAGAGTATCTGAGACTTAAACTGTAGCTCAAAAAAGAAAAAAAAGAAAAAAAAAGGCAATATGAACACATTGCAAATTGCTCAATAAGCTGATTCTTATATTTTATGTAACTTCCTCCTCCCAATACCTGTGGTACTGTCCCCCTTTTTTAAACCAACTAATATTGATTTTGTTTCACTATTGAATAGAAATCAGTAGAAATGTGTAATTATGTTGTTTAACCTAAATAACGAGGTATGATCATAGCTTAAAACATGAGACTTTTTTTGTAAATTAAAGTGGTCAGGTTTAGCACTTTTGATTATTTTGCTATAAAACTAAAAAATAAATGTCATTAAAATAATATCCAGTGCTGCTAGACCTTTAGAAAATATTTCTTTATTGCAAACAAGATAGCTTGTATCTTCAACTCTGACTGCATTATATTTCTATTTTTGTAGAACAACCCCTGTGACAATAACTGTGATCACATGTACTGCTGGTCTCTTTCAAAAACCTCTGCAGCCAGTGGACTTCGGTTTGATAGTCCAACCCTCTGCAGCTTGATTAACAGCTCTGTTATTGAAAAATCATAGCAGACAGTTCTGCAGACACTCACTGTCACAGTCAGTTTGAGACATAACTATTAATAATAACTTGTGGAAGCAAAGCTATGTGTAGTGTTTGCTGACTGAGCTTTGGGATTACAAATCTTCATGAAAAGCAGGTGCCAGGTGTCCCCTGCTTGTGGCTGAGGTGTTGATTCTGTAACTCTTGCGTTGTAGAGGTCTTCCAGCTTTTCTCAGTTAATGGGTTATTGAGGGGCTTGGATTATTGATTCCCAAACTGAAGCAAACCAGAACATAATTTCTCCTTCTTGAAGGACAAGTGGTGCTGAGCTGAGTCACAGATTTCCACCCTGGTGTGTATGAGAAGGCAGAGAGGCTGCATGGAGCCCTCCTTCTATTTTTTCTCTCTTCTCTTTTCCCCCTTACTTTCTCCAGACTCAAAAGGGCTGGGTGTGATTTTTGCTTTCCACTACCAAGGTGAGACAGGCCTGTGTCTTCTCTTTGCCCTCAGAGCCTCTGGCAGCCAGGACAGTTTTGGTGATGCTGCTGCAGAGCCCACCTGCCAAAGAGCTGCTGCGGGGGCTTCCTTCCTCAGCTCATCCTGGATCCCTACACTTCTCCTGCTGAAACCACTCAGGAATTCTGGCTTGCCACCATTTCCTCTGCTCTCCATGGTTTAAGCTTGTTACATCCATAACTTATCCCTGGATTTGCAAGCCGCACCTCGTGTTTTAAATAGAGCGAGCTATATGTGCAGGAGGGGATGTTTGGGGTCAGTATTTGCGTTGCCACACTCCGTGGTTACCAGACGCTATAATAAAATCACTTGCATCAGAGGAAAGCTGACAACACATTTTAGCACTTCCATAGCCCTCACTTAATCAGGGCAGGAAGCTTTCCTGCTGCTAGGAGAACATGTTGCGTCACCAGAACATCTGACACCGGTGTCTTGTGTCAATCACTTTGCTTAAGGTCATTAAAAATATTAGGGTGTCCCCTTACGATGTACAGGTTTTGCATGAGTGACAATTCATGGGAAATGCATAGCATGATAAATAATGGAACAGGTGGACTAAAGTGGTATATTTCCTGTTTAAAATGAGAAAATTGATTGACATCAGCAAAGCTGGATAAGCTAAGTAGAGCTGTTCATCTTTTTCCCTCCCTGGGAGCACAATAGTTTTTTTCTGACTCCTTCTTCACCCTCCCCATTTCTTTTTTCATCAGTGGAATTTTGGGGGCTGCTGAGAACTGCAGGGGCTGTAGAGATGCAGTGATTTCCACTATGTGTGTGGCAGTTTGAATCCATGATTCCTAGGCTGAGCCTAGAGCAGGATCTGCCCACTGCCCTCTCCAGAAGTCTTTCCCACACATGAGTCCTCCTTTGGCCATCACTGTGATACAGCTGAGCTTGCTGTGGAAGGAAGGTAGAGGTACAAGGTGAGGTTCAGCTCAAAGTCAAAAAAGAAAAGCCAAACTCAGTGGAATGGAGACAATGGGGGTTTTGGAGCAGCTTTTCTTCAGGGAGGGTAAGTAAGAGTGAGTAAGAATTGCTCTGCTGCTACTAGAGATGATTTCCCTTTCCTTATCTCTGCTCTCTTTGACTTTTGCAGTGCTTAGGCAAGGACGTGGCAGAGTTCCTGGACCACCCTCTGCCTTACTAACTGGGGGCAGCTGGGCATTAGCCAGCCTGTGAGCAGTGACAGACACACTGCAGTGACCCTGGGTGTGATCCCCTGGCACAGCAAAGCTTCAGGCACACGGTGGCCTCCTGCAGTGCCAGCTGACTGGACAGGCTGGGAGGCTCTGGCTGAGAGGGGCTGCTGAGCTCAGCAGCATGGTTGGTGTCTCTCCTTCAGAGATGAGGTATGGGCACGAGCATCTTCTCACCAAGAAGCAAATGAAAGGCTGTGCAGGAAG
Source organism: Sturnus vulgaris (assembly GCF_052056855.1). NCBI lineage: Eukaryota > Metazoa > Chordata > Aves > Passeriformes > Sturnidae > Sturnus > Sturnus vulgaris. The sequence goes on from NC_142262.1 coordinate 4,571,525, forward strand.
TCAGGCTTGTTTGTCCTTTATTCAGAGGAGCAAAACAGTAATTTTATGGGGAAGGATCCCAGCACCTGATCCTGGTCCCTGCAGGAGCCAAGCAGAGGTTGTGAGCAGTTCAGGCAGAAGTTTTTGTGTTGTTGAAGATGTTTTCAAAGCTTTCATCACTAAGTGTTCACATGGCCTTAGAAACTGACTTGTCCCCCATGATTTGTTTGCATTGATTTTGGGCCAGTCTGAAGCAGTAGCAGGGTCTTTTCTGACTGACCAGCAATGACATCTGACCCATGTCTCACAGTCTATGCTTTTTTCTTCTTGCAAATCTATATATTTCAGATATTTTTATTATTATCCTCTCTCTCTCTCTCTGTACACCCAGGAACAACATATCCTTTTCAGCCCTTAAAGCCCAACCAAAATTTCTGCTTCAAATTTTGAACCCCATGACCTAATCTGGATCGATTTGGAGTTTCATGCCTGAGTGCTGGGTGCTGCAGTGCACCAAGTCTTTGATACAAAGCCATCTGGAACTCCACGATTGCTGTTTGGTGTTTCCCATGGGAATCTGAGAAGCAGAAGGATGCAACCCTGTGGAGATCAAAGTGACCTTCCCTTCTGGTGTGAAAAGGCTTTGAATGCCACAAATGGTGTTTCAGTTCTGGGAGAGGCTGGGTGGGAGCTGATGCAAATTTTATTGTCACAATTGCTTGTCTATCCCTTCCTGAAAGCCCTGGCAGCAGTGCACAAGCAAAACTGCCCTCACAAGGATAGAAAATTATCTAATAGAGGAATTGCGCTGGTGCTCTGGGCAAATGTTACAGCGATCTTAAATAATAATTTCAAAACCTAAGCACAGGAAATTGTGTCTGTAACTACACCCTGTATTGCTATTGTACACAAGGACAGTTATAGCCTGGGACAGTATTCTAAAATAATAATCAGATTGGTATGACAATGCCTAGATTTTGTTCAAGTCAAAACGCCCAATTTACAATTCCCCAGTTATTTCACGTGTTGTGTTTTGTACGTGACTCTGGCTCTATCACCATAATTTTCCAGGTTATTAAAAAAAAAAAAAAAAAAAAAAAGGGGGAGGGAGAGAGAGAAAGGTTAGTTTCGTGGACTTGTGTCAAGAATTAAGTTTCTGTGCCATGGACACTTGGGAGAGCTCCTGTTACCCAACACCAAATGTACAGTATTACTGCAGCTCCACAGAACAGGAACCAGCTCAGAGGGGAACGGAGAGAGGCCTGAGAGTCTCATCAGCATCCGGAAGAGCCAGGCCAGGAACAAGCCCTCTGGAATATCCCCTGTTCCTGCCTCAGCTTTGCTCATCCAGAGTCAAATCCAGGGTTACTGCTCCTTTGATATCTGAGATGGAAGTTGTTGCATATAATTAGCAGGTTTCACCTAATTTGTTTGTACAATGGTCTGCAAAATAAGAAGAGCAGAACAATATTGGCAGCCATCATTTTGCATAGGTATTACCAGTACCTCTGAGTATTGACAGACATCATTTTGCTTTTATATTTCCAATAGCTTTGATGCCTGTTGCTTGGATGACATTTTAGCTATATCAATATAAATATTTGCCAGTCATGAAGGGCTTTTATATATTGAAGTATGTTACATATCAAGAATTGCACTTTATGATGTGAAAAATATAAATTCTGGCAGAAATCTATGTGTAGACTAAATCTTACAGGCTAAACTATGTGGGAGAACAATGGTCTTAAACTGCAAAATCAACTTGAATTTTTGGCTTTTATTCAGGTTGTTGATGTCACTATTAACATGACACAGGACCTAATCCTTCCTCTTGTGAGCAGCCAGTTGGAGTCCTTTTGTCCTGATTCCCTGCATCCTAAAATTTGCATTTGTAGCAAACATGGCAATTTTGAAAAACACTTCTTTTGGATTAATTGCTTTTCCTCTTAACTCTTGTTCTGTGCTTTCTATACCAATAGAAAAATATTAAACTTTAAAAACAGAAAAAGATGAAGGAAAGAGAAGAACATACAACTGCAGATGTTGGACACTGCATGGAGTAATGGAAGGATAGTAAATGTGCCTTGTTGATGGAGACTTTTAAAAATATGTAAGTCTTGTTTCTGATACATCCTGGACTTTATCCTGAGTTTCATTCTTACAAAATGCCTGAAGCCCCCAGGTTAATACTGGTCTTAGATCCTCACCTCATATTTTTTTTCTGTTTCCCAGGAACCATTTAGCTCAGCAAAACACAGATTCTTTTCCCATCTTTTGCAGCCTGACATTGAATGGCCACGTGGGATTTGCAGAGGCAGTACCCCCACGGTTTTTTCATTTAAAAGGCATTCAGCCACAGTCTGCTCTTGAAGGGGTAGGCTGTGTGCAGAGGTAAAGATTTCTTTACATTTTCTTTCTGCAGCAAGAGATGTCAGTGAACAATCTGTGACAAAAACACAAATAACAGCAGAGCAGCCCTTCACTGCCTCTTCTCAGCCACGTTCCCTTTCCATCTGAAGGCCTAAGTTTGTGAATAGAGTTAACAGCTTTCCTGGAAAACTGGCCCATGACTTTATTTCCTTGTGAACTCCATCCACCTGTCATGTTAGGGCTTGGTGCAGCGCCAGGGCTGGCAGGAAATAATAGGCAGCAGGATGCTGGTGTGTGTCGATGGCCCTGACCCTCCCATTCCTGAGCATGAATAAGCCTCGGGCTCACCGGGCGTCAGAGCCACACAGCTCCCGGGCCCTGGGACACGCATGGGTGGGAGGCACAGCCACTAAAATAACATCCAGCCAGCAGAGCTGCAGCCCCGAGAGCTGTGCGGAGGGATGGTGTCACATTCTCACTGCCTGCTGCCCTTTGTTCTCTGCCCTGCACCCTCGCTGCGCTGCAGAGAGGAATCTTTTCACACAGTAAAAATGGACAAAGCAGGAGTCCATGTGAATTAGCTGAGATTCCCCTGAACAGACTTATTTCCTTGGAATTCATGGGGTATGTTATGGATGAGCACGTGTTGCCACTTCTGCTTTGCTTCTATCTAGATAATTTCATTCTTTGCCTACCGACTGATGGTGCTTCAAAGAACGACCTCTGCTAGCATACAGGCAAAGGACTTTTCACTCTGGATTGCAAAATAAACTTGTAAAGAAACATCCTGATCTCTTAACCATTTCTCTATAAACAGTTTTCTCAGGAAAGTCTAATGACTGGGTCTGGAAGAAAATTGTTTCCTAATCTGGAGCAAAAGTACAGCAGAAGTTTAATGAAATGCAGGCTTGAAGCAAAGCATCCTCTCACCCTTTTCCTTTTTTTTCCCCAAAGGCAAAACTGCTGAAGTGAATAATATAACTCATGTGAAAGATCATAAAGATAATAAAGTTATTGCTGATGTTTAAGCTCTTGCAAATGAACAACTAATTGTATATAGGACCAACACCTCCTTAGTCTTTTCTAAGAAAAATCCCAACAATTTAGAGAACAAGCTGTTCTTCCCTTGGCAGAACCTTTCAGTTCCTCCATCACAGCAGCTGGGCTGTGATAGGTGCTGTGCCACCAGCTCCAAGTATTGTGAGAGACGTGAACCATCAGTGTTGAGCACAGCATTCACATCACAGTCCCTGCTTTGTTCCTGTCCTGCCCCTCTGTGTGCTGACATCAGTGGGGCTAAGGTGGCTTTTTGAGCAACCACCTCTTCCTCACTGCAACCTGGGCTGCTCCATGCGAACCAGGACTAGAGCTACAGACACAGAAAAGTGCACTTGGTCTCTAAAGTGACCAGAAGTGAAAGCATGAAGCCTGGAGCTCAGGATGGGACAGAAAAATCAGGGAGTATCCATGTGCCCATGTGTGCTTTGCTCACACTAATGCTAGAGCAGAGGTAAGTACTGCAGAGGAGGACTGGTTGGTAAGCAGCCTGGGGAGAATTCTCTTCCCTGGCTGTGTGAAGGGTTTTGTTTTCCTCTGCACAAAGCAGAGGACAGCCAGGAGCTCTGGGCTCCACACCGAGCTGTCCACACACCCCAGAGCATCACAGCGTGGAGGGGCTGCTGCACTTCTGGCAGTGGCTTTGTGAGACTGCAGAGGATCATTAGATCATTTCCCATGGGCAACCAGATGGTATCAACTTTCACTCTGGTCTTTGGTCAGAACGGTCAATAAAAACCATTCCCCTGGTGGTGGTAAAACCAATTGTGCTTCTGTGGAAGAATTACTACTCAACAGCCTTTGAAATACAATAGGCTCCTTCCAGTCAGAGTTACAAAATTTAAAAGTGACCCCAGAACGGACCATTACTGAACAACAGGACTGCGCAGGAACTGGCAGCCAGACATTCCCCTGCCTGGAAAGTCATGTTCCACAACTGTCCTGGCTCCCAGCATTTCTCCAAAACTTTGCTGTGATTTACCGGAGCCAGATCTCTTAATCCACCTGTTTTTGGTGCATGTTCCGTGTTCCCAGCCACTGCTGAGCCCAGCTTTGTTACGGGCGCTGCCGCTCTGAGCATCCCGGGTCTCAGTGATGGTGCTGAGGCTGCTCAGGGCTGCTGGCAGAGCTGCCTCCCCAAGCCCCCGGCACGGCACCGAGCTCCTGCCAGCCGAGCAGGGACGCAAATTTGGGATATTTTTGAGCGCCATCTACCGGAGTTTTATGTTTTCTAATTGCACAGTCTTAGTGTGCACACATAGATTCAATAATTCAATACTCTCTGTTCAGATGTAGGAAGGATTTAAAATTGTGAAGAATGAGAAAGGAAGACTTCAGCACCCTGGTGCTCCCACCACTGACAGCATCCCTCAGCCTCACAACAAGCACTTAGTTGTGCTCCTATGGTTCTGATAATCTTTAATTTCCTAGGGTGACACATGCATTCTGAATGCTTCAATTACAGCTGGTCAGAAACTCCCAAGGGAATAGTCTTCCACTGGAAAACCATTTCACAGAAATGTCAATTTTATTGCTTATTCATTTTTACAGGAAGTTGTAATCATTGGATTACCACATTTAATTTTCAGCTGCATTGCATTTAAAAAATCAGAAAGAGCAGGATAACATGAAATATTTTCATCTTGCTGAAATTTGCAAAAGTATGAAACTTCTGTACCCAAATCCATGCACAGATAAACTCCTGAGGCTGAGATTTCCATCCTTATTTGGGAAGGTAACAAAATGAGAACAACCTTGGAGTTTTTCATGCAATGAAATTCCAGACCGTGAAGAGCTCTGATCCCTGAATTTTATTTCCCTACTCTGTTTTGTTTTGAGAGAAAATAGCCTGACTTGGGAAATTCTTTCTCTCCATTTCTGTCCCACTGCTGATACCTTGCTAAACCCTAATTCTGCCGACGCACTCAGTTCAGCAAGACTGTTGGCAGTTCCAGTTTCCTGTAGCAGAGGCAAACCTTTTGTACTTTCTCCCTTTGGGCAGCTTTCTTTTTTTCCCAGTAACAGGAGTGTGCGAGCCCTTTCCAGCTGGGAAATGCACGTTGCAGGCGGCAGGGCCAAGTGTACAAAGAGAAAGGAGCCTCGGTACAAGTTACGACACTGACATCTGGCAGATAGATTTGACGTCTCTGTCACCTCCTCTGCTGCACAATGCTCTTATCCCCAGAGTGAAGTCTTTGTTAAACGCTGGAACTCTGAAAATGCGACTGGCATCAGCTTTGCAGAGCACTTGGAGGGTTCTCATCTGTGCAGATTTGTCTTTGAAAGAAGGAAACGCTCTGCTGCTCTCCCCATGTCCTCAATGAACGTCGGGTTTTGGGGAGCCAGCCTCTGTTGCAGAAAGCTGCAGAGAGGTCACAGGGCAGCAGACATCCAGTGGGGCTGAGGAACCCTTTGGAGAGACTGCAGCAGAGAAGTGCTCTCCAAATAACTTGCCAACAGTGGCCAGTTTAGCCCAGGAGTTAAAGGGCTGCTCTTCAGCCTCCAGCCCTGCTATCCCTGATGTAGGCACACCACCTGTGGGGGATGGCTGCTATTTCCATCTCATTCACCACTCTTTTCAGCTGCTTTCGATGTGCTTTGTGCTCAAAAATGGCAGTGGGAGGGTCGTTCTGGAGGTGTGACATTGTTTGCGGATTTATGTTTAGTTTCTAGATCTTCCAGTCTTTGTAGGGTGTGTGGAACACAGCCCAGATGGTGATTTTTGATCTGCCTTGCTGGTGAGTGTGCTCATTGGCCTGGGCAGAGCCCTTCTGCATCCCCTGCACATCACAACCAGAAGGACCAGCAGAGTAAATTATATTAAGTAGTCTAATGAGATTTTTCTTTTTTTCCAGCAAAGTTTAAATCCAACTTGAAACAGTTTTCCCTTTGGTTTAGTGCAGCAGTTCATCTGAACGTCAGAGATGCTATTAAGCAATTTTTGGCATGGAAGAGATTAAGTACTTTGGAGTCAGATCTAAAAGCTTGTAGTTCAGCAGCACACATAGCATGAAATTCCACTGCTGAACATGTGAATTATGTCACAGTCAGGACCCACGGCCATCTGACAACTGCCTTGGGAAGTTTTATATTAAAGTCCCATCAAGCATTACAAATGTCCTAAAGTGAGGATGGAATGAGAGATTAGAGAATTAGAGAGGGGCCTGTAGCAGAGCTGGCAGCTGCTGATGGAAGGTCTCGAAGTGCAGAGAGACACCCCAGGCTCCCCGTGGAGGAAGGACACGTGCTGAAGCATCAGCTCATTTATGGGGTTCATAAGTCTATTTGTAAATGAACGTGTGCAGCCACACAGTGGCCTCCTCCCCTGTGATCACTGAGCAACCTCGATGCCAGAAAGGGAAAAAACAAAAAGCTGTGTTGTTTTCTTTTGAAGGGAAATTGTGACTGTGGGCCCAAGAAGGGACTCAGTTCCCATCTCTGAGTTTGCTCTTTCTTGTGGAGAATCGTAAAATAAGTCTTTATGTTTTAATAGCATCTCTTAAATAGTGGTGTATTTCCATCATCTTTTTTGGTTTATGAAGCATAAATAGGCAAGTTTCTCATGCATGGGCTGTGTTTATATAACACAGTTTTACCATATGATGTTGGAACAGTTTGGTGGTGTTTGCCAAATACAAATTTGTGGCTCAAGTTTCTGGATAATTTAAACATTTCCAAGATGGGCTTATTAGCTACACTTTCCATGAGACACTTTTTTCCTAACTGATAAAATTAATTCTGATTTAGTTTTGTCAGAGTTATTTTTACATGTAATATTTTTTTATTTTTTTTCACATCTGTTCGATTAAACATATTATCATTTTGCATATAATCAATCATCCTGTTAGGCCTTACTCTTCACTAAAATAGATGATCTGTAAAGATTAATTCTCCAAATTTAGAAATGTGCTCTGAGCAACACACCTATAAAATTATATAATATAAGGAAACTACAGTGCTTACTTTATTCTTAATGCACCAAATGATATCTTTGTCTCATTGGTGATAATAACCCAACCTTCAGATTTCCATAAAGCCGAGGCTGTACCCACAGTTGTTTAAGCATTGACAGCTACTTTTTAATTCTAAAAGGAATTTCATCTTCATAACGACTTTATGGAACTGAGAAAAGAAATTTACATCTATTCTCTAAATCAAAATAGAAAACAGAATCTGCCACTGGATCTTTCCATGCATTCTATAGGTTATACACAAAGTACATAAGGAAAGAATGTTCATTTGCCACAAGCCTGAAATGGTACTAGAGTGTGTTAAACCTTCTCACTGTCAAGGAATTCAAGTTTCAGGGTTTCTTCTTTCTGGTGAAAGTAATTTGGTTTGGGGCCATCAATTAAGGCATCAAGAAATGCAGCAGAGCCACAGTCTGATTACAATCTAATGACATTGCAGGGGAGCTGCACAATAATCACAGTTGTCATTGCCACACAAAAGGTTGCTGTGAGCTGTCAATCTTCCTATCACCAACAGGAAACTCAGCTTCCATGCTGTTTACAAGCCTCTCTTAGGAACTCTTGGGCCTAAATCCTAAACAAACTTCCTCAATAATTGCCAGCAGAAAGCACAGCATGGAGACTTTGTCACTGGAGGTCCATTATTCTTTAAATCACCCTCTCACAGAGCCAGCCCCAACAGTTCTTTTGTTTGTTCCCATGCCAGAGGTTCTTGGTAGTATCACAGTGAACTGCAAAAGCAGCCTTTCCAAAAACTAGTATTTCAGCGTGTCCAAAGAACAGCAGTTAAGCTCAGTATCAAATCCCCCTTTTCCCTGGCCTACGTATTTGATTTGGAAACCACTGAATACATTTGTTGGGATAAAAGCCACAGAAAGGGCTGGACTTTGGGACTTTCTGCTGTTGCTGTGGATTAAGCAAAGCATCCAGAGATGGGTAAGGCTGAACTGGGATGCTGATGCTCTGCTGGACCAAACTGGAGCTAATGCATGTGGTTCCTGAACCAATGCCTGTGCAAATTGCTGCACCTCTGCCCTTCAGTGACAGCTCGAGTGGACAAGCAGAAAGATGCAATGAGGTCTTTCCAGCCACTGTGGTTTGTGCAATGAAGGTTTCACAGCTCTTGGTCTCTCTTGACGTATTTTTGCTGCAGGCTAGGGAAGGGATTTCCACACAATGAGAATATTTTTTCTAAGTTAAACCAAAATATACTCTTATTTCAAGGAAGGATTGGAGGAAAGCCATATGCATTTTGAAATGCCTGGACCAGAATCAAGCCATTAAAGCAGATATTGCAAGAGGTGGGGCTTTTTACAACAATGGGAGGGAATGGATCTCTTGTTCATTTTGGGTCCTAAGAGTAATATTTCATTACTCTCTTTCCAAAACAAAAGTGGAACAAATTGATTGCTTAAAGTTGCTTATTCAGGAACATTCCAATAACATCCCACCTTATGCTTTGGCTTCTGTAATAGCTTTTCCCTGAGCTCCTGACATCAGGGTTCTGCCTTTTGCTGAGTTTACAACGAGTTCTTTAGGGTATTGATTCTGGAGGCTTCAAGGAAACTGAAAAAGGGGACCTGGGTACAAGACACAGCATATTTGAAACCTCAGCCAGACTGCTGGGTATTTATCTTAGATTTCGTGTTGAAGACTACAGAAGCAGCACTCAGAATTCCCACTGTGCCCATTGTAAAGGTTTTTCTACAATTCACCATGGGACAAATTCTCTTGGGGTTTTATTTGCACGCCTGCATGTTAATGTGTACCTGTGTGTGTATTCACATATACACAAATCTCAACCTTTAACATTCTTCCTTTAAGAAATGAGATAATCTTTAGAAGTAATTTGTAATAAAGTGTTACTTTCTTTGCACCTTAGAACTAGCTATTAACTGACTTGCTTTCAGCTGCCGGGGTCCTTAATTGGTTTCTAATGAACCCAAGTGCATTTTAAATGTAATTTCAAGTCAGCCTGAACTCTCAGAAAGCTGGAGGCTCTTACTGATCCCAGAGGGATATTAGTGAACTGAAAAAACCATGGGTTTCATTAGAGATTGAGAAGGAAAGTCACTAAAATGAAGGTGGGTTCTGTGGCTGGGGTGGTGTCTGTATTAAGTTTGCATGTTAATAGATCTGGAAGAATGTCACTGAGTATCTTGTTGCCTGGCCTAAGCAATTATTGGTTTTGTTTGTATTTATTAAGCCTCTTCGTGCACATGAAGCTTGATTTCAAATTCAATTATCTACTGAAGCACAGAAAAGCTGATTAGAAAATATTCTTTACCTACAAGGTGATGTTTTCTTTTATAAAGATAAGCATACAGGGTATTTAGCTTTGTTGCTAAGTAATTATTCCTATGGGATCCCTTATCTGTGTAACAGGATTTAGTTTTGCTGTTTGGTATCAGAAAGCCCAAATTATTCTGGCTTTCCCGGGGAATTGGTACCTGTAATGCACTGTGCTCTGGGCTGAGGAAGCCATTGTGATGCTTTTAAAATCTCCAAATTATTCTGAATTTTTAAAGTGTTCTGGTAGGTTTACATCCTCCACAGCCATACCTATACGTGGGAAAGAGAAATGTAACCAATTCCCCTGCTGACCTTTATCTTATTGTGTCTATTTGAAACAGGAAAAGCATGCCATTGGTTCAGCTAATACCTTAAATAACTAAAAGACACCCTGCTATTCCCAATTCCTGACTACTTCCTTGTTTGTTTCCCTCCTGGCTAGTAGCAGTCTGCATATATATATATATTGATATATGTGTGCAAATTTTCAATGCCAGACAGGGCTTACAGAAGAAAATAAAACAGTCTGTAGCTCTTCCAAATCCCTGTCTGAGACTCCTCACCTGGGCTCTGTTAGATACTTTTATTTACCTTACTGAGTTATTATCTTTTGAGAAGACATTATCTTGCTGCCTTTAATTTTAATCTAGATAGAAAACATGATTTATATGTAATTTTTTTAAATGTATGTATATATCTCACTTTTGGACCTTTCCAGCATTATATGCAGAACTTCAATGTAAATCTAGATTTGTTAAGCAATTTGGGATCTTGAGCAGTGCTCTCAGTGTAAGGAAACTGGAAAGCAAAGGCAGCTAGTGGAGACCTTGAGGGAAAATGTTGATGTTTTAGGTGTGTCCATTTGAATTGCAGGACTTTAGTGTCTTAATTACTTACACCAACATACCTTCCACTTTCAAAGGTACTTTAAAGTACATATAAGGCCTTTAAGGATTTAAAAATTAAAAATATTTTTTTTGCTAAAGCCCCTTAGGAGCCTGGTGCTGTTTTGAGCATCTGGATCCTCAAGGCCTTCTGTGAAATCTGCAATTTGGAGTTTGCCTGAGGGATCTGGGTGAAGTGGAAAAATGAGCTGAGCCTGGAACAGCTGAACATCCTGATGTACGTCTGGAGTGGTTTTTTTTCAAAATGCTTAAGTCAGATGCTTTTTAATCAGTTCCTGGCACACCAGGGAGTAAATATGGTCACCGACAAGAACTGAATTAATAAGAGTTGTGTGCCAATGGATCTGGGGGTAACTGGCACAGCTTCTCAAATCAGAAGAGCTGGGGCAGATGCTGAGTGCAGGGTCAGGAAGCAGCATTCCCTGTGCTTCATTAGCTGCCTTTGGTGCTCGTCCATTTGGCTGCTGTGGAGATCCAGCTGTTTTCCAGGGGCAAGCAGCTGGCTGGTGAGATGGAATGGCAGATCCTCTGCAGCAGCGTGTGCAGATGGTTGTCACTGCAAATGGAAATGTTTGGGGTTTATTTATCACTGCAAATGGAAATGTTTGGGGTTTATTTATCAAGTGTGTTCCTGAGCAGACAAAGGGGCAGCTCTCCAGTTGTTTGTAGAGAGGCTTGGGCAATGTTTACCAGAGAAGGGAAGGCTTAGGAGGGGCTTGGTTATCACACAAAGCAGGGCAGGAGGGATGAATAGAGTGTTTGTTTTGGCTGGTGGTTGTGGGGACTGTTCTGTGACTGCACAGGCTGCTGTTGTACCTGTGCTTGTCTGCCCCAGTGTGTGGGGACAAATGTTGTCTCCAGGATGCTTTGTCTCCTCTTGCAAGGATGGTGCCTGCAGGGAGTGGCTGGGGAAGGGCAGATGCCAAGCAAAAGTGAAGTTTTTTTCCTATTTTCTGCCCATAAAGAAGGTGAACCCAGCCCTTCATCCCTTCCTGTTGCTGCAGCCTGGCATCTCCTCCCTCACTGCCCTCTTACAGGACTTGTAGCCACCCCTTTAATTACAGAGGCTGCAGAAGTGTTGGCCAACAGCAACCCCTGAGCCTTCTGAGCTGCAGGTTTGCATGGCAGGGCCCAGGGTGGGTTTCAGAACGTCCCACAGAGTCTGGACCTCTCCTGAAGATGGAAGCAAACAATGTGTGTGGCTTGCCAGGCAAACGTGGTGGAACTGTCATTCTGAAACACACAGTTTTGGGAAAGGAGCTTACTAGCCAGAGTGACTGTATGGGGTGAGTCAGGAGATCAGCCCAGATATGAGGCCAGTGGGAAGAAGAATCCTTTCAGCCTTGGGTAAAATCTCAGTGCAATTCCTGTTAGAAATACCAGAAACTTGCAAAGGCACTTACAGTGATACAGTCCCTGTGCTCTAAGGAAAGGCTGGGAAAACAAAGTGATTGTGGAGTTAAAAAATCATCTACCACCTTTATTACATGAAGGAAACATGGCAGAGGATGAAAGGAAGAGCTTTATTTGCTGTTGAAGACGTTAGATTCCATGTGGCAGACAACATCCAAAAATACGAAGTCACTTCCAAAAAACACAGCTGTTCTGTGGGAGCTATGATTTCCATATGCCTGGGCTGTCTGAGAACATCTTGGTGGCAGTCTGGGGACAGGAATGTCGTCATGAGCACTGCTGAACTTTAGAGAGGACTGGATTGTTTTCCTGGTAGTGCCTGGTGACACTATTTTGTAATGCTAGCCTTTCGGAAAAAAAGATATTCCCTGAATTAGCACATTACGAGCTCATTTAATGAATGTTCTGCCTCTCAGATGAGAGATTAAACTGACTGGGCTGTTGCTCTAAAACTTTTATAGGTTTGATTCTCTTCAAAGTTGCATTTTATCTTAGGCTTTTGGAAAATGGAAGGAATTACTGGATGAAACCCTGGGAATGGTGCTGTGCTCAGGCTCAGCTTAGAAGGGTGTGTTACCCTCCCCAGGGATCATTGCTGTAGGAGTAACAATCTGCCTCTGCTGCAGAGCTACTGCAAGTCATTAGGGTTTGGCACTGCCTTTACCTTCTCCTGTGTGTTTTTGTAGCTGCACAGTGGAATCTCACTCTAGGTAGAAGGTAGTGCATGCTAAATTCTGTAATCAAAACACTCATGTTTTCTATCATTTGAAACAAGCCTGGTATTCAGGTTTCACTGTAGAGGGGGGAAAAAAAATTCTTTCCCCCCACCTTTAACTTTTGCAGTAGAAGAGCAGTAGGATTTTTTGGTTAGAAACTTGGTTTAAAACAAATTTGTCAGCCACTGCTGTGAAAGATTGATCGATGTCTCACAGATCCAGCTGCCTGTGAGGTCTGAGCAAAGCCCACAAGAGCCTAAGCACACTCTGTGTGTGGGAAAGGAGCCTCTGCTGCTCTGCAGTCACTTATGTCAGCACACACGGGATATTCCAGCCTTGGGCAAATAAATATACCCCAAATGAGTGACCTAGTGAGAGAAAGTGGCAGCTTTGGGGATGGAGGTGGTGAAGCTGTAGGAATGGAACACACACGGGGGCAGGACTGGTGTGGGCTCTGCTGTCAGTAACAGTGCAGGTTGAGAGGTGTTTGAAGAGAAAAGAATGACCACAGTGTTCTTGTGGGAATGCAGTCAGCCCAATTAAGTATGGTTTGCTAAAACTGCTGACAAGTCTGAATAAACAAAGTTTGTGTGGACAGGTCTGAAGCTTACAAGAGGTCATTGACTTTAATTATGGTTCAGCAGAAGAAAAATCTGAGCTAGGGGTACTGGAAAGGTTGAAAGCTGGATGTTGCCAGCCTGGGGGGATATTTGGATTTTGGGTGTTACTAAAGCAGCTTTCCCTGCCTGCAGTGTCCAGCAGGTCACAGCCCAGGCTGGGGGGTCTGGGCTCTGTGCACTTGCCCTGGAGTTAGGTGGGCAGGCAGGTAACACAGAAATAGCATTGCTCAGTAAACTCACAGTCACATCACCAGCCATCAGGAGCGATTTTGATAAAGTCACTTCTGAGGGCAGTGCTTCAGAGAAAGCTTTTTGGAGGCACTGTGGGATGCTCTTTGATTTTCATCTACATACCAAATATAAATGGTTTAAGTGTTCCAGAGCCACTAACAGCAGTTTTAAACATTCCATTGGTGGACCAGGTCAGTTTTCTGACCGTGTTTAATTTGTCTTCATCCTCCCGTGTTTGTTAGCAAGGCCTCCAAGCTGCAGGGCTTATATCAATATTAATATTTTTCTCTTCATGCAAACAATTGAGAACTTGAGCAAAAGCTCATCCAGGATCCTGGGAATTTCCTACAAAGTTCAAGGGACCTTGGAACTAGTTTATAAATGATCAAACTGTTTCAATTAGAAAAGTTATTATATGAATGTAATCTGTGCTGGACTAGGAACAACTTGCACACAAATCCCTGAGCCACTTCTGTTTTCCTGACTCCTCCTCAAGCTGCTAGAGAACTTTCCAGCGTGGGATTAGCTGCTCAGAGAACAGCTTGTATCTAAACAGTTTTATTTTTTAATAGTGGATTTTCCTCATCAGATCCAGAAATTGTAATGATCGAGAAAGGTGAGGACAGGGAGGCACTGGCCATTTGTGCTCTGCAGCCCTGGAGTGCTGTGTGTTCAGTAGCAAGCCTTGGCTCACAAACTTCCCCAGCAGGAAGCTTATAATGAAACAGTTATTGAGCAAGAAACAGAAAGCTTTAAACTAAAGTCACTCTCGAACTGAACAGCTGTCTTTGTTTTTAATTTGTGCTATCAAGAAGGGATGGGGATAGTGGGGAGGAAGTTTTCCCTCCTCCATGCTGAGGCCATCCCTGACCTTCAGGTGCTCAATCACAGCCTTTTACTGCTCCCTTCTAACTTCCCCATCTGCACCATCTCTCTCTGAAAAGTAGAACGGTGCTTTAAAATTGTGATTAATTGTGGATTTAATTGCTGTCCCCTCCCCAAAGGAAGCTAACCACAGCCAGAGCAGAGAAAAAAAATGACTGGCCCTGGGAAGGCTGAATATTGGAGCTCAGTGCTGGGAGGCAGAGCTGGAACACAGAACACAGAACTCCTCCTCACTTTCTTTCCTGATGAGAGTATATTTCTTGGAGCCAGAATGTATGTGTCAGGATGAAGGGGAAGGGTGGAAATCTGGTCCTGGGATTGTACTTGCCAGCTCTTACCATGAATTAATTGCATTTGGCTTGCCCAGCAAGTATTCATTGCATTGAGAGAATACAAACAGAATTTTGCAAGACTGGACTATCCCAGCTCCAGCTGTGATACTTCCTACCCAGCACTCCAACAGAAATCTGTGCTCTACTGTTTGGTTTTTTTTTGTTTTTTTTTTTAAGCACTAATGATTTTGCACTTGATGCATGCCTGGTGCCACTGTACCCATCCCTGAGTTGTCTCTGTCTGCAGCATGACGCTGCCTGGTTAACTCCTTCCCCTCCGGGTGTGGCTGCCTTTCCTGCCAGTGGTGTAAAGTTCATTAAAAGAAGCGTGGAGCTCTTTAACATGAAAGCCCCTCTGTCGGTGTTATGTGGATCATTAATGTGGCATCTCATACCGAGTGCTGCTGCACTTCTCATATTCACAGCATTGCCTTCAATTCCTGCCCTGCAGAAAGGTCAGCATTGCCCCAGCAAAAGTATCCCCACTGCTTGGCTGGGCAAAGACTCAAAATCTCCAGGCAGAGTGGGAGCTCCTGCCCTCCCCAGGGTGGGAAGGGCATCCTGGCTCTTCTGCCCCTTGCAGACGATGACAGTTCAAAGAGGAAAAGGAATTATTGCTGTTTTGAATCAAAGCTACTGTTCCCAGGTGATAACTGTGTCTTCTCCCCACTGTACCCTGTAATACAAGCGGTTTCAGATAGGAAAACTAAAAATCCCACCAAAAATCCAACAGAGGATTTTCAGAGGGGTTTTCATGTTAGAAAATGGAGAGGGATGTTCAGGCTGGTAGAAATCCTTTGTTTATCAAAAGAATAAGAGAAGCTGTTGGTCCCCTTTGAGAGTCCTCTGCACCTGGGAATTGCTGCAGGCTCAAAGCTTCCCCTGCTCCTGCACTTGCATCACTGCCCCATAAGAGCTCACCTGGGCAGGAGTTTGGTCTCAGCAGCTCTCAGCTAGGAGCAGATTTCCTCAGTCCTCCTCATATCCATGTGGCTTTCAGAAAACTTAATTTGAATGGGCAACTTCTCCCAAGGAGCAAGCACTACTTTGCTTCTCTTGGCCCCTCTTCTTGGAGGAAAGGTGTTTAAAATGCACCTTTTCTGTTCGGGAAGACTTTTCCTTCTTCCCTCCTCACTCAGCCTCCCGTGTGATGCCCTGAATGCAGCAGTGTGCTTGGCATGTAGTGCCTGGTCTTCAAATCCCTAATGCCCTGGGCATCAAATTCCTATGGGATGCAGCATTCACACTGAGTTTTGCACCTGGGAGATGTGGAGGACACTTGAAAGTCAAACCCAGTAAGGGGAAAGTGTCTGTGCTCCCTGCTGTGCCACCCACATCTGATAAGAGACGATTTCTTGGCAGTTCCCGTGTCCCTGGGTCTGCCTTCCACACCTTCCTCAGGAACAAAACGAAAATCCAGGGATTTTCGAAAATCCAAAACCCAAGCAGAGGTCAGAGCTGTGTCTGGCTACAGCAAACACGAGCCATGGGGTTTCCAGGAGCTCAGACTTTGCTGCTGGGCAGGCTCCTGTATGAAGGGAGTGGCAGAGGGCTCTGAGTGACTCCTGACCTGCAGGAAACATGTGCTGCTGCCACACTGCAGCAAAGTGGCTTTAACCTGGGATCTGGGGGACTTTTACTGCCTAGATTGGGAATAGGTATTATATATTCTTGTCTCTTGAGGTCTTGCAGTCTCCTGGGGCTGGTCTGTCCCCTCTTAAAGTCTGTGCTCACATCCAGAGCCTCGAACCTTCTGCCCTGACTCCCCCAGCCCCACCAGAGTCCAGCCTGCTTCTATATAGTAAATAAATCTATTTTCTTTTGCCTCAAAAGGAAAAGGGCTGAGGGCTTCCTAAACCAAATTGGGCAAATTGTTTATTGTGCAAATTTCAATAAGGGTTTTGTAAAGGAAGTGGTCTGTAAGGCCTGATAAACATTGTGCAGTAGATAGCAGTGGGGAAGGGTTGTGCTTCCATCTGGATGTACACACAGCCCTGGGCCTCTCCTGGGTCTGTGAGAACAATGAATTTTATATATAAATATATATATATATATATCATGTGCTGCAGGGCTGGCTCCTGGGCTGCTGACATCCAATCCCACAGCACTGGTACCAGTGGTTGTTGGGATGGGTTCTGGGCTGGCAGGAGCTGTGAGCTGGGACAGCAAGGATGGCAGGGGATACACTCAGTGATGCTGTGGCTGCCTCTCCCCCAGACTCCTTAACTGTGTGAAAAAAGGGCATTGAATGGGGAATAAATAATGGGGAATAAATACAGCCAAACACTGACCCCCAGCCTGAGCTGGGTGTGTGTTTCTTGCCCTGCTGCTTGTGCAGGCTCCCCCTCACACAGACACAGAAGACTGGAAATCTTGGCTCACAGCTGAAAAATCCTGAAGATAATTTTTTTTTTTTTTTTTTTGCCTGGCCAAGAACTATTTACATAATTACTTGCTTGAAGAGTTGGGTTCCAAATAAAGGCATGATTTCAGATATAAACACACAACATTATCTTCAGAGCATTAAAAACCCCCACAAAGTAAATTTCTAACTCTAATACTATGATACTGTGTGTTTAGAGAATTAATAATCAGTAGAGGCAAGATGGCACAAGTGAAGTTACAGCAGGAAAAGTTCAATATTAAAATTACATATAATGTTTTCAACAGAACATTGCTCTTTTTTGTCTTGTTAAGGATAATCATATTTAGCTTAGTGGTTAGACTCTAGGACTAGTAGATTTTTATTTCAGCAATTGCTTTTCTACCAAAATTATTTGTTTCTCATTAAAATGTAGGTAATCCCTTACTTTAACTAGTATCTTAAAAGGAAAAAACCCCATCATTTAAACCAAAAAAAACAAAACTGGAACTGGTATGGCAAGAGCAGAGTATAATTTGGATGATATATGAGAACCTTATAGGATGTTGACTTGTATTGGCTCTGAAGTCCTTTATGTAATAGTTTCACTCTTGTATTGAAAATTATACATCATCTCTATTCCAGGGTTTCTTTCCAAGTGTTTCTGGGGAAATCCCTGGATATTGGTCAAATTATCCTGACAGATGAAGAGAAAATATTTGGTGTGCTAAGGTCTTGCTGGGATAGCTTAAACCACGAAGTGCCTGTTCCTGTTAACCCGTATTAAAGTACTGCCCTTCACTGTGTGCAGCCCCACTAGTTCTGGTGAAACAGAATGAGCAGGAATTACTCCTCTGAGTAAATCTGGAGCTGGGCACAAGAACTGCTTTCAGAGGAGGCTGGAGGTGTGTCTGATGCAGCTGCAGAGGGTCACGGTGCAGATCACAATGAGCTAATAGGAAGCTCTGTGGTTTCTCTTGGTCCACATGAAAGTGTTTTTTTAGGAGTGTCCTCTCCAGAGCTGAGGAGCTGTGGAGGCAGAATGCTTAACTTGCATTTTGGAGGTAGAGCTACAGCTCTCCTGGGGTAGGGCTGGGAGCACTGCAATCAAGACTCCTGCCCTCAGCATGATAGGAGAGGTGGAGGGGAAATGATTTTCCAAGTCACTCCTGGGAGCTCTGTGTTTCCATGTGAGAAAGGCAGCTTGGCAGAACGGGCTGCCAGAGCGTGGGCTGGGACAGAAACCCTCCTTAGCCTGTTCTGCAGGCAGCAGGTACTGGCTGGCTGCAGGAGCTGCCTCAGGGTATGGATTTTTCTGCTTCACAAACCCGGTGCTCCGAGGATGCATTTGTGCATCAGGACGCTTCAGTGGAGCCCCACAAAAGCAGCCACAGTGCAGAGATGGGGCAGCACAAGGGCCCAGCCACCACCGTGAGAATAATGTGAAAATCCTCGTGTTTGAGGAGCTCACAGCAAAGGTTGGAAAGGCTGGGGAGGAGCCTGTTACTCATGAAAAAACAGGACTGAGAGACTGAACAACTTATTAGGGGGCAGAGGAAATGATGGCAAAGTGGTGGTTTCCATGTCACCTGAGTGCCAGCCCAGTGGCAGCAGCAGAAGGGACAGAGCTCTGCCAAAGCTGTGCCAAAGCTCTGCCACCTCCCTTCCTCTCCTGAGCGCTGCCAGGACCTGTCCTCAACCCCGAGGGGTGGCTGCGAGCCCTGGGCAGTGTTTGTTGTGGGGTTGCTACTGGAGTCTGTGGTCCAAGGGAGTTTCTCAGGCATGTTGGGGAGTCATCTGATCCAGGAGGAGCCTGAGACAGGAGCTCCACGTTGCCCCTCGCCCAGCAGAGGATCCTGGCCCGTGGCTGCTATTTAAATCAACAGCAGGAGTGTCAATCTATCTGGGACATTTTTTTCAAGATGGCTGAGGAGACCAGGAGCTGACAAATGATTCTCCCACTTCTCCTGGCTAATTTTGGATTAGCTGCGTTTACAAACAGGTGCAGAACCATCCACAGGTCCCCAAATTCCTCAGTGTGTACCTTTGGGGCTCCCAGCACCCAGACTCTGGAGGGCAGAGCAGTGAGCTCAGGTGTGCTGGTGTTCCATCCTTTGCAGGTGTGTCACACATCATCAGGTGTGGTCTTAAATGCCACCTTGGCTGGTCTTTAGAAGGAAGCAAAGCACCTTCTGCCCTTTGTTGGTGTGAACTGTGGGTTTTGCTCAGTTTTGGCCTGGTGCTTTATGTCAAGGTGCCAAATGTACCCCGGGTTTGGCCCAGCAGGGAATTGTGCTGTTCCCAGCAGAGCCTGGGGGCACAGAGGAAATGACCCTTGATACAGCCTGTGTCCAGCTGGGGGGAAGCTTGGTGTGGTGAAATGGATTTGACCTTGACGAGGCATGTCCAGGAGCAGGAAATCTTCTGGTACAGACTCACAGGAGCCTGTTGCTCCCCATTTGCTGCCAGGAGAGAGGAGGCCAGCACCCCCTGAGAGGCTGGATCCCCATCAGATGAGGACTGTGAGGCTTTGACCCAGCATGGAGCAGAGCTTAGGGACATTCAGCTGCTCCCTGTGCTGAGGTGTATGTGTGGAAGATGCCATATCCTCAGCACTTTCTGGTTATCTCTGAGACATTTCCAAAGAAAATACTCAATTTCCCCAGCTTTGTGCTGGCACAACTTCTGTGGAGAGGGAAAATTAAAACCATACAGAGCTTCTTTTCAGAGGGCTTCATGCAGACCACAGAGCTGTCCCATGCTGATGGGGACCAGACAGCATTGATTGAATAGCTGCAATTTAACTTAGGGTTTTCCCCCAGTAATTCTGTGCCAGTGCTTTCCTGCTTGAAGGAAGAGGCTGTTGGGCTTCTTGGATATCCCTGAACCTCATCTCAAATCACTGAGAAGAAACATCATTTCTTCAGGGGCAAGCAGTCTGATAATTTTTCATCTTTTATCGTGATTCCCATGGACCCTCTTTTTTTGCTATTTTTTAAGATTTTAATTTTAAGTCCCTATAGATCCAGAGCACCTGCAGCCTCTTCAGGTTTGTGAACCCTTTTTCATCAGGGTAGGAACTCTTCCCCAGAATCTTCCCCAGGCTCCTGGTGCTCTTCTGTCCCTCAGCACCATGAATTCAGTCCCTGAGTGAATGTCACCAATGGAAACGGCAGGGAAAAGGTTAATCAGTGGCTTTTCCACAGAGATGTAATCTGTGAAATGAGGCACTGTGAGGATGCTCATAGAGGGTTTGTGCTCACCAGGAAGAATGGCTGTCAATGTCTGACTTGCTGTGGTTTCACCTCAGCTGTACACATGGGTTTGGTGTAAGGAGAAAAGTTCAGAATACTTGGCAATCAGGTCTAAGCCTCAAGATTTAATGTTAAAGGTGAGGATGTCGATAAGAATTCGGAATTTTGGAGAGAATACAATGCCTTTGACTAGCTTGTTTTCCATGCTCCTTTACTGAGGATTGATTGAAGGAGTCTGAAGGGAAGCAGTGCCCTAAAATCAACATGCTGTCAAGTAACAACACCATGAGAACAGAGCTCCTCAGAGCTGCTGCAGGCCTGAGCTGCCCTGGGAACTGTACAAGCCTAAGGAGTCAAAAGTATTGACCTGAATAAGAATGAGACCATTTTTTGGCAGCTGAAATTTAATGCAGAGCCTGGATAAAAGACCTTCCAGTTCACTGGGTGTAAATGTGAATAACTTACTGTTTCTTGGCTGAAATCGTGGTGTTAAGAGCAGGCAGCAGCATTACACAGCACACTTTTCAGTGCTGATTTCAATTTTGATACAGTCCCAGTGGGACTATAGAAAACTCTGTCCCATTATGTTTCAGAACAATGGGATCACTGCAAAAGAAAGACACCAAGTGTGAACGTGCCAAGCTGATTCCTTTCCAACCTCAGCTTGAGCAAAAACATTCAGGAGCAAACATCCACAGATCTTGAGGTGGGCAGAACCAACATTCAGATCTGTGTGGTGTGACTTTTTTTTAGTGTTTCTTTAAGTTTGTAACCTAATTTTTGCAAGGATGACTTTCTGAGCTCCCGAAGTGCCAGGACACATCAGCCCTGAGCTGCTGTGTGAGCACTGAGTACCTGCAGCACCTTGGGGAGGAGTTGTGGGCTGGGATCCACCAGGTCCTGTCTCCAGTCGTGGTCACTGTTGTGAAGGTATAAATTAACTGTTAATGATGTTTGGATTAAGATGTGCATTTACACCTCCATGGACTCTTTCTGTGCCAGTGTCTCACTGCTCTGACTTCCAATAGCTGAGGTGTCACTAAATGGTGAGTAAAAGTCAGATTCCTCTTCCTGTATCCATTTTCAGAGAAGTTAACAGTGAACAAACAGGACATTATAGGAAGGTGTTCAATAACTCTGTAATCTGTGAGTTGATCCAGTTGTTGTCATGCTGTCACCTTGGGGTGAGCTGACCCCTGGGACAGGGCCTTAGTGTCTGACAGCAAGAGAGAAACCAATGGGAAATATGTAAAAGCTTTCTGAGTACAAGCCATCCTTGCTGGATTATATCAGGAAGGTAATAAATGCTTTGGAGGGGTAAAGAAAGGGAGAAAGAACTATTGAAACAGGGCAACATGGGCACAAGAACCAATAAGTGTAGACTGGCCTTAGATATTCTTGGTGGAATGTTCTTGGAAGAAGGTCTCTCTAGCCATCAGAGAATATTTCATTCATTCATTCAAGGAGTGTGGGAAAGAAACTGTTGATTGGGTTTTTTTGCCCCCCTAAGATGAAGTTTATTTAGTAGGTGTATATGAACATTTATGTGTCTGCAGTGCTGAGGATCCCTTCCTGAGCTGTGCTCATATTTTAAAGCATAAAGGCAGATTTTTGTCAGTTAATTTTTGTAATGAACCCTCTGTGCAGCTCCTTGAAAACCCAAGTGATAGTAATTCCAGCTTTGGACAAAAGTCTTTAGATGTCCAATAACTTTTTGAGTCTCTTCAGAAGAACTGAGAGCAGCAGCCAGAGAGAGATGCACAGCACATCGAGCAGAGCTCACTGACATCATTCCAAAAGCCCTTTGCTTTTCCAGTGCTAACACTAGCAAGGCATTGGAAACTGAAATTTACAAAGAAAACCATGTCAATAGATAATAAACTGTGGGGAGAAGGTAGGAAATCTATCATGTCTCATCTTTATAAACCAAATTATTAAATCCTCATCAGAGGGCAGCATGGGTGGTTAATACTCAGTGCTGGCATGGCTCTTGCTTTTCTGAAATGTGAAATTTCTTTCCACAACGGGATACAACTCCCAGGTGTGTCCATGTGCTCCTGTTGTAGGAATGACTCAACAGGAGGCACACAAGACACAGCTGTCTCTGCTTGCTGCTCTCTTCTCCTCAGTGTTTGCAGAATCCTCTTCCCTCAGCATCATCCAGGAGCTCCTTTCCTCACAGGAACAGCACCAAACTCGGCAGACACATCTCAGAGGTTCATTGCTCTGTCTCTAGGTGCCCTTGTGCTTCACATCCTCCTAGTTCAGGTCTGGGGACATGTCCACATCTCCCTGTGGACCAGCCACTTTCTTCCCTCTTTGCATCCCACAATTAACTTCCAGACTTTTGGCAGAGCAGTTGCTAAAGGGGTTGCCCGATGTTCCCTCTGTGCCTTCGCTGTCTGCCCAGATAGCAGTCCTTGCACTTGTTTTATTTCCTCAAAAGGTGCCTTTAGACAGACTTAGGCTAGAGCAGGCTGGGACTGACAAAACCAGCCTTTCATGAGGAGGGGAAAAGTTTTCCACTTGCTGAAGCTGAACTTCTGTGCAGGAAAACACTGATTCCAACTCACTTTCACTGTAGCTCTTTGATCCGGAGTGGAATTTCTGGACAAAATTAAAGTTCACGTGAGGCCAGTTCTTTTGTTTTCTTTCCTCAAGATGTTTGGCTCCTTTGAACCCTTTGTTGAATCGTGGAGGCACAACTGTGCCTGAGGATCTCTCCTTCAATCTGCTCTCAGCTGCTTTTTCCCTTTCTTTGGCTGGCAGTTCTCATTCTTCTCATTGCGATGAGCTTCCCTACGTCTGAAATTTTCTTCATACTCTAATTATTCTAATCTCATCTTTAGGAAGTTCCTGCTTTAAGACAGGGCGAGCAAGCAGTGTGAAACAGAGGATGTGGAAACTAAAAGGTTTTGAGGTAAAATCATTGATTGCAGACTTCCACCCCAAATACCTCTTTGCTCCATCCTAAACAACTGAGGCTCTGTAAGTTTTCTTCCTCTTTATCTCAGTAACATATTTGAAATTCACATTAAAGCTCGTAATTTCTCTGAATGTACTCTAGCAGCATAACTATATCAGTGCCACATATTAATCTAAATTAATAATATCAGAAGTACACAAAGATTGTAAACAGGCACGTTTAAATTAATTTAAGCAGTCTCTGCTCCAGAGAACTCAATGTACAAGCCATTGCAAGCTTTTAGGAAGGCTGATACATTGGAAGATATTTTGGTGTGCCTTTACAATCAGATTTCTTCCCACGATGAATCTGATTTTACTTCAACTCCTGCCTCTTTGTATACTTTCTTGTAATGAAAAATGAGCCAGCCTTGGAGATGTTTATAGTTCTCAGTTCACTGAGGGTGGAACAGATGGCAGAGCTCACATCTTCCATTTGTTCTGAAAATGCTCTCACTGGCTGTGGGGGAGCATTGTCAGGAGGTGATCTGTGCTAATAAATATTTTTAGGATGGAGATGGAGATTTTAACAATTTTTTGTAGCCAGGTTCCCTCTTCCTCTCTCCTTTTATTTTCTTGTTTCTTTTAGATTTTTTTTTCCAAATGTGCTAAAAGAATAAACCAAAAAACACTGTATAAGCTATAAGCACATAAGGAAATGAGCCAGAAAGTCATAGAGTAAGTCTGAGTTATTAAAATCAGGTCATACCCTGAAGGAGATTACAGCAAGATGAGCCAACATAAATATACACTATATTTCTGTCATATGTCTTTGTTACCCTGGGTGGCCTGCAGTCAACTAACAGGGCGAGGGGAGAGAAGTAAGATACATGAGTGTTACAGGATCCTAATCCAGCTGGTTGGAATCTAGTTCTTATTAACCAACTAATTTATATTCCTTCTCTGAACCAGAGGTTGATGTTAGTCTGCTGTAAATCCGGAGGAACAACAATTATTCTGTGTTTTACTGAATTCAAATCCCACAGCCTCTTCTCCTCCTCTCTTGCTGAATGTTCCTAATTCTCTAAATAACAAATGGAGGTTTTCAGTGAAACAAGACTGCCTAGTGATAAGAAAAGCAATGAAAATTAAATGCAAATCTTGCACAGCCCGTGTATTTTATGGACTTTCAGACCTTGATCCCTGAATAACCTATAAAGGAAGGCTTACAAGGGTTTTGGAGGGAGACTCACAATGCTGGAAGACATTAATATATTGGCCACAAGTACAGAGAGTGTTATCTCTTAAGATGTAGAGCCAAATTGTGGTTTTCATTAAAATGGTGAAAATATGGAAAACACTGCTTGCAGTGCCATCACTCAAGATTTGTGTAATAAGAAACAGAATTGGTTCCAACATTAAGCCATCAGCCCACACAGAGTTAAGCTCTGCTTTTAGTCTGTGTTAATGTAGGTATAAGCCTGATTTTTGCTTGGGGCAGAACTAAGGGCTGAACATGATCTCCTCTGTGTCAAAAACTCCAAAGGTGTTGCCCCTCGTGTGGCACCTTTTAGCATCCTGGGGGAAGCATGGCCCCAAGCAAGGTTGCTGCAGCACAGGAATAAACCAGGGATGCATCATCATCCTCTGCAAGGTTGTGTTCCAGCAGCAGCTCAGGGCCAGGCTCTGTGGAACAGCACCACTCACCTGCCAGACCTTCTCCAGGAGGGACACCTGGCTTGTCCCAGGGCAGCTCAGATGCAGCAGGGACTTCTCAGTTCAGGGGATTTAGGAGTTTGACACCGAGAGCAGCCTGAGGTGAGCATGCCCTGCAGGGGGGTTTGGATGCTGACACAAACCAAGGCTAAAAGAGAGCAAAGGCTGGCTTCCCAGAGAGGGGAAATACCCTGTAAATGAGGGGGGCGGGGGGGAGGTATTTTAATTTATCTCAGCTTGTAAGTGCTGTGTGGGATGGGGCTGGGAGCTGCAGCCTGCAGGGCACCCCTTGAAAAGCAGGAATTTCAGCTGTGATAAGAGGTGAAGGCTTCTTTTACCCTCCATTGCAAACGCCAATGTGTTGGCACCACAGTTTGCTGTTTGAATCCTGGCAGATTTGGGAAGAGCTGCTTTGATGAGCACTGTAGGAGTCCGGGGTCACAACAAGGCTCATGCACAAGGTGCAGCTCTGTTCTCCCAGGGAATTGGCCCTGCTGCTGCCAGCACTGAGGGCTGCTCTGGGTAGGAGCAGGACAGTGGGCAAGGGGAGCTCTGCACTCATCCTGCTCCGTTCTGTGCCTGTAAAAATAAACAAACACTTGGGGTTGGGGAAGAACCCTCCAAAAACATCGCTCCCTTGTTTTGCTTTGCCTATCACAAATCTAAACACAATATTTTCTCATTCTTGGGCCCATATGAATTTCTGACAGTACAATTGGGGGCTGGAGCACATTGTCTGGAGGAGCTTACCAAGGAAATCGAGAGTTTGGTCAGCAATTGTAAATATCCTCCCCTAATCGAGTTTGTTTGTTCTGCAGCCCATGCTGGCGTCAGGGGCTGTGGGACACCCTGGCACCAGGTTACTGGTGAGAAAGATCCGCTGCTCAGATAAGGATGGGAATAAACCCCACCCACAGAAATGCCACAGAAAAATCCCTGATTTATCCATTAATTGCTTTAAGGGGTGGTGAGTGTGAGTACAACAATGGGGTATTGACAATAATGTGCCTCGTTGGCAGGAAAAGGGCTTTCCCCTTTCTCTGAGGCTTTAATGTGCTTGTTCTTGGAATTATGAAATGTTTGCAAGTCCTGCACTAGCTCAGGGATGCAGAATGAGAGACAAGTACCAGCAAAGAAAGCAAATGTTGGAATGGGTGTTTCTCCTTGGAATGAAGCAAAATGCTCTTCTTGCTGTGAAATGCACCCAGCACCACAAGCTGGGAGTCTGTTCATCATGGAGTGACACCAGAGACTATTTAGGGGGTTTTAAGGTTCTTTTTGTGACCTGCTTCTTATTTGTCATACCCTGGGTACTCAGCACATGGAAAGAAATCAGTTTATGGGAGAAGAGACGTTTTCAAAATCCAGACATTTTCTAAAGATTGCACATAAAGAGTAGCAGAAGTGCTAGTGCTGTGCCATCCCTTTGGGCCCATCAGGGTGCTCCTGCTTCCAGGAGCAGGATCTCAGGGCTTTGCATTAAGTCTGAAATGGCTTTTAAAGACTTTCTCTATTTCACTTTCAAGCAGAAGATAAACTTTTCAGTGCTGCAGAAGTTTCCCTTTGCATGCAGTGGGTATCAGGCTGCAGTTCAGTGCTAAGTCACACTGTTTCCACAATCAGGGCAAGAAAAAATTGTGCTCAAGAGATGTTTACCTGTTGGGAGCTTAATTTCAGTATGTGTTGTTTTGCTAATGAGTCAGAAGTCCAAGCCTGTTCTCTATTACACAGCATGAGCCTAGAAAGCACACCAGATGCTGCTCTCCATTAAATCAGGTTATGCTGTGAAAATGAAGTTGTTCCAAATTTGCCAAATTTATATAATTGAGAGCAGAGTAGGGCCTGGCAACTGAGCTGGCAGCATTTGTATCAGTGCATCTTAACCAAGGGGACTCTGAGCAACTGGCTGGGTGTTTTACAACCACTGGAGATGTTCTCCACCTGGTGCACAAGGTGACTGGAAGAGGCTTCAATCCTGTGGTTTCTTCAAAGCCCTCATGAGAGACTTTGGTGTGATGTTATCTACATGTGCTTGATCCCAAAACAGGAGTGGGAACCTATGGAAGTGGAGCTGCAGAAGGCCCTGTAGCCGTGGGTAGGACTGGCTTAGTGGGTTTGCTGTCCCATTCAGCACTGGGAACTCAGAGTGCAAACGTGGAGATACCCGAGCTCTCGAAACCTGCAGCATGCAGAGGGTGGGCAGAGGTGCAGGACAGAGCCTGCTCTGCTCCCTGTAGCACTGGTGGGACTCTCACAAACAGGAAGGAGATGCTGATGCAGATCTGATACCGTGGTGCTGTGCTGAGAGCAGATAGCTGCGGGCTGGGGGAGCAGAGGCTGGGCACGTTCTGTATGCACAGTCCCAGAGGCAGGGCTCTATTGTTCTGTGTTGTGCAGAGGCTGTTCCCTGGAGGATATCCTGTCTGGACAACCCTGTGCCAGTCTGCTCCATGGCAGTGGAGGGGCTGGATGGACAGCCTGGAAAGAATTCAATAATGCCTTGTAAAAGCAGTGATTTATCTGCAGTGGTGAAGTGAGCAAGCCTCCTCTTGCTGGGTTTTTTTAGTGTGCCCATTATCCCTCTCCTTGAGACATCCCTACAGGCTGCCAGGCACTCACAGTGCCATGTATGTGTGCAGGGATGTTTCAATGTCAGTGTTCATCCCCACTGTCTCCTGTGGGAACACAGCCACAGAGGGAAGCACACAACTGCAGCAGAGTGGGGAACCCCAGCCCAGGGTCTCCCTGGGTTCTGGTACA
This sequence comes from Sturnus vulgaris, assembly GCF_052056855.1. Lineage (NCBI taxonomy): Eukaryota > Metazoa > Chordata > Aves > Passeriformes > Sturnidae > Sturnus > Sturnus vulgaris. The sequence goes on from NC_142262.1 coordinate 4,599,291, forward strand.
GTTTGGAAAATGCTGTGGGAAGAGCTGCTTATTCCAATGGAACTGACTTGTGAATACTCTAGCTCTGATTTACCTAGTCTGCCTCGCTGGATGTGAAAAAAAACCCCCAGAATATTTAATGTATCATTTAAGATAAGTAACACACCCAGTTGTTTTGGACATGGAATTCACTGAAGACAGGATGGTTTTGCCCCTGCTGGCTGCTTCCAAAAGTGCTTTCAAGGATGTGCTCTGCTGTGAGCCAGTGTGGTCCTCAGAGAGAGCAGCTGGTGAGACTTTGGGCAATTTGGCTCCTTGCTGATCCTGTAACTCATCCCTTTGACTCTGTGCTGCCATTTGTACCAGCAGAGCTGTGCATGAGGGGATCTGGGGGTTCCCAGTTTGGAGGTGATGGTTGGGATGGGACAGGAGCCTGTCTTTCAAACCAAGACACAAGGGCAGCAATTCATCTTCCTTTCCTCACCTTCCGGAGTCAGTGGCCATTAAACCCGAGTGACCTCTGTGAGCTGGACTCTGGTTCCTGAGCAATGCCAGGGCAGTTGGAGAGGATTTGTTGTGTTTACAGCTGTAAATCACAGCCCGGAGCTGAGCTGCTCCACCAGAACTTTCCTTGTGGCTCCTTCCCTCTCCCATCCAGACAAACAGATGGTCACAGTCCTCCCCTGCTCCTGCAGAGCCACACCACAAATTACACGGGGCTGTGAGTGGGGAAGCCAGGCTTGTTCAGCGTCCAGATTTTACAAGAATCATCAAGAGTTTAGCTTAGACTTTCCACAGAAGGGGAAAAAATCCATTATTTGCTGCAGTTTGGCAAAAGTGAGAGGGGAAGGGGTACGGGGCCAGGGCTGTGATCTTCCCCTGGGGCTGCAGCAGCAAGGATGTTGCTCTTGCAGAAGTTTTAAAAGAAACAGCTTATTTCAACACTTCATTTAGCTTCAAGTTCCTCTGAAATTGGCTTCTCTGGTTTTTAATGATCTGAAAAGACTTGAGGTCTTCTGCACCCAGGCTTGATATTCACTAGAAATGCAGCTCTTTATTTGTTATAAGCATCCATGAACAAACTAAAGACTTGAACAAGGCAAGATATAAAGTTCCCTGTTGGGGAGTTTGATGGTGCAGAGCTGGGGACAGTGCTGGGGATGGGCCACTGCTGTGGTCTGAGGAGCAAGGGGACGTGTGGGGCTCACCTCCTGCCACCTGGCACGTTCAGGGTACCACAGGTCTCGGGACTGGGACGGGGCTGCTGCAAGTGCTGACTCATTTGGCAGCTGGACACAGCTGTGAGTCACCGTGAGTCACATCCGCTGCACCTCGGGGTGCATCCCTGCTGGGGGAGCCTTTGATGTCAGCGACATGTATGATTCCTTGGAAACAGCTTCCCCTAATTAAACCAAAGGAAAAGCATCACTGCACTTCAGAGCCTCGATTAGCAGGAGAAGCAGACTCGGAGTGTAAGAATATCAGCTGGAGGGGGATAGTGAGCTCTGCTTCACGCAACCAGGAGTTCCCAAATGTGTGTGGCAAGTGATAGGAGGAAACTGATCCCTAAAATTACATCAGTATAGCTTAGAGATGACCAGAGAGGAACATCCAAGCTCAGCTTCTTCTGCAGCAGCTCCTCGGGACAGGGCTGCCACAGAGGTGTGGTCAGGGAGGGGAACTTGGGACCATGCTCTGTCCCAGGGACCGTGTAAGGCATTCATCAAAATCCCAGGGCTTCCAATTGGCTTTTGAGGGGTTGCAGACAAGTAAATATGCTAATTCACTAATTCAGCACTTAAGCTCATACTTGAAGCTAGACAGCTTTGTAAGTGCCTTTATGAGTAGGAGCCAAGACAAGGAGGGAACACAGCAGCTCAGATCACATCGTTCTTCCCTGGCCTAAAATCAACAGCGACTTCAGCACATCCAAGGCAACAACCATCTTCAAATTCCTGCCCTTCCTTCCCCTCCTATGTGAGCCAGGGAGCCAGAGCCACCAAATTTGCTGCACTTGTCACTTCCAATGCTGGTGGCACCTTCCTGCCAGCCTGGCCCTGTCACTCTGCTTCTATCCATGCTATGGAATGAATGCATTCATGAATGCAAAAAGGAGGGAGTGACACATCTCAGTGAGAAGACTGAAAGCACATTTTCCTTTTGGATATTTAATTCTCAATTATTAGTTTCATTGAGAAGAATCTCACTTCTTCCCTCCCAGGCTCTTGACTTGGTGATTTTTTGTTTTGGGTGATGGTTTATTTTGCACCATCTGGAATGTGGGGCTGAAAGTGGGGTTTAACAAGTGTCTCTAAAAAGGCTGCTTGCCCCCTGTCAGCTTTGAGAGCCCAGACAATCTTTTGCCACTCCTGTTGCAACAAATGAGCAAACAAAAAAACCCCACAACATGAAGTGTTTGGTGAGCAAGAGGGGTGGGACAATTCACTGCCAGTAAGTAAAGGAAAATAAAATCAAATGGGCTTAAGCAGAAAAACAACCCTCCACATGCTTCTTCCAGAGAGACAGACACACTGTGGGACACTGTGGCATGTGAGTCCTGCCAGAGCTGGTGTGGGCTGTGTGGCTGTCTCCTGGCTGGCTGGAAAAGTCACTTCCAATATGTCTGTCTGTGGGGATGTGTAAATTATGGCAGGGAAGACAGCCTGGTCTCATTCTCAGCCCTGATTAAAAAGAAAATTATGTTATTTTCTAGTCTGCTGGAACCCCTCTCGTTGTCTCTGGTAAAATACTCTTAACTGTTGGTGCTCAGGCTGTATTTTCTGTGTGAATGTGGGAACTCAGAGGAGCCCCTCCAAAAACCTTGGGGCTGAGAGGGCCCCTACCTGCTGTTTTTATCAGATTGCAATTACACGAACGTTTTTATGGCTGAATTTAGGATTTCCTGCTAATAAAAGCGTGGTGATGTTAATGGGTTCATGAACAGGAGATGGGATCTGATTTACTGTAAATTTCCCACTTCTTTTTGCACATTCTGGGAGCACAACCCCGGGCTGGTGGTGCTGTGGGGCAGTCACTGCTGACATGGGCAGTGCTGCAGGGACATCATGTTTTGTTCCTTGACAGGGGAGAGCTCGTCCTTCATGAGCATCTCTTCATCCTCTGGTTACACCAGGCAGGAGGAAGATACCCTTTGCACTGAGATGGGCTGAGAAGCAGATGTGACTTTCAAGAACACAATCAACACTTTAGACTCAACCTACACGTGGGTATTGTTTGGGGTTACAGAGGTGTGTGCTTGAGGCAGGGCAGCTGGACTGGATTTTATCCTGGGTTTTTTATCCTGGGTTCAGGAGAACCCCAGACCCACTTCCATTAAATCCACTGAACCTTGTTGCAGGATCAATGTCAAAGTGAAACACGAGCAGGTCTGAGGTTGCCATGCTAACAGCCACTGTCATCTGCTCAGGAGCAAATGTTTGGACACAGAATACTTAGTTTTTATGTGTGTGCATGGAATTACCAAAACTAAAACCATCCATGTTTCTTTTTTTGAGATTTCCAAATGTTTTTGCTGCCTAATTTGCTGCAAAGAGCTGGTGCTGCAAGTTTGGTGTCTCTGGGGTTAAAAGGAATGAGTGCCTTGCACAGGCTTTCACACCCTCCTTCACTCAGTTTGTGGTTGTTGAGTTCAGCATTTTTGGTGTGTGTGTTTTAAAGAGTGATTCACTCATTTTTGCTCAGGGCAAGCTCAGTTTCAGCCAGAAGCAGGCCAAGGAGTATATGGTTTGGTTTTGCAAAACCTCATCTGTGACTTCCAATTTGCTAATCCAAACCCAGAACTAAAGGCTGGAGTCCAGCTTGCAATTTATCTAAAATGATTGAAAACCAAAGCTGAGGTTTGGGAACGTGGATCTTCTTTTAACCCTCTCTTACTCCATCATTTATATTCTCTTTTAAAAAAAGAATAAGCAGGAGCCATTCTAATTCACCATCAAACACTAGAAAACTTTTGATGACATTTTTTTTGATGACATGCCCTTTTCCTGATTATTTATTTCCAGCTGGCTTCACTCTTGCAGAGCTCAGGGAGGTGGAACTGCTGAGGGATCTCAGCCTGGAGCAGATTTGCATCCAGAGCAGCACAGGGGTGCTGGGGTTGTGGTGCTGGCACTGTTGTTTTCTTGCCCAAGGAAGAGCCTGGGCTGTCCCAGGGGACAGGAGGGACCCTCCTAATCCAAGCCCTGCAGCCTCTCCCCAGCCCAGCCCTGCCCCTGATAAACACAGGATGTAATTGGGCAAAGGGACATTGTCCTGTTTGATGCCTGGGAAACGAGGCTGAGAGGCAGGAACAGAGTGCCCAAGGGGACATGGCAGAGCCAAATCCCCAGTTCGGTTCTTTTTTTTTTTGTCTCAGTGCCGCAGTTTGGAGGGGGCTGGAAGGGAAGACTGTGATTTCATCCGTGTCCAGTGGCAGGGGAGCAGCACTGTATCCTTCACCCTCCCACACAGGCAGGCAAAGCACAGGATGATCCCTCTGGCTGATTTCCCTGTTCTCTCCTGGGCACACTCCTGCTGAGCCCGAGACCAGGGAGCAGCTCAAACAAAAGGGTTCGTGTCAGAGGATTTTATTTCAACTTCAGCATTTCAGCTTTCCAAGAGCCTCCCAAACACAGAGCTGCAGTGTCTGCGAGGGAGCAGGAATTGAACATCTGGTAAAGGTTAGGGTCAAACATATAAATGGGGGAAGCACAGCACATTTCATTAAAATACCCAATCTGTGACGTCAATTAAACTGATCAAGCCCTTCTGCCTTGCAGTTAGGGAACCATTAACTTTATCCAGTGGAGAGTGTTTATATGGAAAATATGAGGCCAGGAAGTCTCTCCTGATTGTGATATTGAGGCTATCAAAGGAGCTCGCTCTCCCTTTTTTTATTTTTAATCTCTACATGTTGCTTTTCCACCCTGTTACAGTAAGAGCAGCCCCTGTGGGGTGACATTCACCATCTCCTCACCAGCCAAGCTGCTCTTGCTGCCTCCTGCTTCTCCTGGCCTCAGATATCACAGGAGCCTGTGCAGCCACTCTCCCTTGTCCCATTCTACACAGAGCTGTGCAAAGCAGCTTCCTACCACACGTGCACAGCTTGGCCACTGCCCAAAGTACACTTGGAAGTATTAAGATTAGGTTTAGGAGTGTAATAAAAAAATAGTTTCCATGGGAACAAAATTTCTGTTCTTGCAGTTGTTTAAAATGCAGGATACTCTGTCTGCATGGGCATGAAATGATGTATGACACCCCGATGTGCTCTCAGGACACTTGGAGTTGTGGGGTTTATGTGAATAAAAGGAAAGAGTTCATGCTTTTCTCCAGTAATTCTGGTTCATTCAAAGCCTGTTCAGTTCCTGCCAGGCAAGTAGAAATCTTGATCTCTGTGCTCCAGGAACAAAAAGAAGCTGCCATTGAATTACTTGATGACAGTGGCTGGTTCTTGGAAATCTTCCCAAGGGTAAAACTGGCAGCATTTGCTATGTGCCCAGGGAAGCCTGCCCCTCTCAGCTCCTCAGCATTGCCCTGCTGTGCTGTGGGCTGGGCTGTCCTGGCACCCTGCTGGGATTTCACCCTCACAGGGACTGTGTTCAATCACCCACCCAGCTCATGGCTGTGCTGAATCATCCATCTGAGATTTTCATCTTCTCCTAGCCAGTCCCTTGTATCCTCCTTGGCTTTTCTGGTGGCTGCCTATCAAGAAGGAGATTTTATCCCTTGTCTTAAATCCTGGGTATGTATTTCTGTTGCTGAAGTCTTTTCACAGAATCACAGGATTGATTAGGTTGGAAAAGACCATTAAGATCATCTATTCCAACATATGACCTAAAATATTCACATTTCCTGAGATTCTCTTTCCTTACAGAGATAGTCAAATCTCACCCATCTCACACACCTTGGCAGTGCTAGTCATGGGTCAGGTTAGCCTTGGATTTCTTGCAGAAAAGCCTCCAAATCAAACTCTTCCTCATTGGAGAAGGGGTCTCCCTGCAAGTGGGTTTTTTTTCTTCTTTCTTCATTTCAAACTTGAAAGAGCTTTTGTTCAACTTCTGACCAAGCCTTTTGCTTTCTGTGACCTGATCTCAGGCAAACCAGCTGGGAAAACAAAAGAGCTGTAAAAGCTGCAAAACAGTTAAAGTATGGACAAAACCATGAGAAAAAAATGGGGTTTTTGCCATGCAGCTGGGTGGTCCACATGGAACCTGGGAGTTGCACTGAGTCTTGTGAAACTTAACACACCTCTGAGCACAAACATCTTCTCTGCAGGATCAGGCACCTCATTTACCTGCTGTTACACCCCCAGATTTTTTAAAGCCGTGTGGTGCTGCTTTAAAGCTCTGCCCTTTGTGAAGGTGAAGGGCAAGTACTGGAGGATAGATACCAATGTCTACCTGAGCCATGAGCATTGGGCTCTCCTTAGGAAATGTCAGCCTTGGCTCTGACAAACACACTTTGGTGTGGATCCAGCCCAAAAGGATGCCTTTGTTCTGTCAATCCCTGATGGCAGCACCTGTGAATATTGCCATGGAAGCCTCAGGGATGTGACACCTTTAAATCCTTGCACTGCCAGACACACTCAAACAGGTGAGGAGCTTCTGTGTCTGCTCTGGGGTTTCTTGTACACACCTTTGTGGTCCAGGGCAGGGAGTCAAGACTGGTGTTAGGCATGGGATAACACACATGGGATAACACACTTTAGACCTCTGTGTGTCTCCCTTGAAACATCATCAAGGGCAGATGGGCAGCTCCTTTCCCCTCACTGCTGTTTGAACATCCATTTGACAGGACAAGGCACAAACATCATTTTTAAAAACAAGTATGTGAAGTTCTTGAGGTCGTGATCCAGGATGGGTCAGCCAATGTGCTGTGTTTAAAAAGCATTACAGTATTCAAAATGAAATAATTTTTCTGCTTATAATCATGGCAGTCAACTGAAGTGCTTCCAGACCAGAGCCAACTGTTTGTAATTGGATATTTAATTTGTTTTGTGTAGTTTAGCACTGAGTCTCCATGTTGTCTGAGCAAGAAAAACCAAAATAAATTTTTAAATCTTTCAAAGTCAAAAGGATTTGCCAAGCCTGAGAATATTATTTTGTACTCTAATTAGCTGATTTGTCACAATAAGAATGAAAACAACACTGGGCTGCACTCAGTCTATTGAGGTGCTGACCCAACAGTGCTGATGGTGGGGCTCACACTGGTGCCTGGCTCAGCCTTCACTGCCCAGGTGTGGCCCTGCTGGGAACTGAAGTGTGGGCACTGGAGAGGAGGTTGGCATGGCCCAGTCTCATATGACACAAAGCTTTCTTTTTTTTGTGTGGGCTGCAGCTGCTGGGCTGCTGGAAAATGTCATTGACTCATGGCCAGAGATGGGGCAGTGCTGGCAGCCTGACCAGAACACCTCTGTGCCGAGGGATTATTGATCATTTGAGCATGGCTGTGACAAGAACTGCTGAACATTAGACAAGAGACAGGTCTGCTATATTAAACTGAAAATAGATGTCCTTGTACAGTGAAGTGCTCAGTCCAAGAGCATAAATTGTTGTATCATCCTCCCTTTTCATAGGGTGACACAAATGGTGGATTAAATCTTAAACTTTTAAAATTTCCTCTTTGGCCACTTTTACTGCATGAAGGTTGCTGAGCAACTTCTAAGAGTGTTGGAACTGTTTTCAGAATATCATGTATTTGTGTGAATTTTACTTCTGATTTGTCTCCAATGAATTACCCAAGGTGTAGTTAAATGCTTACCAGATAGGTAATCACTTACCTGGAAGCCTGAAGTAATTTTATTCCCATGTGCATCAGGTTGGCTGATTGGAGATTGGCAAACCAGGTCCTCAGCTGTCACATGGAGACAGGAAACTCGTGATTTTCCAGCAACTCATGTAAAACTCTAAGCAGTGCCTGCTTTCAGAACAGAACTGTATTTTGGTAAGAGTTCACACAGGTCTGTAGAGCATCTTAGAGGTTTTGGCCAACTGGGCTCAGCTCCACCTTGTGCTTGTGAACATTTTCATGGGCACCTTCACAGCATCCTGCCTTCCCCTTCTGCTCGGGGCTCTTTGGATACACTGGACTGAGATTTGACCCAGAGAGGCTGAAATACATGGAATGCTTTGACAAGAACAGAGAGAAACCAGAGTGCTGAGACAAGTAATAACAAGATGTCCAACGAATGACATCAAAACTTGACTGAAGCTGAGCCTACAGTGATACACACAGAGCCAGCAGACAGATGGGAACCACAGAGGAAGCCAAGAGGGAGCAGTGAAGAGATGATAAGACAGTGGCCAGGAAAGAACAATGCAAAAATTATTTGGATTAAATTTGCGGCTGAAAACCGTGTCTGGTGCCAGGAAAGAAACCTGAGGAACACGGCAGGACTGACTGCAGTGCAACTGCTGGGTCTGGACAGGAGGGAGAGCCCAGGTGTCAGGAGGAGATGCCTCAACAGCAGGGGGACATGGATCCTTCCTCAGCAGAGAGGAAAATCTCCCAGGAAAGCCCCTTGCTGCAGACTGGAGTCTGGGGAAACACAAAGCAACCCACGGGTGTGGAAGAAGCAGAGACAAAACAAAAAAAAACGGGTGGTAAACAGAGTGGAAGGTAAACAGGGTGAGGCATGGGACAGGATTCAGTTCAGAGTGACATCAGTTATTTATGACTCTTTGTATCCCCATATCTTGTATCTCAAAAGGAAGGCAGATGCTTTGTCCCCGGGGCAGGGCTCCCGTGACAGGGACCATGGCCCTGGATGGAGCTGGAGCCACGGTGACCCTGGGCAGGGATGGGGACAGCTCCTGTTGGAATGGGGACACTGCTGTCACATCCAGCCTTTCCCTGCTCACAGAAATGTGTGGGGAAACAGAGGTGACAGCGAGGATGGGTTTGAGCACAGTGGGGATGGAGCAGTTCAAGGAATTCATCTCTACTCAACACAACACTTTGGGATGTGCCCACTCGGGCATCAAACAAGTCCTGCTGCCTTGACTGAGGGTTGGGTATAAGCTTTTTCTGTTTTTCTGAATCCAGCCAATGCTGTAAAAACTTTGTGAACTTGAAATCAGAGAGAGCAAAGCCAGTCTTGTTCTATTTTTCATATTTGTTCTCAGAGGCTTGTTGGCAAAATTGTGCTCTGTACTGTTACAAAAGAACTCTGGGACAGAATTATTTCAATAGAGAGCTGTAAGTGATAAAAATCTGTTTATACCACAACATCTCCAGCCAAATGATTGACGTATATATTTCTGTCCTTCCATTGATGTAACTTTTCAATTTCCTGTTGGTGTCTAAGCTTGATTTATTTTTCCATTTATTTGGGTTTTACAAAGAGCACTGAAGAGCTTGGCACTTGGGGCTTTTTTTTTTTTCTCAGTTCAACCCTCTTAGTCCTCGATCACTTCATTGTTTCTGCAAACAATGAAAAAGAGAGATGGAAAGAACAGCTGTGAACAGCTGGTTTGCTCACCAGGTGTCTGACTGGTATTCAAGTATCCTCTTTTGAGGGAGGCCTGTATTCCCTCAAAACAAAACAAAAAATTAATTCAGAGTTCACTTTATTTGCTGCCTTCACACATCATGTGATACAGATTTTCAGATTTGAAAGAAGCCTGAAAAAGCAAAACAAACAAGAAAAGCTGCTCCAGGAAACCTCGGGGTTTTTTTTCTCTCTGGTTGCACCCCAGCTGAATCAAGCAAAGAGCTCTGCAGGGCCTCTTTAGGCAGATCCTGCCAAGTTCATTTTAGAGACTCCTTTCTCATCATCTAACTCCCCTCTGCCTCCCTTACCCAACATCTTACTCAAAGCAGTGGTCAGGAGCCTCTGGAGACCTCTGGTTTTGAGGAAATGACTCCCACGATTTACAGTGCCAGCAAACCTCCTCACTAGGGCAAAGACCCTCTACCCATTCCCAGCTCACAGAAATCCCCTGGTTCCTAGAAAAGCAGCTAGTCATCCCAAAGGTGCAGAGCCACGAATGCAAATCAAGAAAAAGCAGACTGAATTCAGGAGCAGAAATGATTTATTGCCCACAGCTTGGCAAGAGGATCACAGCAGCACTCCCACATGTCCCAGGAACAGTGATGCACTCCTGACATCGTGCCCCACAGAGGTTTATTCAAGGCAAACAGAGAGGGGCAAACACACCTATGTCACTCTGAGAGAGGACACACAGATTTCGTGGCAAACAGAACCAGAACTGCTCAGCAGCTCTGTCTGCAATGGCAAAACTTGGTGAGAGCACTGCCCAAAGCTGGAGCCTTCAGTTCCCCTCTTGGCCCTGGGCACAGCAGCTTCTCCTGGATGTCTGTAGCCCCTGATTTTTCTGGGAGGGTGCTGTACCTATTTTTCTGTTCCAGGCCATAGCTGTGTTGGTGGGGTGTCACCAAACCCAGCACATCCCCAGATCTGGGCACACCAAGTGCCTCCTGCTACCACTCCAGCTGAACCAGACCTGAAAAATCCTCATTTACTAGGAATGAGAAAAGAAAGAGTACAACCCTCAATCTTCATAAACAATAAACCAAGAAGCTGTAGCTCTCACTTTGTGATTTCTCAGATTCAATGCTTTACTACCTACAATAATAATTTGATTTCTGGCAGTCACAATTAGTTCATAGCTCCTGTTCAGGTAACCACATCCATCTGAGCAGAGCACTGTGTGCACCTAAACCATCCCAACTCAGCAAAGCATGGCAGCATGCACTTCAGGGTCAGGGAAGGAAGGGAAGTATATACTTAAAATTATTTGTGCAGCACCAAGTCAGAGCAATGGAAAGGACAGGATAGTTTATACGGAGTAATTTTGAGTTTGATAGAAAACTCAGATGGGGAAAGCAAAAGGAGTTTCATTGAATTTAGTGCAAGCACGTCTACATCATTAATTTTATATCTGCATCATCTTGATTAGCTCTTGAGGTATGGGACAAAAGACAAATCAGGTGAGCAGCCCAGCTACAGCAAAATTAAAACCACTTTGAGCTAGCTTTACCCATTCCAGGACACCAGCATTCAATATCAAGCATTTCATGGTTTTTTCTTCTGTTTTTAAGTGATTTCACCATTAATAATGAGAAGAAATTCACATTTGCATGGACAAGGACAAGCAGACTGACTAAATATCTCACAGCACATCAAAATAGATTTGCCACACTTTGGGGTAATTGAGCTTTTATTGGAAAGTTACTTAGAGATGAAAAATAAGGATATTTCCTTCCTCTAGGTATTAATCTTCTATTACTTTTCACCCTACCAAGCAGTCAGTGCACCCATGATCTGTTATCAGCCCAGTTATGTTGATAAAGTAGTTAGGTTTTATCTGACATGAAGATTCAGATCTAAAGTCTAAAGTCAAGTAACGAATTTTCTCTTTCACATCAAATTTGTCTTTCTGGTTAACAAAAAAAGTCAAATATTAAGGTGTTTTATGAGAACATTCAGTATCATTTCAGTTACATCCTACTGGAGATTATGGAAAGGGTTCCTGTCTGACTGTCACACCTTGTGACCCCCGGGTCTGGCTCAAACCTCTAACCCATCTATTTCTCTATCATGCAGCATCCTGGACTCGTGCACACCCTCTACATTAAAATTGATTTTTTTTTTTGCCTGCCAAATCTCTATCCAAAGCAAAAATGTCATAGCACAAAGTCAGCTCCTTTAGGGTTTTGCTCCTCGTAGCATCAAGCAGAGCCAGCTCTGGTGCCAGCAGAGCCCTCCAGCAGGAATCTGGGACAGAAGCAAACACCAGCACCCCATTTCTGCTTGAGCAATCTCAGCTGGGCAGGGGCTTGAGGGGCACATCTCACCTGGAGCCTGAGACAAAGAAAAAGCAATCAGGGAAATATCTGATCAGCATCTGCCACCTCATGGCAACTGCTTTAATTTTCTTAAGGACCAGATCCTCTCTGGCTGAGACTTTTCTTGTAAGCTGGTTTGCAATAAAGGAAATTGGATATAAGTTGGTAGATTTGCCTGCTGGGTACCAGGGGCTGTAAGTGGGAGGTGTTTTCATGGATGTGGTAGCAATGGTGGCTGAGCTTTAGGGGAGAGGAGCAGAGACCTGTATGCAAGGCTTGTGAGCTTAATCTGGTAAGACTTTTGTTTTGAGCTTCTTTTATTCTGCATGATTCAGGATGTGCATAATCTCAGGTGCCAGCTGTCTGTCTAAGCTCTGTAGGAATATTCACAGTTTGTCAGACCCTTCCCTGGCTGATGTGTGGAGTGTTGGGGTCCCAGGAGGGCACTGAGTACAAATAATTACAAAAATACGAATCAGACCCATTCTGCATCCTAAGAGCTACTTTCTATTTTACCTTTTCATTCTTCTCCTTGAATTTCTATCCCTTTCTCAAAAGCAGCATTTTCACAGCTGTTTTCTGGTGCTGTAGAGATGAAATACAGAACAAATGCACCTGTAAAGGAGGAAAGAATTTAACCATTGTGACAACACTTCCCGAGAGCGAGCATCGAGTGAGCAGCGAACTCCTCTTCCCCTTCAAAGGGTTGACACATTGACCAGCAGAGGTTTAAAAGCAGATATGATGGTTTATATGGAGTAATTTTGAGTTTGATAGAAAACTCAGATGGGGAAAGCAAAAGGAGTTTCATTGAATTTAGTGCAAGCACGTCTACATCATTAATTTTATATCTGCATCATCTTGATTAGCTCTTGAGGTATGGGACAAAAGACAAATCAGGTGAGCAGCCCAGCTACAGCAAAATTAAAACCACTTTGAGTCAGCTTTACCCATTCCAGGACACCAGCATTCAATATCAAGCATTTCATGGTTTTTTCTTCTGTTTTTAAGTGATTTCACCATTAATAATGAAAAGAAATTCACATTTGCATGGACAAGGACAAGCAAACTGACTAAATATCTCACAGCACATCAAAATAGATTTGCCACACTTTGGGGTAATTGAGCTTTCATTGGAATATTACTTAGAGATGAAAAATAAGGATATTTCCTTCCTCCAGGCATTCCTCTTCCCCTTCAGGTGCTGGCAAAGGGTTGACACCTTGGTTAAAAAGCAGAGGTTTCCCCTCTGGCAGGCGGTGCTGGATGTCACAGCGGGTCCAGCCGCGGTGTCCCGGTGCCACCTGCCGGGCTCGCCCCGGGATGCTCCGCAAGGAAAGCAACAGCTCCTACGTGTGGCCGGCCGGGATCAGCTCCGTGACAGCTCAGAAACCCCCGCTGCAGGGGAAAAAAAAATATCCACCAAACCCGGGCGGGAAGTTGCGCCGTCACCTTGTGCATTTTGGGTTCTGCGAGTTCGGGGCTCTGGTGCCTCTGCCTGTGCCTCGCCTCCCGTTGTTTTTTGTGGTGCTGGTGAATTCCAGCTGCCTTTCACCAAAGTTCTCTGATCTATTGCATTCTTCTTGCACTAGGCAAATACATGGGCAATTTTCTCTCCAGAAGACCGTGTCTGCAGCAACACGGGAGGTGCTGTGGCAATGTAGTACCAGATTTTACCTTTTCAAAAGTCCCTCTAGAAGCTGGCATGATGCCTATCTAAACTAAACACTTAATGGCATGTATCTCCCTGCTGCAGTGTTAGACAGTAATCTGAAACAAAGCCATTGATGTGGAGGACCTTGGAGGAGAGAATTCAGGTCTGGAAATCCCGTAAACTCTTTTTTCTTTTTTTCTTTTTTTCTTTTTTTTTTTTTTTTTTTTTTTTTTCTTTTTTTTTTTTTTTTTTTTTTTTTTAAACACAGTGCTAAGTTTCAGAAGCCAGGCTGCCATTTGACGAATGGTTTGAAAGACTTTATGTAAAAAGACTTTTAAAAGACTTTATGTAAAATCCCATCTCCGTCTCATGGACGGCATAGAAATGATATGATATTTATGACTTTGGTACTGATCTTTTGTAGCACAACATGATTGAAATTTAACGCCATGAACCCTATTGCCCTTCAAATGTGCTGGTGCTTCTGGGAATTTTGGAGGGATTTCCAAAAGACTTTCAATTTCCCAGCGAACACTGAAAAGCATTGCTTTGGAAGGGAAGTGCGTAATTAAGAGCCTGCCTTAAAAAAAAAAAAAAAAAAATCCCAGCCTCATCTAAACCACATCTGAGAGCCAAATGCTGTGCTTCAGCCACAGCACGTAGTGTGTGAAGGCACAGGAGAGCAGGGACACACCACTGTGCACCCTTGGGTGCCCTGGGGTTCCCTCCTGCTGCAGGGCCAGCCTGGGGATTAGTCCTGACACAAACTTCTCCCCAGCTGAAGAGCCGTGAGGGCAGATGGTGAGGGGGGGACGCAGCTGATGCTGACCTCAAAACGAGTGGCATGAGTCGAGGCTGGGGCGGCAGGATGGCCCCATGACATATTTCTTACAGCTTAGACGCCAGATCAGATTCCTGCTGACACGTAAAGCCCTTTTCCACAGCTCTGGCAGTGCTAAGAGCTGGGCCAGCCTAATCTCTTCCTAAAATCCTCCTGTGCTGTAACCAAAACCTTGCAGTTTTGCACGGAGAGGTGCGGGTGCTGATGTAGGGGCTGTGGTGCTCCTTGGCACCGTCCCCTGCCCCTGGTGTCTGCCTCCCTGGTATCCTGGGCATCTCTCTCCGAGCACTGTGGGTGACACAAGCCAGCTCTGTGTTTCCCTACCCCTCCTCAGCTTCAGAGACATAAATCTGGAATGTGCAAAAGGCACTTGAGGGGTTTGTGCTCGGGAGCCTGGCTCTGCTGTCGGGCACTCACAAACTTCACCCTCGTTTCAGCACGGTCCACTCGGGACAAAGAAATCAGCAGCGCCCTGGCTACAGAAGTGCTGCAGTTTTGTTGTACCTTCTCACATGTGGGAGACTCAAATGAAACCGAGCAGCCTCTGGGAAGCAGGATCCTAGAGAGGAATTTGTGCTGAGCAGTGTGTGACAGCAGTGTGACGTGTCCTTGTAATAGTGACAGAGATCTGGGCAATAAACAGCTTTAATTCACTGTAAAACACTTCTGTAGCACTAGCCCAGGGCAGAAAGGTCTTAGTCAAAATCAGGATCAGGCTTGTGAGATTTTGAGAAAAGTTACCTTGGAAATGACTTTCTAATTATATATGTATTCATTTACTAATTACACAGCTCAGGGTTTTTCAGCCCACCTGAGGAAGGGAGGCTCTGCAAAATGCCCTTAGAGAAAACCCAGTTTGGTACCTGCCCACCAAGGAGAAAGGTGGTCCCTGGGCAAGGGGGTTGTTTTCCTGTCAATATAGCAATCAAATTTAGCTTCTGCCACTG
The DNA here is from genome assembly GCF_052056855.1 of Sturnus vulgaris. Lineage (NCBI taxonomy): Eukaryota > Metazoa > Chordata > Aves > Passeriformes > Sturnidae > Sturnus > Sturnus vulgaris. The sequence goes on from NC_142262.1 coordinate 4,614,520, forward strand.
TAGGCAACGTGGCATTAAAAGAAGGAGCTTAAGTTATTAAACTGAGCTGCTTTAATCGTCCGGTTCGGGGAAATCCATTGCTACAGGAGACCTGAGGATTAGTGTATTTTTACCACAAAGCCAATACATCTATTCTGATCAGTTAGCACTTGCTCATTCGTGCATATGAAACTTCATTCTCCAGGTTTGCCCTCACTGGTATGGGACCAAATGGAGTTTTATTTGGAGATTGACCCCGTTACCTTGAATCTCATCATTCTGGTATCTAGCTATGTAATTTTGCTCCTGGTTTTCCTGATCTCCTGCGTGCTCTATGACTGCAGAGGGAAGGATCCCAGCAAGGAATATGCTCCTGAGGTCCCTGCAGACAGCCAGCCCCCCATCCGGCTGGTGGTGATGCAGCAGGGCTCCCCTGGCACCCGCTGGGCAAAGGGGCTCATCTCTGCCTACGAGAACCCTGCTGATCTGCCTGGCAAAAGGACTACAGTGGTGTGAGGGAGCCTGTCTGCAGCTGCAGCTCCTGCCTCTCTGCTATGTTTACTCCCCGTGTGCAGAAGGATAATGTGATCCCCAGGTATGTTTGTATGCCATTTATTTGATGTGGTGCCATTGCTCAGGGGATGGTTTGATGTTGAGCTGTGCTCTGCATGGGT